>NW_028274808.1:14060833-14382500 GCF_037043125.1 Eumetopias jubatus
TCTTGTGCCGTTCATTTTTTTTTTCTTCTTGAAAGTATAAACTATTCTTCATGTAGGACCATTACGTTGAGAGAGGTTTGCAAAGGAAATGCAGGGAGGTGTTGCTGAAGAGTTTTATTGTTATGTGTGTTTACAAACAAAGAGCATAAACAAAGAAAGACATTTGTTATATTTATTGCCCCGAAAACAATTTGTACTAAAGTAGCCCTTGAACAAGCTAGAAAATCTTGTGGAATAAATGTACTGGTTGAGCTCCTTTCCATTGGCTTTTAAAAACACCACCGATATTGAAATATTTGTGTTTTCTTTGCTGGAGTGCCAGCAACATAGTAGATGAGGAGTGGATATTCACCGTTCCCCCGAAATAAAACTTAGCCTCTTTTTGCAACTTGAGACTTCCTTGTCTCTGGGACTTCCTGCCTGCTCCCTCCTCTAATTACTCTTCCTTTTGTCAGACTCTTTTCATGACTCTTCTTTTTTCTCCTTCCCCTTTATTCCCTCTTGCCTACATTCCAGTTTCTTTTCAGCTCCCCCACCCCCACTTTATTTGCTACAAGTGCTTAAGACTAGCATTGAGTCTCAAAGGTGAGCAAGCGCCTCTCCTGAAAAACAGTTTTACAGATTTTCTATTGGAAAAGTTAGCATCCCGGCCTCAGCGTTAGAAAGATTAAAACAGAGATCGACAGCCCCAAAGAGAAGAGCTTCCTAAGAAGGGTAGCAAACTGTTCATTAGCTTTAGGCTCATTTTTATGTATATTAAATGAGCTGGCCCTGATCACTGTAAGCACCAGTGCATCATCAGGCATGCAGGATGGAAAAACCCTTTTGCTTTTCAAAGTGGAATTCAGAATTCATCCAAACATTAAACCAAGAGAAGAATGTGGAATTGTACGAGCCGGGAATCTTACAAGGTAAATCTGGTGAATGGAAGTTCTGTTGTGCATCTTATAAAAATAAGACACTGCTATTATTACTCTTTTCAAGAAAAGTCCCTTATAGTACTTGGTAGTAGCATTTGGTAGGGCCTTTTGTTAGAAATGATTTTTAAAATAGGTAAAAGCACAGTGAATGGGCAGTAAAATGTAAAAAATGTGAGATTTTTGTGAAATTGTTTCTCCTGTTCTCCACCTCTAAGATACATCATTCCAACAAGTAACAGATATAAATTGAGAGTTTCTTTAAACTCTTAGTAGATGAGGACTGTATATTTTTAAATTATTTCAGGAGATGGTTTTTGGTCTCTTGAAAGAAGTTATCATTCATACTGTAATTTTTTCTATGGCTTTCTTGTAAAGTAACTAAACTGATACCCAAGTATCTTATTGAAGATGAACACAACAATGAGTTACTGTTTGGAGAAAATCATTTGTGCAACCAATCAGAATTCACAAAAGTATCTTTGTGCCTTTGGCTTTAAAAGTTTAGTAAACCTAGCACGGGTATGATTTGGACCCTAATAATTGTGAAAAGCCAATTTATTCCAGTAGGTTCTCATAAAAGAATCTCACAAGAAAGTCTGGGTGCTTTTAACACAGAAGCGATAGAATTTTTTACCTTATATTTGTTGAAAATGTTATATGAAATAGGACTCTAAGTTCTAGGGGATAATAATTGGGAATTTAAAAAAAAAAAACACAATAATTCCATCTTGGGGTGCCTGGGTGGCTCAGTTGGTCTTGATTTCGGCTCAGGTCCTGATCTCAGGGTCCTGGAATCAAGCCCCCTGTAGGGCTCTGTGCTCAGGGGAGAGTGTGTTTCAGGATTCTCCCTCTCCCTCTGCCCCTGCCCCACCCTCACCCCCCCCCCCCGCCCCCGCTTGCATTCACACACTAGCTGGCTCTCTCTCTCAAAATGAATATAATCTTTAAAAAAATAATTCCATCTTGCTTTGGGATATTTCTTCTCCATGTGGTTAAGCAAATCTATGAACACGCATCTGTTTGTCCGAATGGTGAATGGGCTTTCAAAATTATGAGGAGCTGATATCTTGGATTCCTTTTCTTTTCTCCATGACTGCCCCTTCCTCTCCATTCTGGTTGCTCCCACCCTAGCTCAGAGCTCCATCACCACTTCTCTGGGATCCAGAAACCACTTCCTACCGGGTCTCCTTAACTTAAGGACCTTCCCTCTCAATCCTCTGCCATGGCCAAATCGTGCTTCCTAAAACCTGTTTCTGTTATGTTATTTTCCTGAAAAACAATCCTCTGGTGATGATAATAATAGCAGTAGTAATGTAATAATTATGTATGGAGTGGTTCCATACATAAACGTTGATACGTTGTCCCATTGAATCCTCCGAGCAATCTTAGGAAGTATGTTTGAGTATTAACTGCATTTGATAGGTAGAGACTTGAGGCATAAACAGGTTTAGGTACTTTGCAGTAGACTCCATGCAACTTTTAACCATCCCTAGTTCTCTTACACCATGAGTATGAAATGCTCGGCCTGACTTTCAAGCACCTACGGAATCTATACCCATCCTACTAACTGAACAACACGCGCATTGTTTTAAATGTAATCCCCCCCCCCCCCCGGGACATTTGGTAGAAGATCAACTTCATAGAACATCTGGAAATTTGCTATTATTTGGTTGTATTATCATGCTTTTAAATCTAAAGTTTAGATCATAAATGAAATTGAATGTGAAACTCTCTAGCCACCCCGATTTCTCGGAAACATTTATCTGTATCACAAACCCGAGAGCCATTTTGAAAGGGTTAGGAATCTATGACCAAAAGCAGTTGACCTGCAGACTGATAGCCAGCACGAAGACGGATGAAAGGGATGCTCTAGGTAGAGGTTGCTTTAAGACCTTCCTTGGCACTGTAGTCCTTAGTCAGTGTTATTAAATCTGCTCCCTTCCATAACTGAAATTTCAAACGTAAATTATATTGTAACGTCCCCATGGAAACGTCTGAAGTCATAAATGAAGAAGGAAGGAAGATGCTGTTCTCAATACACCCCACATCATTAACATGTCAAATCTCTGTCCCCAAATAAATGAAACTGGGATGTTTTCCAACTTTTCATCTCGACTGTAAGTACAGTTGCCCGCGTCAGGGAGAGAGGGAGGCGTAGATGAAAGTACTAGTTTTGTGTTTCGACTAATCTGATCCCCTCAACCAGCTGGCCTTCCCACCTGCCCCACCAACTCTGCTCAGAAGCTGCACAAACAACCTGTCAGAGCCAGACCCCTGTTGTAACCATTTCTGCCAAGGGAGCCAATTCGGGTTTGGTCGATGAAATAAAGAGTTTAAGGAGTGATGCCCAGGCCATAGAAATTAGGCTGCAAAAGGGATCTAAAGTAATTTTGAGGCCATTTTACCTGTCAGAAAAAAATAAATTACACGCAACAATTTTAAGAATTAGTGACTTTAGCTCCGTGTATGTGGCACAAGCAAAGAAATCGGAAATGGAACTATCCAACAAGGCATATGACAAAGTAGAAATGTGTTTAGCCGTGCGTCCTGTTATAAGAAGCAAGTCGCCAATCTCAATTAAGTAATCCTGTGCAAGCTCAATGTTGTAGTTTCCAAGCTACATTTCAGGAGATGACTCTTTAAAAGTCATTTTATGAAGCATAAGGTAAATCCTTTGAGGGTGCCCAGAGCCCACCTCCCTCGGTCTGGTTTTATGTTTCATTGACTGTCTTAGCATTAAACTCTTTAAGAGTGACAGACTACAGTAAGGGGATCCCAGGTGGACTCTGGGATCTGCAGGGCCAGCTCTTCCTTAGCTCAGATAATTCTTCTTTTTGAGATTTACAGATCTGTTTGCATTTGACAGGCCATGGCAAGTCTTTGTACTGCCCAGTCCCGGTGTTTTAAAGGAAGGCGGCTTAATAATTTATCAACTGCTCCATTTCCTCTGGGCTTTATCTGTGTGATGCTGTTGAGTCACAGAACATTAGAAGTATGAAGAACTTAGCAGAAGCACATTCTTGAAGAGAGCTATGGCCTTTTCATTGTTGGCATTGCTGTTGCCAAGGACACCTCTGAGAGCTGGTGTTGGTTTACCTGGTTGGAAAGTTGCAGAAAATGATCAGCCTTGTAAAGTGGGACTGCAGGATCGCTTTTGAGGTTGCTAACAATCTGATCCACAAGATACTTAGCGATGTAGTGACAGTAAAATGTGGTTGCAGCATGCTTTTAGATGTTTCTGAGTCGCCTGTGTGCTCCGGTGACATCACACCGTGCACACTTGCCCACCTCGTGCCTTGCCCCACCCCCCCGCGCCCCGCCCTCCTTCAACGGGATGCCCACTGCGGTCCCGACGCCTCCACCCCTTCAAAATCTTGTGCATGTTTTTAGACGACTTCAAAAGTGACTTTTTGCCACGCGGCTTTTATTGATCCTCTTCAAAATGGATATCACTTTGGCCTTCTTTGGCTTGTTTATGGCACTCCCATACCCTACTGCTACTTTTGCCCAGTATGGGATCGGAATGCCGCAATGGCCATAGCCGTGTAATCCCGTTTTATTTCCTGTATGGCCCAACGCGATATCCTACAGATGGTAGATGTTTATTCGCTTCATCAGTTTTAAGAGATGCTGCTAATTCTATGCCCTAATCCTCCTTTTCCATGCTTCTTGTCCCTTTCCCAATCACCTGTAATTACATAATGGTGTTTTCACAACTTTGTGAAACTTATTTTGGCGTGAAAAATCAATCGCTTTTAGAGACTTTTGTGTTAGACTAATAATGAAAATAACAATACGTGTGTTTGTAAACTGTTCTTCAGCAGACAGAATATTTTCATAGATATTATTGGCCATCACATGATGCTTATGACCATGCGAAGGACTAAGGAGAAGCCGCCTCTTACAGATTAGGAAGCCGAGCCGTGGAGAAGTTAAAATTAACTTGTTCGCAGTTGTGTATGTAATAAATCTCCATGGTTAAAGTCAAACCTGGATGTCCTAAACATTCCAATAGGATTCACTCCACTTATGTGTATTTTTTTTTCATCAAATGGCTGTTGAGTGTCCATTTTTAGGCCCTATATAGACACAGACAAATAAGACAGAGGTCTATATGAATAACATAACTACAGAGCCGTTGGGACTGATGGTACCGCCATGCTGCCTCACTGTCCAGACTAATGCACAATTAAAAGGCAACATTCATTTTCAGTAACTGAGCAGATTCAATAAATGTAATGGCATTTAATGATTATTCAACTTGTAGCATCTTTTACTCAAAGGTCAAGTCCAGTGCATTGTAAACACTATTTACTCTGTTTATAAATGGCAGGAGTAAACGAATAGACAACTGGCTACACTGAAGAAATACTTGCCACTGCCCTGCATATAGTGGGCACTTAATAAATGTTTATTACCTAAGTAGAAATTTCCTTTATGTTTCTGAACTTATCTCTTTATGATTGGCCTCTTCCTCTACAAAATGGACCAAAAAACTGACTTTTGAAGTACAGTGGGGACATATGGCATAATATTTAATTTAAAGCAATTTCAGGCAGATGCCGAACAAATTACTCAAATGTTTTGTTCCTTAATATTGAAAGGGATGCTCGAGAGAATAGCATCTGACCAGAGCTTTCCCTGCTTTTAGCTAACTTTACTTGTTATTCAACTACAAGTATTCTCAAGTTACTGATATACCAAATTGAATGGCTGTTTTTATCTACCGTGTTCTCTTATATGAAGTTTTTTTTTTTAATCACATTTTCAGTATAAGGGCTATGGGATTTAAATAGTTAAGGGTAATCCTTCCTCAAGGCTGCTTTATGTCCTTATAGCCACCTGCTCTACCATACAGAGTTGAGGTAATTAATGAGAGGCATTAACACGTCTAGTATCGCCGGAGAGAGGGAAAAACTGAAATCTGTTGAATAGTTTTTAACTGAGAAACAGTAAATGTTGATTCACTCACCATCTTTCACTTCACCTCCCAACTTGAGATCATTTTTGCAAGATGAGATAAATGGTAAGCTCACACCCCAGTGGAATGTTAATGGGTCTAATTACATGTGACTTGAAATACATGTTTGGCTACGTGATGTATCCAGCCACTGGTCCATGACCAGCATTTTGGAAAAGCAGAGCTCGTGCCCAGGAGAGAAATGGGGAGCTGGAAATGCAGACTGGGGATGACAGTGAAACTGTGTAGCATGAGCTATTGTTCCGCAGGGGGCCATGAGAGCAGAGGGAAGGAGACAGAGGGTCTCCCAAGACACCAAACCTAGAGGAATACTGCATCCGGAGGGAGGGGCGGAAGAGAAAAGGAAACAGGCAGGGAACAGTAGAGAACTAGCGACAGACTAAAGAGAGTGCGTGTTACCCAATTAAGAGAGAAATTAATTTCTTGAGGAAGTGGGTCTGGAATGCAGGGGATACGTGAGGATGCAATAAGAAAACTAGAAAAAGCTCTCCTGGCTATTTTTAAAAGAAGTTTAATAGTGAATGAGAAGAGCTATTTGGGGTATAGCATCAAAAGGCAAGGAACTAAATAAAGATAGAAATGTATTTTTTGAGAATCTGTAAGATCTGTGACTGTCCATGCGGGCTGAAGTTGAAGACCCGACGGGGAAAGAAGGAGTAAAGCATGATCAGTGGTCGTTTGTCTTAGTGGGGTTTATCCTTTAGGACACTATCAGAGGGCTGCCTCCTAATGAGGTCCCTCACCATCACCATATGTGTGTGGCTCATCGTTAAAAATAACTTAACAGAAAACGTCTTTTTAAGTGACGCATTAGTTTGTTTAAATCTTTACATCTGAACCCTCTTCCTACTTATTTTCTTGGACTTGTGGACAAGTCATCAGCAAAGGGAGTGTTTGGTTCAGTATTACCTGTCATCTGAGACCTGTATTGCTTCAATAAAGACTTGACGCACTACTGCTGTTTTTAAAACAAAAAGCAAAATGCTCTGAATGGTCCTGCCTCTGTTCACAAGCCGTAAATCTATGCATTTTCAGACATACTTAAAGTAAAATAAGAGGCGGGAGAAGAGTAACGTACAGAAATCTAGGGAGTTAAAAAAAATGAGGTGGTTGGAAATGTATGCAAATATCATGTAATCAAAATATAGAAGTGATCATCGCAAAGTCTAATTTATTTAACATATATCTGCTGCCAAGAAAATAAATTTTTTATCTTAGAACTTCATAATAAGCCCAATAATTAAATTACACGGGGTAGACATCGACAGACATAGCTAACAGACTTCGCAATTATCATGTTTTAAGATACAAGATTCCTTTACCCTGATCCCTTGCTTTGATATTATTTTTAAATACCATCTAATATCCTGTTATAGATTTTTTTAGTAGACTGGTTAACAAAATGTCACCAATCCATGAGAGTTGGCAGGAAGTCAATGACACTTTATCACAGAGGATTGCTGGCATGTTCATAATAATAATGATACCTCTAATATGCATTAACAGTTTCCTTCCGTATCTCAAAACTATTGGATATGATAGATACCACTTGAAATGTGGCCAGCTTGATATTATGACACATGAGTCATTTAGAGCTCTTATTCACTGACCAGAAACCACACACCAGGGCAGAGAATAATTACAATTTTATAGTTGTAATCCCAGGAAAGAATAGTTTGTAGGTAGCACCTGGTGACTCAAAACAAAATTTAGTAATAGAATAAAACAAACACCACCCTTGGGCTATTTCAAAACCCGCAGTGTAATTGTTAGGAAGGTCACCAGTGCCTCTAAGTTATCAACAAGAGCTGTGCGTGGCCTGTAACTTACGGAACCATCCCCGGGTTTCTCTTGAGCTGCCTAGTTTATGTTTATATTTATTTCTCTAGAGAAGAAATCTGAGGATGTTTTTCATTATGGGGACTTGATTAGCAAGAGGGAGGAACCATGTTTATTTACCCCACCCCCTCCCCCACCACACTTACCTACAAACATAAAACCAACCTTGCACAATTGAAACATATAGGCGAAGCAAAAACCTTATATGAATTAGCATTGACCACATACGCATTGGTTGACCCCACTTACCTTATAAGACACGTAAGATCACACCCTGAAGTGACAGGGTAATAAGCAATTAACCAATGAATTGGGGTGGAATTTATCCTCTTAATAACTGAAGTGTGGTTTTATTGCATTTGAGAGCTATACAGTTTCAAAGAATTCTATGTAAGCTCTGGAGCATGAAGTTCTAAGGGTTTTTTGTTTGTTTTCATTGTTTATATAGTTTAGTTTTCATAGACACTGGATTATCTTATGCCATCCTTTCTCCAGTGGCTTGAAAATCTAGTCTAGAGAATCGGATTGATTTTTAATTATGAGTTCTTGATTTTAGACCTCAGATAAACTAAATTGAACCAGCATATTCTTAAAAGCATGAACAATGGATTGCCTAAATTCCCAGCTCTCATTTCACGTATTTGCTAATGTGGCATTGATCAATCTACAATTCCCAGACTGAGGAGAAGTGATAGGAATATTGGATAAAAAATGCTGTACAGGCCAGAAAGATAAATTGTTTGGGTTGTCTTTTTCCAAGTTTGAGGTCACGATTCATTCATCTTGTTACTTTGCTATATCCCTTTAGTGGCTTCAATTGCAGGATTAAATATTGAATGGTGGCAGATCATTCAATACATAGGCTCTCATAGTTGGGCATTAGAAGGCTTTTCATGCTTAAAATGGAACTGTGTGCACACAGAATGCCAAAGATAATCGTGCTGATGATCTAGTCTGTGAGATTAATCCCTCAACAATATTATCAGACAATTCTTAACACATTGATTTGTCCCTGATATGACACTTCTGAAACAAATGGATATACTAAGCATTTTAGGAATAACATTGAGCCTTCTATACTACCTGGTTCTTTCAGAAAATTAACCCATTAACAGATTTGGCTGGAGACTTCCAACACATTACCACAACCAATGTTTGTTACCACAAAAATAAAACTATATTTTAAAAGCTTCAAAATGCTTTGAAAGAGTATTAAATAATAGAGGATTAAAAAATAAAAATTGCTATGGGTAAAATTTTGCCCTCATGGCTAAATATGCCGAACAAAAATACTAAATTAATATACTCTCTAGTAAATCTGATTAGACCAAGTATATCAAACATCCTTTTAGCCTAAGATACTAGACTTAAAATATTTAGTTTAATGATTGCTCTCCTTATACATTTTGGGGATTGCCTACATTCTAAGCCCATTAAAAGGGAAATGAAGACATTAAGGGTTAAAAATATGTTATTTAACCAAGAGACCCAAGGGGCTTGAAGGGGGAATGCATATACTTTTTAAAAATAAAAATGTTTTCTTTATAAAACATAAAAATTAAACTTTGACAAGAACTAAGAGGTCATTCAGTGTCTCTCTGCCTGGGCAGAATTTTTTTCTTCCACACTTATCTGGATTGTCTAAAATGCTCCAGATGATAGTTTTTCTCTTCTTTCTGAAGTTGCAAAAATCCGGCAGTTCTTCAAGGTAAAATTGTTTGGGGGTGGTTAGGGAAGGGGAAAATTTTCACTAAAATGTTCTTTTCTTAGAACCAGCCCATTCATTCTCCCTAGATATGCTATTTTAAATCATTATAATAATTCCATTTTGCTCTATAAACAGTTAGGTCATATTTCTTTTTTTTTCCCTCAGCCTAAGCACATTTGGATTTTTGTCATTTTCTCATAAGTCATCCACGCTGTTCCTTTCATCACCTGGATTTATCTCTGGCCTCCTTCCAATTTATCTACATCTTTGTGGAGCATGAGGGTCTAAGTTAGGTTTCCTTATGACGATGAAGTCTGAAAATATTTCTCAAGGCAGTAGAAGCAGTCTTCGGAGTCAGCTCTGACTTTGAATTCTGTCTCTGCCACTTACGGCTCTGAGACTTTCCTCTAGTTATTAAAACCACACTGTGCCTTGGTTTTCTTATCTCTAAAATGGGAGTAACACAAGGTAAACAAACAAAAATAACTATCATTATAATTATTGTGAATTTTTAATTGACATGTTATAAATTATTTCAGATTAATATGGCTTCCCTGTAAAATATTTTGCGTGGATTTTTTTTTAATAGAAGAGATTTTTTGGATATGCCTATGACTTCTTCTGCATCCAACCTAGTTTAGGTTGGATTTTATAAAAGAAACAAATTCTTGAGTCAGTACACAAATGAAAAACCCTGAGATTATAGAAATCAGGAATCCTTAAGTCACATGTATACTCAAACACAACTGCACACATCATTATGTGTTATGAATTAAGAATGGAGAGGTGAGCTGTGTAAGGCAGGGGAAAACCTAGAAGGATGTAGACCAGAAACAAGACCCACCGAGACCCTGACTCGATCCAAGAAAGACAATGTGAGCAGAATATGAAGACAGTTAACAAGCAGTTTTGACATAAAAAAAAAAAAAATCAAACACGAGATAATGGGGACTGATCAGGACAAGGCAATGAATGGAGAGTCTAGGAGTAGAGAATGGAGTTGAGTTCTGACTGTGTGAATCATACGAAGCATTTGTACCAACCCTATGATGGACATTTTATCCCACTTTATAGATGAGTTGTCCAAGGTTGCGGAAGGTTAGAATGGCACTTGCTCAGAATTTACTGAAGCAAGCAATGGAGTTGGAGTTCCTCACAAAATCATAACCCTACATTGATGTACTCAAACTTCAGTGAGCATGTGAATCACCTGGAGGGGCTGTTAAAACCCAGACCCATCCCCCAAGTCTCCAACTTGAAGGGTCTGGGGTAGAGAAGCTGAGAATCTGCTGTCACCACTGCTCTGGGGACCACACTTTGAGAACCACTGCTCCAAATTAGTGCTGTCCTTTTTCTGCGGGTTCATAATTAGGAAATGGATCTCTATGCCAGGCCCAGCTGTGATTTCCTTTAGGTTTTTTTTTTTTTTTTTTTTTTTTTTTTACATAAGGCAATCCATGTGAGCAGGCTTTTGTTCTCTGTTTCAGGGACATCTGGCATTCCATATTAAGAGAAGGACTTTCAGTCCTGGAGACACTGGTGCCCTGGCCAGCCTGTGAAAATAGAAATTCAAATAAAGTGACTCTACTTACAGGGACCCTTCGTCTCAGGAGAGAAGCAGAAGCCCATTTAGTAGAAAATGAAACTCCAGGTCGGCCCTAGCATGGAGGGCATGTGTCACTGAATCCTTTCCATATTAAACTAGAGCACATTGAGCTCCTTCTTACCAAGGGTGAGATTGATTCCAGATCCGGGACAGGCATTAGGCTATAGGGTCACATGCATGCCTATTGCTCCGAGGAGAGAAGAGATGCAGGGACAGAGACAGGGACACACATACCAGACACCCACCCCTCTCTTGGGGCCACTGGGAATACTGGACAATCATCACTGCTCTCCTCTGTATGGTCCCCGCTCTCCGTGGTGCTACTGAATGGGCTGCAGGGAGCGGACCATTTAGAGGTTGTTGACTGACTAACTGCCCAGGTGGTGCTGGCTGACTTCAACCTGATTGACTCTGAGAGGTGAGGGTCCAAGAAAAGCAAAAGTGCCTCATGCTGATCTTTCTAACTTACTCACTGTGCTGGGTTCCTGGGAACGAGCCACATGCAAAGAGGAGCTGAATACAATCTGTCTACATGCTTGAAGTGTGGTTATCAAAGCCACTGGAAAGCCGGAGGAAAGGCAAAATGTTACATTTTCAGTTTGCATTTAGCTAAGAGCCAGGATAACCAGATACATCTGTGGCCAGAGCTAGGTGCCTTTCTTTGGGGTAAAAGAGAAGGCATTATCTTATCACCAGAAAGCACGTGGTAAGCGCCTCTTTAAAGGGGACAACACCTTGGGTCCTCTGTGGAAAAAAGTCCAAAGACTTGGCCTGACATTTGAGAGTTAATATGGGTTAGTTGCCAGCTCTTCAATTCAATTCCATTCAGTTCAATTCAGTTCAGTTCAGTTCAAGTCACTCAGCATAATCCAGCAAGTACTTATTAATTGCCTGCTTATGTTTACATGCTGCCCAGTCCCGGACTTGGTCTTCTGATGGATAAATACAGGACCTGGCAGGCTAGTGAGCTACCCTGTGCGCTTTCGGAGGACCATTTCAGTTCTCGGATGCATTGACTAGTAAGCTTATAAATCATTGCATATAATTTAGGGGCTAAGTGGCACCCAAAGAGTTAGTGGACCTCAAATGCCAAATTCACACCGTAGTTAAATTAAGAATTATATGAGCAAATATTGTTGGTAAAATATCTGGGGTCAGTATGAATGCAGACACTGTTTTGGAATACTTAAGCTGGTCATTTTTTTGTTTTGTTTTGTTTTCAAAATAGCCAAGACTCTATTTCTTTGTAGAGCCTCCTAACTGAATTCTAAACACGTCAAGTGTTGCCTCAGAGTGGAAGCCCTGGACAGATGTTGGCCACACTGGTTCCCTTTGAATTAGCCTCATGCGATGTCAAAAGCGTGCTATGTAACTAGTACAATTTGTTCACGAGGATATATTTTTTTACGTGTGAAAATTAGCTGCAAGTTTTCTTGGCCTTAGCGATGGGTGATACTTCAACTACCTGGTCAGAGGAACATTCTGCAAATCCGCTCCCACAGACTAAGACAAAACAAGTTTGCCCTGCAATCTCTGTATTATGCCATGGCCCATTTGAGCTATACAATGCACTACTTGTTCAGTTTTTGTTCTAACCTTCATAGAAGATGGAAAACGTACCCCAAACTGCGATGCAATAAGATCACTGCTTGCCTGCCAGTCCGAGGTTTTATGTACAACGTGTTATTGTTGTGAAGGTGAAGTTTATGGCGAGTAAGTCTCTGACAGTCTGTCACTCCACCTAAGGTAAAAGGCTCTCCAGATAGGCTGTGTTTGCAACCACAGTAAATATGCCTATATCTGTAGCATCTTGGTAGTGAAATTTATGATTAACCAGCATTCCTTCTTTGCTGTTTTAAAACTGAAGTTTCGTTTCAAAGGCCATTACCTATTTTACTTGTGTGTCTTGGGGGAAAGAGGAGACAGCAGTTAAGATATTGAAAATATTTTCTTATATTTTCTGTCTCGAAATTTTTTTTGTTACACATTAGAGACCTTATGTAATGTTTAATGTTTCAATTTACTGTATGCATTTTCAGCTCTAGTATTTGTCATCTTGTTCCAATTTAATGAAAGCCTATTTGGCTATGGTTTTCATTGGAAAGCAGAACACACGTACAACTTTCAGCAATAATATATATTTTTCCTTTTCTTTGGATTTGAACAGCCTTCTAAAATTTTCTCTACTGAAATTCTGGCAGAGTTGTTTCTTCAACATTTGGCTGAGGGTTTGGAATGTTTTAAACATTTGAAGTGACTGGGATCAATTACTGTAACCTAAAATGGATAACCTTTAAGACACAAAGCTCATGTTTTTCTTAATCATTTCATTACATGACATTTTTCTGTTTGTATATCGATAAAACACTGTGTGTTGGCTAAATAAGGCACATTTCATTTATTTCCAAGTACTGTTGATATTGTAAAGCTAGCATATTACATATAACTTTAAAGTTATTTTTAAGATATAACATCTTTGTGGATGAGAAAAATAAAATTCGGAAGATGGATAAACTTGTAACAATTTAGCAGTCTAACAAAGTATAATAAATAGCAAAATCGTGTATTTGAAATGAATCTCAAAAAAAAAAATGATTTACAAAACAAACATATTTTTTAAGCTCTGTTTTTCTAATTAAGGGAGTGCCAGGAGTTTTCCGATTCATTCTTACTAGTGTTACTTCGTTACCGAAAGTTTTTCTTTTTCCACTGTAAAATCATGGCTTCCTCGGAGAAATGTTTACAGAGAAAGGGTTATGGAGTAATAGCCTGTTATTTTTATTTATCAGGTTAATTTAGAACTCACATTGCACTTTCAGGGTGGAAAGAAAGTAAGGACTTGGCAGCTTTAAGATTTGACTTTTGATAAATATAAATGCAGAGCAACCCTGTGCTGATGGCACATAGTGGATGTGACCCATGACGGGCAGATGGCTGTGGCGATGGAGAGAAATATTACAGCCAGAACATTCCTGCTTCTGCTCCAGTGGACTCAATACATTAGCAGGGCTCTCTCTCAGCTTGGAGTTTTTTCCTGATGATAGATTAGTGATAAACTCGTATGCAACTTATTCCAGAGTTCCTTTGAGACCTTAGCTTTTCATGAATGAAAAGGTCATTTGTAAGTGTTCTACATTCTTTCAGTATTTTTCCCATGGAACCACATTGCCTCCTACAATTTTACGTCACTGTATTTTCTTTGAAATAATAGCTTGCACTTGTCCAGTCTTAATGTCCTAATTATTTGTTTGGTGGTTTGGAGAAACCTACTGTTTCTTCATGAAATAAATTCTATTTAGTAAAGAGAGAACTTGGAGTTGAAATCATTCTAGAAACTAAAAGCTCAGACTTTTATGAGGCCAGAAGTCTCCTTGCTCATTTTGTCCTAAATGACTTTTGATATAAGGCCAAACTTTGTACCAGATGTGTGGTATTTTATAATAATTACATGGTGCAAACCTTCAATCATTTTCCACTGAGACCATTCAACATCTGCTTTAGCAAAATGGTTTTTGGTTGTGTTTTTTCTTTTTCTTTTTTTTTTTTCCGGGCTGCAGATGAGTACGAATATTAAGTAAGACACTGTGTCACAGATTCTCTTATAATGTGAATTTCTCTTCCATGAATCTGTTATAAATGACCACAGACCTGATTTCCTTTAATGACTAAGCTTAGCAGAGTTGGTTTCTCTGCTATTTAGGGGTTCAAGTTTTTAAAGTCATTCACTTAAGATTCACATTTATTGTTTTCTTTATTCTGTTATCAATTATAGTTCCACAGACAGATGGAAAGTTAATAAGGAAGGGGAAAGCAAGTGGATGGGAAAGGGATAGGGTGGCCCACTGTTAACCATTTCCACTTGGAGATCACTCTATTTTACAAGCCCACTTCACTCTAAGTCTTCTTCTCTGTGCTAAGCAGAGTTTACAGATACTGATTAACAAAGACAGTGGTCAGAAGTCATAGGTGGAAGAGACGTGAGAATCAGGTGACAGCAGCGAGCACAGATAGCTGTTAGCATTTCCTACACGATGTGAAGGGTGATTCAAGAGCTGCCCACAGTTCTGGTGACGGGCAAGTCTCTACCTCCGAACTCAATAGCTGCTCATTTCACTCACTCTTTGTGGGATAGTAAAATGCATGGGGACTTTGCTGTGCTATTCTCAACTGCTTCATTTAAAACTCTAGGAGGAAAGACATTTGTTTTAATTGTTTCTAACTTAATGGGCAAAATACCATCTTTGCAAAAGTGTGTACTTCCTCATCATCCAGGTTTGGAGTCCGGTCGTTCCACATGCCTCACAACTTTATACACCAACTGGCTACTATTACAGTAAAGACAAAGTCGGTGCAGCTTTTCAAAGCATTTTGCTTTCACATTGACACTAGTACAGTAGTCTGTTTTCTGGGCCAACACAGACATAACCAGCCATAAAAATAAACATGTGCACATCCATGGCCCAAAATAAATCAGTGTGGACATAATGAAAATATTCCAGTGAGCTTAAAAGAAAATTTAATATACTTCACCTCCTTTTTGAAAGGGCGAGGGAGTTGGTTTGGTTTTCATCGGAATTTTGATGTGGGTAAAACTTCCTGTTTTCTGCACCTGCCTAGAATTTTCTTATCCTGTGATGATGACGTGCACAAAGAGTTATGAAATTATGTTCATAAATTCTGGTGAACCAAAGGAGTGTTTCATGAGACAACTCAATTTTTTGTAAGCTATATGATATATGAGTATAATTTAAAAGATAATGAAGCCCCGAGAAAGGAAATTTATTTAAAACCTAACTTTTTCCGGACGCCTCAGTGGCTCAGTCGGTTAAGCGTCTGCCTTCGGCTCAGGTCATGGTCCCGGGGTCCTGGGATCGAGCCCCGCATCGGGCTCCCTGCTCCGCGGGAAGCCTGCTTCTCCCTCTGCCTGCCGCTCCCCTGCTTGTGCTCTCTCCCCCCCCCCTCTTTCTCTCTGACACATAAAGAAATAAAATCTTTAAAAAAAAAACAAAAACAAAAAAAAACCCGTAACTTTTTCTTCAAGGAAATAGATTTTTTTTTTTTTTTTTGGTCATTTCTCTGACAAATTTGATTTGAGAAAGGAAACATATAACCAGGATGGAAATATATTTATGTCCCAAAGCTGGTGTGTGTCTTAAATGTCATTGGTCACAATTCAATTAATTCAAAATTATTTTTAGATTTTTAGATTCCTGCTTTGGTCACCATCTAGATTTTGTTCCCAAGTTCTGACCCGAGGGTAATCGCGAGCATTTCTGAAGCCAGGCTATCCACCATTCCTACCATTCAGACACAATTTGGCAAAAATGGCAGTTCAGTCAAGTGAAATCTACTTTTAAGTCCTAAGGTTGATCGGTCGAGAGTAAGATTTCTCCAGTAAGACATTTTTACAAAGGCACAATGACTGTACTTTCATAGTTCAAACAGAGCATAAGGAATTATTTTGAAATATAATGATGGCACACCTCTAACAATAAAAAGGTCTGTAATAAATAAAAGATTGTGCATCTGTTTGGGAAGACCTCTGACTGTCATTCCTTGTAACTTGCCACAGGCGCTAGGCACTGTATCTTAACTGTAAGTACAAATGCTAGAATAGGGTATACCCCATAGGATGTTTTGTCTCAAAGACTGTCTGGCAGTTTAGGGACATCCTATCTGATGAATGGGAGAGTGAAATGGAGTTGGGACATTGGACTAAATTAAGTTGAAGTGTATCTATTCTTCAGAAAAGATTAGCTTTCATCTGTTTTCCTAGAAGTGGTGGCAGATCTTTGCCAAGATAGGCACGTTCTTACCCCACAGGACAATAGGATAACTTTGCAAAACACGATACATTTTAAGAGTAGGTTCTTTTTACATAGAGTTTATTTTCTTAATTAGGAATAAAAACTTGGGCTTGTGCTCAGAATTTTCTAGTCCATTTTTTCAATCACCATGAACACAGTCTGATAAAAAAAAAAAAAAGTTTTCTGAAACTTTGCTTCCCCTCTCGTCGGGTAAAATAAGAATAACCGCAACCCTTATATTATTCGGGGCAGCAAGATGTCACGAGGACTGTTAGATACAAAGTTCGTAACAGTTTTTTAGTGCACAACCTAAACGTGAAAAATCTAGGAGTGCTTAAGAGGAGACTATTCCATCTAAATCTTTCCCAAGGTCAGAAATATTATTTTGGAATATGAAAACTACACCTGCAAAGTGAAGTAATTCATCACTTCAAAAAACAAATTCGAGTTTTTATTAGAAGCAAAACTAACTCTGACATCTAAGGCATCAAAAATCTTGCCAGAATTTGAAGGGAACATCACGATGCGACTCTTTTAATGGATCAAGTACAAATGGAGTTGACAGCGTATGCCTAATCAGAGTGCCAAGAACTGGAAGCTACAAAGACTAGTATTTCCACTTTCCCCTGTTGACACATTGTGTGTGTAGGCCGGGCAGCCAGGCTGATTAAAAATGTCAAGGCTTTGCTAATGTGAGGCACATGCTTCCTGCGTCTGAATTCTGAGTTCAAGAGGCCCCAAGCCGCAGCATGTAAATAAAGCACGTTTATTAATTAATGCATCCTATTACATTGTATTCAAACAGGATGACACTTCGGAAATCCCATCAATGTAAGCTTGCCCTTGATTAGAATATACAGCTCCCCATCAAAGGAGCCTGAGAAATGTAGCCACGGTGCTGTCAGCTGAGGACAAGGCCAAGGTGGGGGCACATAATCATTGGCCTCTCCTTGAATGCTCTTCATCATCACCAGTCATGGTGCTGACACCGGCCCGTGGAAGGCAGTGCTCCTCATAAATGGAATAGAGAGCAACAGGAAGGCAGCTGAAAGTTGCCCCTGGTGAAGTTTATTTTAATATGGCACCACTTTCACTCCCTTCTGACTGGCTTTTTGCATGAGGAATCAAATCCAGCCTCCAGATCTGAAAAGAGGATTAGGCAGAGTTACTCGCAACTCCCCACCAATAGGCTCCACGTTTTACCTGGTCTTTTCAGAAGGTAAAGTCTGCTCCCGGCCTCCTTTCTGGAAGCTGACCTTCCTGATCTCTGTCCCACACTTCACTCAGCCGTCCTGAATGTCTCCTGTTGTGCTCAGAGTTGAGGCTGTGTGAGAGAGGGAGTGGTCAGCTCGAGGACTGACTGTCTTCACGGTCTCACCCCCGTTCTGTCTGTGTACTGATGAGACTGTGCTGGGCATCACGTATGTAGCAGGAAGAGACAGAATGTGTGCTGAGTGCCTGGCACTATGCTAGACACTTACGGAGGTGCCAGGGGGATGGGAAACATCATCTCCATCCTCGAGGAACTTGACATATCCTGGAGGCTGAATACCTGGGGCATGATTCTCTGTTCTCAGTTTCTAGAGCTGTCAGATTTTTCAGATAATTTATAAGCACCGTTCTTACTTTTAAAACAAGACGCTTTAAAGGTTACTTGTTACTATTGTCTGGATATCAGATTCACTGTAACTTCCTCAAGAGCCTATGGAGATAGAAATGTCAAAGACAGTGTTTTAATGCTAAAAGGTAATATTGCAGAAGCACATTTTAATCTTTGTCTCTATTTGCACTAACAAAAATAGACTGAAATGATGTTCCATTAATTACATTTCAGATGTTTTTAATTCTTGCCCTGTTCGTGACAAGCAGATTTGCTATCTTCAGATTGTTAGGACAAAGGAAAGCAATGAAACAAACTTAGATGTACAGCAGGAAACAAAAGAGTGACAACCTTTATATCTGGAGTGCTGTTTGCTTTCATTCCATTTGTACTGATTAGAATTATAAGGAGGTGATTTGAGTAACTTTCTATCCATGGCGTGGCTATAAAATGAGAGGATGGATTTTTGATGTGTGGCCTCTGGAAATCAGTTTTATTGCTTTATACTCATTCCGTGAATATCTCAATCCAGTTCTGGTGGATAGAAGTCTAACATAAAAGCCAGTTTCACATAAAATAAATGCAATAATATGAAAAGGAATAAATAAACTGTTGGTTATCAATTTAGAAACCTAATTTCTTATTTGTAGGTTGGATCTTACCCTTTTCGGTTGAATTTTAATACAACCCAGATGTATCCATTTAAAGAGAATAGAGATTCTCAGGGTCAGCTGCTTCATTTTCTAACAACTAAATGTATCAAAATATGTCAACATAACATATTATAGGGAAGTGTGACCCTTGAAACCTCTATGAAGAAAAAGCTAGTAGTAAGTAGTTCAGATCTTTTAAATAATGTCATTCCCACAAGAAAGAAAATGTCACATTGTTTGTTACTTTTTATAACATTGTAACCTAAATGACTGGTGTTGGGACCTGGGACCTTAAACATTTGTTGGGTGAATGAATGAATGAATTTTGTTACATCCTGACCTTCAATAAGAAGGAACACTTAGGGTGGAACATTTTAAGCTATAAAGAATGACTCTGAATTTTAAAAGTTTCAATAATGAAATTGACATTTGTTCAAAATATATTGCATCATTTAAAAAAGACATCATAATAGATTGTTAGCAAATGATCTGGTTTTCCATAATACCTCTGCTGCTTTCTGCTATATTAAAAAACTTATTCTTCATTCCCAGATCTTCTGTTTTGTCAAGCAGTATTATCAAGTACTAGAATGGTAATACCAATGCATTAAAAAATTCCCTTTCAGAATTAATATACAAGTAATTGATATGAATAACCTTGAGATTTTCTCAAATGTTTATAGCAAACTCCTTCCCATTTTTATAAACCTGAACTACCGAGTTCAAATGTACCTGTCATTTCTTTCTTCAGAGATGAACTCATCTTTAATCCTGACTCACTGACTTAGTAAGAGCCATCTAGAAGTATAATCATCAACTCACCATGGGAAAAAGGCAAACAGGACTATAACCTAACACCCCAGCGTGTATGTAGTAGGAGATATGATATTGACCAGGGAGCTGTCCTTTTCAGGTCCTGTTGCTAGTCAATCATTGTAAGAATAGAGATAAATATTAACTTAGTTCTGTTTAAACTTTTTCTTCCCCAAAATGATACCAATTTATCAACCATTTCTCCCAGAGCCCCTTCCTCCAAATTCCTTAGTAGACACTCCCTTCTGTGACCACACACCATAAATAAAATACAGACAGAAATATAGGCCATATTCCTGCGAGTTTAGGGTAAAGGTATGAGAGAGCATTGACTGGAAAGATTGTGTTCTCCTGGAGAAAACGTCAGGACCAATTGCAAATACCTATCCTTTGCATACTTCTTGAAGAGGAGAAAACAAAAGGATTCTTGACATGAGAACGTGGCAGAGATGGGGTGGCAGGGATTGAAGCTAAGGCTGCCAGCTATGGTTAGCATTGAGTACCACTAAATTGAGCCTCCCCAGTTGAGAAGTTTAAAATAAAGAGTAATCTTTTCTATTCCCCTCTTTTCTTATGAAAATTCAGTGGGCTCAGTGTGGATGAAATAGAATTCATCCATTCATGGAAGAGGCGTTCTTCCCCAGGAACCCGGGTCTCCTGGCCAGTGTTATTCACAATGAAATACTCAAAAAAAAAAAAAAAAAAAAAAACCCAAAAACAAAACCCTATCACATGAGGTGACCTGCATGCCTCTTAGCAGCCTCCTTCCTGTAAAGTTAGCAGCATGGGCATTGTTTACGGAAGTGAAACCTCAGTCTTGTTTGGATTAAGTCAACGAAGCCACAGAGAGGTAGGTTCCAGATAACTGAAGCCATTCAAGGAATCAGATACACACGGCCGGCTGGCAGGGGTTTTGGATAACTAAAACTTGGTTCATCGATGCCGTGGCAGTCTGACAAATGAGGTAAACACACCATACTGAGAGGCAGAAAAAGTAAGGAGTCCGGACAAATAGATGTGGCTCCTAGCAACGTCCACTTTTAACAATGGATGGGCTTTGCTGCTGACCTTCTCTGTGCAGGGAAGGGCTCTGCCACACAAGCTCTGTCGCCCCATCAGGACATTTTTGGTCTTGTCTCCCAGCCACAGGCTGGCTCTTATCTGATCGGGGCACCTGGCATCTCTGTGAGATCATCTCTCAGGATGCACACAGTATCCTAGAAAAATGAGAAACACAGTACGTCTGTTATGATACAATTTCTAGGAGAAACTCTTCCAGTTTGAGTTACAGGGAGCATATTTTCATTCATCCCAGCAGCCAAAACAGAGGCCTCCTGGTCTCATTTTAACTGAAACAGCCCCAGGAGCTTTGGCTGCCGTCTTTTTCCCTGTTGGGAGCAAATCCAGCACTTGGGCTTGATATTCCAGAGTACAAATACCTGCATCCCTTTGCATGTGTGCATTGGTGTAGGACCTTGTTGGTCACATCTCACCCTTCAGAGCTGGATGAGGAGGACTCTGCCTCAGCCACCCTGGGTAATTTGTCACCTAGATACTGACGAGAGAGGGGGCTTCACCATTTTATATATCAAAGTCTACCCTGAGGACAATACCGTAACGAGAATATCGCAAGAGGCAGAAAAACGGGGACGTTTTCTCTGGTTATTGCCGTGTCCTCAAAAACGTCTCTCTGATTGCCATATTGTGTTTTATAATTTTAAGCTCACAAGGATCGTGTCCTTCGATTTAAAATCCCTACAGTATCTCATACAGAACACCAAAAGTCATGGGTGCTACCAAGATGTCAGTAATGAAGATGATAATAATGACAGTGCGGTCAAGCGTGTAACAATTAATCAGGCAACACTTGCATTTTCTTGTTCTGAAAATGGTGCGGCGTACTCGGAAAGACTTTTAACTAGCTGGGTGCAGAGTCTTGACTGCATTTGTGTCCAGACCCATGACAACTGTGAAGGAAGGCACCAGAACCTTGAGAGACAGGAGTCGGCTTTCCCTGTGTCTTTAGAAAAACGCACTGTTCCTCTTTGCTGGGCCTTGCTAATGATTGGCTCTCCGCTGGCATGTTGCCACACAGATGTTTTTAAAGGCATTTTTTTTTTCTCATGTAAAATAATTTTGTGACTCTCCAGTTACAACACATTGCTATAATTAATGGGACTCACTGCCTACTTGGAAGCTCTGTAAGTGTCAGCACCACATGAAAATTAGGATGCAGTAAGGAGGGAGGGGTTCACAGCAGAGAGAGAACAAAAGGAGAATTTGTCTTTAAAAGTGAGCACCACAAATGAAAAGCACATAAATGAAGATATGAACAAGAGAAGTTTTCCCAGGTTATGGAAATATGTAGGTATAAGTTTCACCCTTTATTTTTTGGTACACCATATTGCATGACTGGTGGGAGAAAAGAAAACATTTCTCATTCATTTCTCATTCGCTCTATTTGAACTCAAGGATATTTGGAGTATTTCCTCCTTTCTTCTTTGAAATCCATTCTACTTGTACATTAATGTGCTTGGGACTGGCACTTGTCATCATTTTTATTTGATTCACATTTCTTCCCTTGTCATTGCCTCGGTTTGCTCAAAGGCAGGTGTAACAGAGGGAGGTACAACGGGGCATTAGCCTGCTGTGAGTCGCCATCCACTATAGCAGTTTGATACATGGACTTATCCCTAAGCCCTGTTCCAGTGGTCAAGAGCCGTTCTGTAAAGCTTGTGTCTCATAGCTTTCTTCATTCTCGAACCTCACAATGCCTTGTCAGTCATTAGGTAGGCATCATGGTGATTACACAGCAAGTGATTTCTTGATAGTAACTAACAAGATAACCATTTTAGAATACTTTTTTCTTGCTTTTAAGGTCTTCGTGGAGGGTTTTTGACCAAGTGTTTACTTTCCTCTATAGTCCAGAAGGTAGTGGATTGTTGTGTTACACACCTTCACTGTCCGTCTTGCGATCAAAGGAGACTGACTGCACCTGGAGGATTCTTAGAAACAGGATTTTACAATGAGTGGCTTGCTGGGTGTGCACTAATACTCAGAACTTCAGTTTGCAGAGGAAACAGCTAAAGTGCAGTTAAAAACGCAAACAAACTCCACCTTCAGATATTCCCATATGGTAAATCTGGAGAGGGGCCCAAGAAGGTGCATTTTTAAACGGATGTTTCAGGTTATTCCAGGGCAAGTGCTCTGGGGTCCTTGATTTAACTAACGAAGGAGGGGAGTGGAATGGTGCTGTTCCTTTTCCAAAATTCAGACTCCAACAGGAGACACTGTCCTCAGTGTGCATTATATTAATATGTTGACATTGTAGTTTGGAAGACAATGATTTCCTGTGAAGATGGCACTACACCCTCCTCCACCCACTCATATATTCCTTATTGCCTCCTGGATTCTAAACATCACAACTGATAAAATATAAAAAGGGGAAAAAATTTAAAGCCATATCTGTCTCCAAAAACAAGATAAATATCTCTATGGCTGAGAAAAATAACAGAAATGCACCAGTCAGTGAAACTGAAGCGAGAGTCCACTGGAGTTTGGGGAGGAAGCAGTCAGAGCAGGCGGGAGTCTGTCTCCTACAGAACGAGTGGGGCTAAAAGTGCCCCATCAAAGGCCTGGACCCAAGCCAGCCTCTGTGCTTGAAACCAGGGACTGAGCTGGAGCTGAAAAGTAGTGAAAGGAAGCTGGAAAACAAGTTCTATAAATTGCTCCCTGGAAAGCAGAGTATCTGGGGGTAGCTGGATGGAGCAGATGCAGCCAAGTCAAGACCTGAGCCAAGATACTCCCTGACTTGGAGACCGTATGTGTAATATCTCCAGTTGCATGACACATCAAAGGCTCCAAGTTACTGATCTGGTTCTGGACCAGGGGTACAAATGGCTAAAGCAACCAAAATACCATGAAACAGAAAGAGATGAATGAAAAAAGAGAGACAGAGTCAGAGAATATATAAAATACTCTTCCAAAGGAGTATGCAAATCAAAATTCCAAAATATAGAAGCAAAATTAATGCCAAGAAAGCAGTGAAATTAATGTTTGGGGGATGAGTTCACTGCATATGAAATGAAAATACTTTGAACTAAATATGTTTATTATATTCAAAGTGGTAAGAGAAGGAATAATATCTATGAAGAATAAGAAACTATGAAAACAAAATAGAAATGAAACAAGAGCAGAATATATGAAAAAGTCCCACTAAAAATTCTGAAAGATGTGGTCCTTAAAATGAAAAACATTAATAGATAAGATAAATTCCAGGGTGCCTGGCTGGCTCAATCAGTAGAGCATACAACTCTTGATCTCAGGGTCAGGTCAAGCTCCACACTGGGCATGGAACTTATTTAAAATAAAATAAAATAAAATTTTTATTTAAAAAATAGATAAGATAAATTCTAGTTCCATTATAGTTAGAAAAAATTAGGGAACTGGAAGATACTATGAAGAAATTCAACCAGAATAGAGCATAGAGAAATAAAAAGATTAAAAAATATGAGAGGGCAAACAATAAACATGGAAGATAAAATGATAGGCTACAAAAGTCAAGTTAAAGGAATATCAGAAAAAGAATGAATGAAATAGAAGCAAAGCAGCATTCAAAGGAATAGTGGCTAAGGATTTTCCAGAACTGAAAAATGACAGGAATATTCAGGACTGACTGAACACACACTGTGCAGAGCAGGAAAAAAAAAAAAAAAGACACCTTTGGTAAGAAAATATGGAATGTTAAAGATAGAGAGAAAAATATTAATGTAACTTGAGAAAAAAGATGATCTCCAAAGGAATAATTCTGAAACAGAAGTCCTCTCATGAGCATTAATGAAAAGCGAAAGATTTTCCCAAAATGCTTTTGAGGTACAGAGAAAATAAATAAGTGATTTCTATTCCCAGCTAAACTGCCATTCAAGGTATTTAATTCAAGCTCCGAATGGAAAGGGATAAATAATCTCTCATTTAATAAACACTGCACAGGGTGTAGATCCAGAACATTCCTGTCCTAAAGGAGATTTCAACCAAGTTGGGGACTCAGTCCTATAAACATCACTCTTTTGTTTTTAAGATATTTATTTAGAGAGCATGAGTGGAGGGAGGGGCAGAGGGAGAGAGAAAGAATCTCAAGCAGACTCTGTGCTGAGCATGGAACCCGACCCAGGGCTTGTTGCTGGGCTTGATCTCACCACCCTGAGATCATGACTTGAATTGAAATCAAGAGTCAGTCGCCAACCAACTGAGCCACCCGTGCACCCCTGCTTATAATAAATCTCTTAAATCAAGTAGGTAATAATGTCAATGAGAATGTAATTTACTCCATTAGCACAAAAACACACTAAGATTGGTATATAGTGTAATGAGATAATCATGGAAGCTATAAGATCATAGTTGAAGATTTTTCTCATTATTTTATACACACAGAACTCAATATATTCCTTCCTGAGTTTAGTTCCTAGAAAAATTTATTTTTGCAAATAAATTTGATTTCTTCTTTTATAAAGTGGAAACCATGTAACTATTTTAATTTTTGCTGTAATTGCTAAGAAACTCCTAGTCAAATTTTGTGCCTAATTGTGATGATTGGACTTTTTGGATATCACACCAGAGTAAATCAGGATTTATTTACTTTTTTAAGTTTTTTTTATTTATTTGATCGAGAGAGAGAGGGTGAGAGCAGGAAAACAAGCAGGGGGAGAGGGAGAGGGAGAAGTAGGCTTCCCGCCAAGCAGGGAGCCTGATGTGGGGCTCAAACCCAGGACTCTGGGACCATGACCTGAGCCCAAGGCAGATGCTTAACGACTGAGCCACCAGGTGCCCCACAAATCAGGATTTATTTTGCTAACAGCGCATGCTCTTCCCTACCTGTATTTCTATCAAAATGTATCCCTGACTGTATATGTTATTTAATTTTGCAAAGTACTCGGGATCTATTTGGAGGTAGATACTGAGCTTGATTTCTTTTAGAAGAGAGTTCAGTGAAATCTACCATTTTTCTAACTAGTATGGAATAAATACTATGGTTTACAGAAAAATTGGTTCCTAATAATCTAGTTATTTTATAATGTGTGTGCGGGAGAAAAGAAAAGTGAGCTTTATTTTTTTAAAAGCATGCAACTACATTTCCAAAAACTACCATAGCAGTTGGGGGTTGAAGCAATGGTTTGAAGTGGTTCTTTAAAATAGGAATTCTGATTCTGCACTTGCAGAGAAATGTAATTCATTTAGAACATGTATAATACTGACCTAACCTGAAGAACTGTGTGAGATAAATTCTACAATTTCTCAGAGATCTATTGTGAAGCTATTTAAAAGCTTAGTATATGTGTACATAGTATATGAAATGATTGTTCACAACACAGACACGCACACATACATGCACATACCTGATAAATGTAGGAACCAACTCACATAGAGAAAAAAACTATATAAAATAAATCTCAGCTTTACATTTAATTTTTTAAAAATCTTTTATTACTGGCACTGAAAGATTAAAACAGTGTCCAATGATTTCATTTGTGCCACTTTGCTAGTTTTCAACCTTTGTCACTGTTGAAACCAGTGGGTAAATTTCCTGCCTTGAACTCTAATTGGTGACATTCTGTTAATCAGCATAACATTTTTAAAATATTTTTATGCCCATTACGTCTATTTTTTTCCCCACAAGCCTATGGATTTCAGATGGATCTTTAACAGGAGGGAGAAGAAAGGTCAGCTTTTCCTTGTTTCTTTTAACAGTGCTTTCTGACCACAGCGATTTTCAAGCCTCATGGCACATTTGAATGCTTGGTTGTCTCATCATTCTGGCACTGTTGTCTTTGATTCCAAAAGAGACTGTAGCATTTCAAATGTTGGAAATGTGCTATAGATTTTTTGGCAGTAGGAAGGAAGTCAGTTTGACTTTCGTGTCTTTAAGAAACATATAATGTTATGACCAAAATTAGTACTCAGAAATTATTTTGCTCTGAAATTGGAAGGGACTAATATACATCTATTATGTTATACATGAACACTTTGACTGGCAGCCAGGTTTGAACATTTTTTACTAGAAATCAACTTTCATATATTCATGTATTCCTTTGGCGTGAAAAGAAAAACAGACAAAGATGGAAACAAAAAAAAATTGCCCATAAAAATTTTAAACTAATGTAAAGTAAGGTTCATTAGCATAGAGGAATCATTTACCTATTTTCATATATGACAGTGAATAAACAATCATGTACAAGTATTTTAAGTATAGCAGGTTGCCAGTATATCAAAAAACAGAAAAAACTTAAAATACATCAAGATAAAATAAAGTATTACTTATTGAAATTTTTAAAAATTATTTCAAGATGGGATGCCTGGCTGGCTCAGAGGGTGCAGCATGTGACTCTTGATTTTGGGGATGTAGGTTCAAGTCCCCCCCTTGGGTGTAGAGATTACTTCAAAATAAAATCTTAAAAAAATTATCTCAAGGTAAAAATTGACATATAATTTAGATACAAGCTTTTTAATCATATCTGATGTACTTTTTCCTCTCCATGTTATATAGCACAGCTATGCTAGTTACTTGTAGTCATTTAAAAGGAGTTGTGTGGCATGCACGTCATCCTGAGACACCTTATAATAAATCCAATCCCCCACCTCCCCAACATACCATATGTGAAATTAATTAAAAATAAAACTTTTAACTGTACTTGCAAATGTACCAAGAAATCGTCTCAACTAAAAGGCACCTGAAGCCTATGTCTCAGAATCCCTACAGTTAGTTGCCATAATACTTGTGAAAATCGAGTATTTTAGGAAATGGGCAGTCTCCACTCCCACCCCCAGAGATGTTGCCTCTCTCTTATTGGGTCTCCATTCACATAGCCACAATGTGTTTTTATTTTCAACAGCTGCATGATATGTTATTCAAGTTAAAGCATGGTCAAGCTTGGTCACAGGAAACCTTCTGAGACATCAAGGAATGTGATATTTCTGACCAGCTGCAAAAACGGTAACCTCTCAGAAAAAAAAAAGAGGGGGGGGCATAATAAAACAAAAAGGAGGCAGCAAGCATATTAATCTCTTTTCTTCCTTGTATTTTTCCTCTCATACTTCTTTCTTTTTTTAAAAACCTCTAATAGAGCTCTAACCTTTAAAATTCTTCGAATCAAGCAATTTTTCATGATCTGGCTGTCTCAATGATTGTTTTTATTTCAGTTTAACATTTCTTCTGATTCACTACAATTTTTCAGGGTATTTATGAGATTTTACTCCTGAGTTCAGTTGAGGTTAATAACTCTTGATTTAAATCAGATTACTGAAGATATGCATGTGACCAAGTCAGTTCTGTTTCTAAGGTCACAACTGATTTCCCCAAGTAACTGTAACAAAATTGTTTCTAGATAGAATTTGCTGTAAAATAATGAATTTGTCTATACAGTCAGGCAAAGCCTGTTGTAATAAGTGTCCTTCCATACTAATAACATGGAAATGATTATATTAATCAAGAAGTACCTAAGCCTGCAATCCAATTTTTTAATCTTACAGTAATACCTTGTCTGCAGTCCTGTCTACATCAATATTATGTTTTGATCAAAATTTTGTCACTCGGCATATTGTTAATCTGAATGACAAAATACTTAATTCTGAGGTAGTGAAGCTCCAATATACTGTGCAGAATGGAAAACAACAATAGCGAATAAATCTTCAGTTTTCTCATCGAGCCATAATTTGTAACATTGATATCCTGATAAACATAAAAACTATTATCACCAATGTGAAACCTTACCCCATCCTTCTACTATTGTGAGTGGTATATTTTTACATTGCATATTTTTGTTTGTATTTTGCTTGCATTTGTTTTTTTTGTAGGTTGCTAACTAATAATCGGTGTATAGGCCAATGATAGAAAACACATTCATAAAATATAGTATCCTGTAGCTAAAAATAATCAGTGCCAGAAAGGGACTTATTATCTCATTAAGGCCTAAAAACTACGTTGAGGGGAAAAAATTGTCACATTGGCATCCTTGAGGATGAAGAAGCAAAGATAAAAATAGGTATCAGGAAGAAAAAGTTTTTTTTTTTTTTCTAAATGATAGTTATATATTTTCACACAAGTTTAGTAAAGAATTAAAATCCATGCTCTCGGACGGACCCAAAGGAAAAGCCAGATAGAGTCAATCATTTTAATGTTTTGTTTATGTTTTTTAACATAGCTCTAGAAATGTAGATGACCGAGCACACTGTTCATGTTTTAACTCAATGTTTGACAGCTGTATGTCTCTCCAAAATGAAGATTTACATTTAAAAAGTTGAATTTATGCCTGAAGATGTGTATGTACATGGTTTTTAATACTCCTAATTTGAGGGGGGGAACCATAATTTGGCCCTACATTGTAATAAAAATGAATTACGATACTATTATTTCCAAAACACTTATTCGTGCAGGTGCTAGCATAAAAACAAAAATATGCTCTAAGATCTGCCTTGGGAACAGATGTTTTCAGAAATAGCGGTGAACAAAAGCAGATCAAAAAAGTTGGAAAACGTTTCAATCCAAATGTGTAGGATGCTGGGATTGCAGTAGATGGTCCAGAAAGCTGGGCATTCCTTTTAGGAGCCCTGTCACTTTTCTTTTCGAGTAACAAGCAGAGATAACGTGTCAAGGAGATAGAAAACAATGCCATAGAGCTGGTTCTCCAGCAAGCATTATCTGTTGAAGCCTAGAATTCATCATGTTCTGTGCTGATCTGGAAAGCAGGCTTCTAGAATTTGTTAGGGGTCCACAAACACAGAGGTAATCAAACCTGAATGATTGTTGGGGATAGTGATAGGATTCTATGACCTAGTTTGCGTGTGGGGGACCCAGGGGAAGACAGGAGCTGAGGGCATAAGAATTCAAAGAGTGGAAATTCGAGGCAAGTCCTAAGAGTGATATGGCAAGTATCTCAGTCCACACATCTGTACCACATTGGTCCTAAGGGGGTAGGCATGGAAGTGACAAGGAGATTATATACAGAAGATGATTTCTTTTTTTTTAAAAGATTTTATTTATTTATTTGAGAGAGAGAGAGAGAGAGAGAGAGAGAGAGAAACAGCATGAGAGGGGAGAAGGTCAGAGGGAGAAGCAGGCTCCCTGCTGAGCCGGGAGCCCGATGTGGGACTCGATCCCGGGACTCCGGGATCATGACCTGAGCCGAAGGCAGTCGCTTAACCAAATGAGCCACCCAGGTGCCCCAGAAGATGATTTCTTAAGAACGCTTTTAGAAAATTTGTCTTCAGTGCTGAAAATTCTGAATTACGAGGACCCTCTATGTATGAATGTGTTTATGTATTTAAGATTGTTATTATTCATAGTAACCATCAGCAAATTGTACTTCCTGAGCCCGTTGTGCTGGCTCTATGCTAAATATTTAACTTTTTACATAAAGCCTCTGAAGTAAATACTATTATTATCCACATTTTTCAGAGAAGAAAATTGACAGATGGAAAAGTTAAGAAATGTATCCAGTTGTATCCATCTAGGAAATGGTAGAAATGGGATTTGGGCAAGTCTACCTGATTGCTATATTGTTGCCCAGTTTGCTATGCAGTATTCTATTTTGGATGGATTTCTAAATCTCACAAATTTGGTGGTTTGTTCTCCAGTTCTAAGATGGCTGAAATTTTCATTACATTAATTTTTGTGTCTAGGAAATGGACTGCATTTGACTTGGTTCAGGCACTGTGACTTGTATACTATCTACTCAAACCCAGACACCCATGCAGAATAGTCCATGCATACAGACCTCTCTCTTTCTCAAACGTACACATATACTATACGGGTGAAGATTTATTATTGCCACATATGGCCCCTAATTTGGGAGGCATGACCTCCGGGACTTTTCTGTGAAATGATGAGTTTTGCCTGGAAGTTGCTAGAGCCATTATAAACTTAAAAAGTGGAGCATACGTACAATTATTCCATGGTAAGCCTTACTGAGATAAATCAGTTGCAAGAGGTTAGGCTCAGAGCAATTAAAGGAAAATTTAGTTTCCCGGTGGCTGCTTTGGGGGCAGCATCTTGTGGATAGGATTGTATCACACTAACATTCATGTGAGGATTGATAAATGGATATATACCAAACCATAGGTATGTCCCAGGTAGTGACTGTTACAAAGACGTGCTGGGTTAGAGCCATACCAGCAAACCAATGATAAATGGACAGTTTGAAATTGTTTTTTATTAGACCCACTGAGAAGGCACATCAGTGTGAACAGATGAGGAGTTTTCTTATATCCTCCATCAGTCCATTCTGGAAGCCAGTTGCTTAGCCTGTACGTTGTCCTCACGGCCAGGAATTGACATAAGTGCAAGACCAAAAAAAAAAAAAATATATATATATATATATATATATGTATAATATATAGCACCATCGAAGTGATTCTAGTTCTTCCAGAGATTGAAAAGGTCTCATCACTGAACAGCTTGTAGAACAGCTTTCCGAAGGTAATTCTGAAATGCATGCAGAGAAGTGATACTCCCGAAGGGAAGTTTCACTGTGAGACTACGTCAGCTCCAAATTTCTGTGAGCCAGTGTATCCTCACCCATCGTCATTTTCACCTTCATTATCATCATCCTTCATTATTTCATGGTCTCCTTGAGGCCAACCACCCTGAGAAAAAGTAGTTCGAGAACGTACTATTCCCAAAGCAAGGGACAGCCTAGAGAGATGAAGGATTATACATTGTCACTTACTTCAGCTTGTGGTCACGTCAGGAAGACACATGAGCCCTGGCACAAGAGAATCACCCTTCTAGATCACAGTGTCCCCGCTTCTTACGTGCTTTATGGATGGCTTTGAAACATGAACTAAATGAGAGCTATCTGGTCTTGGTTCCGATTCATTGCTGTATATTCTCTGAACAGTTCCAAAAGAACTTCTGTTAGTAAACGTTTAGCCTCTGGCCATAACTATCTTCCTCTTCAGTGCACTGAGGGCAAGCAAGAAGGCCAAAATGTGACAATCTGAAAGAATCAAAGAAAACTCAGATTTCTGCTCTCACATTCATATGGATCAGGTCTATTTTTATGCTTATTAGGATTCTTTTAAAACAAAAGAAAATAGAATGAAAAGAGCTATGCAAAAAAAGGCAGAAGAAACAATCAAAGCTCTTTCTAATCAGCAGGGAACATTGAATTCTTGATTTGCAACTTAACTCGCTCCAAACCGGCTAGCCCAAATCTTCCCAACCGTGACCTCAGGGGCCAGAGTGGCCCTTCTGGAATTCCTGGGTTCGGGCTGGAGCTCATCCTCCTGGATTACCATCAGGTGAAGGTCAGATTTAAATGCCAGTTTTGCAAGTCGGTCTTTGTTGTAGGCAGTTACCCTGGGAAATTAATCCCACTGTGGTTAGGAAGAAACTGTTTTAAGCTATCTTCTTAAATGCTTGTGGTAAAACATCCCTCATCTCCAAGCTCAGTCTTCCTTTTTTGTCTGTGTAAAAACGATTTGTCATGCAAATGCGTTCCTCTGCCATAAAACGCTTCTGAAGCCATGCAAATTTTTATATTGCCAAAATTTTATAATGCCATAAAGGTGCTTATTTATCAATGGATAGCTAGGCTTTAAAAAAAAAAAAAAAAGATTGCCTTTAGAAGAGTGTCAATTGTAATGTTAGAGGCGACTAACGCCAAGCAAGCAACGGTCTGTAGTGCTTTGAAAATGGCCTCCTGGAATGAAGTTGCATCTTTTGAAACCAAACAGGGTTCTTCCGTGGTGACACGCAAGGCAGAGCTGAGTTGTTGTGACCTATTGTCACCCTGCCATTGTGGCTTCTGTTGTTGGCTTCTGGTAACCTCATAACCAACTCCCTGCTGCCTTAAAAATTAATTATGATAAGAATTTCGTTTCAGTTCAGACTGTTCAAGAATGCCTCACGTGCAGGCTGCAAATTATGAAGTGTAAATTAGGGCATCACTGAGCAGGAAAGGTCCCAAGAAACCAATTTAAGAATTCTCTCCGGATTTAGGGGAGACCTGGAAATCGTCCCTTCTGGAGAAAGAACTTGAAATTAGAGTCGACTTGCCATTCAATTTCACTGCATATTGGGATCAAACTTCTTGGAAAGAATGTGCTAAATGTATGTGGACAAAAAAAAAATTTTTTTTTAATTTTACTGCTTTTAGAGTGACTCTCACAGCTTTATGAAAAAATAATCACCAATAATTGCCGTGTGCCATTCTAAGAATGCTACATATGTAGCAGCTCACTCAATACTTCTAGTGACTCTAGGAAGTGGGTATTATTATTGTCACCCCCATTTTACAGATGATGCAGCTGAAGCACAGAATGTTTAAGATGTGAAGGCCACAGGGCTAGCAGATGACAGCCTCACTCCACGGTCCTTGCTCTTAACCTCGACATGTTAGTTTGACTAACAAATAACTTAGTTATTTGACTCAGTTTAGGTTCTCTCTTTTATGATATTTACAAAACAAATGGTAGATAGCCTCTAAGGCGTGATCAGGAAGACACTTTAACAATTAATTTTCCATACACCAAACTTTGGGAGCACGAGGAGTCTCTTTGCCAAGCTTCTCAGACGTTCTAGAGCAGGAATCCACTTGCCCTGGTTGGTTTTCCTTTCTGCTGACCCTTGCTTGCTTTAACTTCCTCACCCGGCCTTGCCAGGTTTCTTTCAACTGTTCGTTTGTTTTCCACCTTCCAGAATCTGTCCACATCTCTTGTCGGCTGGCTCCGCATTTCCTGTTCCCTCTGTTCTCCTATGTGTGTGTGAGTTTTTAGGAATGTTCTCTACTATCGTTTTATTTTCAGAGTTCTGCTCAGGTTGTATAAATATTCTCTCTGTCAGACTTTGGGAAGAGAGGTGGACAGAAAAGAAAATATTCGTGACACCTTCGCATCCTGAAAACTCTTTCTTGCAGATCACCTGGTATTTGCCGAAGTTCAAGTTTAGTCCCAAATAGCTCTGGATATATGAAATCCATTGTATAAAGTTTTCACAGCTGTGGTCAGTATGTGCCTATTCTGTCAGGCTGTTTGGAAATGTGCTGCATTAAGGATGTAGTGTTCTGAGAAATTGTGCTTCAAAACTGGAGTCAACGAAGCCCAGTGAAATTGTAAATCGAAAGTTCAAGATCAGCAATACGTGAGAGAACAATACTACTACAAGATGCTCTTGTTTTCTCAAATATACGCAGAGCTTCATATGTTAATACCCCAGACTCCGAGATGGCCAATTTATTTTTAAAACAAGAAACAAGAAACACCTGTTTATTATCAACCATAACAATAATATGTTTAATTTTGAGAGAATGTTTTTGGCAGTTGCTAATAAGCTGTACTTTAAGATTTAGAATAGTTTTAATATATTCTAATGGGCTACTTATGAGGCACGAGGAAATATATTTGGATGCATTTTAGCTTTACTTAAGTTCAGTGAGTATTGAATGTATACCTTACATTGACTTTAGTCCTTATTTTACCAGATTCTTATTATGGAAAAAAAGAAATGTAAAGTTCCATCCTAGGGCACCTGGGTGGCTCAGTCGGTTAGGCATCTGCCTTAGGCTCAGGTCATGATTCCAGGGTCCTGGGATCAAGTCCCGCATCAGGCTCCCTGCTTAGTGGGGCGTCTGCTTCTCTCTCTCTCCCTCTGCCTGTCCCCCAGCTTGTGTTCTCTCTCTCTTCCTCTCTCGCTCTCTCTCTCGGTCTTGCTCTCTCTCTCTCAAAGAAATGAGTAAAATCCTAAAAAAAAAAATAAAGTTCCATCCCTTTATCTTACCATGTTCTATTACTCAAAGAAATAATTAAGGTAGGGTTATCATTGCCCCACAAATATATTTTTGAAAAAGTGGTTTCACTCATACGAGCATATGAATGTTTAAATAAAACACTTGGAGGGATGCCTGGGTGGCTCAGTTGGTTAGGCATCTGCCTTCAGCACAGGTCATGATCCCAGGGTCCTGAGATGGAGTCCCGCATCAGGCTCCCTGCTCAGTGGGAAGCTGCTTCTGCCTCTGCTGCTTCCCCTGGTTGTGCTCTGTCTCTGTCTCTGACAAATAAATAAAATCTTAAAAAATATATATTAAAAAAAATAATATAAATAAATAAATAAATAAATAAACAAACCACTTGGGAGGGAGAGAAACCCTACAGGTGAACAAGCTACAGGTAGTCACTCCATTCTGTTTCACGGGGTTGACCAGAGCAATGTTTCCTGTATTTTCTTTGGTTGCAATATGATGATTGCCTACAATCAAAGAGAAAGAGCTAACTAACATTTTTAAAAGCGCATGTGACAATTCAACTAGGAGCTCTTTTTGAAAAAATGCAAAAGCAAAAATATAAACAGAATGTTTCTTAGAAATTTCTGTGTGAAACTATTTTAATAAATTTTTAATGGCAATTTGCATTTTCATCTTTCTGAGATTTAAGGCTTTCAGTTAAAGTCACTTTCTTTCTGGTATTTACCCCTTAGAAAGCAAATATTGAAGGAAATTATTTTCCCTGTTGATTTTGGGGTTTTTTTTTGTTTTTTTGTTTTTTTTAGTTTATTCTGCCTTTTTAAATCTTGACTGTTTAAATGCTGTCATCTCTGGTTTAGGCCTGATTTTTTAAAAATGTACATGGCCAAAAAAATTTAACATAAGAATGTTCAAAGCACATGTTTTATCTGCGGATTTTGCACAAGTCTTGCCATGTCACCACCCGTAAAAGAAATAACCCTTGGACAAAAATGAAGCAGTCAGCCTAAGATAAACTAAATTGACCTCTTTTTTAAGTTAATTCCATAGAAAAGTGAGGGCAAGATAGAGTATCACCCTCCTCCTCCCCACGGTCCCTAGATTTGTTGTTTTTTAAACAGTTGAGGTTAAGAAGAATTTAAAGGGGGAAAGAGTTAGTAATGGAGAGAAAAGTGCCATTTTTGTAAGCTAATTAAATTTTTGCTGACATTATCTCTTAAAATTATATTGAACCTCACTAGGTATGTCCCAAATGAATATAGAAATATTATGTAAAAACTGACTATTCTCTTTGATGATATGGCATGATATAGATATGAAAGATTTCTGGGATGTCTCATCAAAATGTAGTGCCTGCACATTTAAGTCTTACGTTCATATTTTTTTGAGAATATCCATGTCTTACATTAGTTGACTTTTTTTAATGAAGAAAGTCATCCAAGGAGATAACCACATGACTTTTTATTTTTCATTAACGCTTTATTTTTCACTCCATACTCACTGTTGTGCTGTTTAAATACTGGCTTCAGAAAATAAACAACATTTTGTATAATTTGGGGCATTATGTTGAACTCGATTATAGTCTCTAGAGCAATCAAGGAAGATGTTTGTTGTTTTTATTTCTTAAAAAAAAAAAAGGAGTTGAACAACACAAATTATTCTGCTTGCTTAAGACCACTACTGGAAGCATTCATATTTTTTTAGATATCCTAAATGTTGATCCTGTCTAACTCATATTAACCTTTCCTGTAAGGATCACAAATCTTCAGGTAATCTCCTATATCTTAGTAATTTATTTTCTGTCAAACACATAAAACAAAGCTTGGTAAAACATTCCATTAAAAAGGGAGAGAGGTTGGAGGAAATTTTTTCATTGTGGTATGTACTGCATTTTCTGGAGTCTGATGAAACACAGATGTTTCAGAGTGCCCACAAGGATGGCTAGTTCTAACCTGCTGGATCCCTGGTTAATCTCTGAAACCCTGTGCTTCCAGCCTATCAAATAGAGTGCTGCCTTTTGCTGAATGAACTCAACTGAATTTGTGACCAAAAGTTGAATCAAAAACAAAGTGGAAATTGAACACAATAGAATTTCTGCAATGGTTTATTATACATTCCTTTCCAAAATGGTCCATATATAATTTAGTTTGGGAGCCAATGTCTCTTTTGACTTGAAGCAGTGCCAGTTTTACAAAGGGACCGTAAGTCCCGTTCTCATGAATATTTTACAATATTCTACAGTAACAAATAATGGGTTTACTTAAGAAAGTAACTAGTTGTATGGGTAGCTCCTACATTCACATCTTGGAGACCCGTTGAGAATGTAGTTGTCTGGGTCGAAAAAGTCTCCTGCTTCTAGCTTCTTTGGCTGGTCTAATAATTAAATTGACATAAGACAAATCAATGGGAGAAAAACAAATTTATTTTTGTACCTAGAAGAGCCCCAAAGATATGAGACTGAAGGACAAGTCAGAGGGTTGCGACTTCTATGTCGTCCTGAGCTAAGCATGGGAGAGAGGCCTGGGGCTTCAAAAGGGATTCACAGAAAGATTAGAAAGCAGATGTTTGGTAATCAAATGTCTGCCCTGCCATATGGATGGGTCTTTTAGATAAAGTTATCTCTGGTAATAACTCTTTTCCTAGGTCAGGCCCCCTACTTAAATTCTTTTACGTGGGTAAGGGAGAAGGAGAAGTTTGTCCTGAGTCTGCTGGGTCTTGACTTCTGATCAAAATAATCCACATGCCAAAGTGGTACACTTTGGGGTGGCATGCTGTGCTCCCCTTCATAGTATTCTATGTAGTTTTGAATCTTTGACTTTGAAAACCTAATGAAGAACAGATGCCCTACTCTAGAAAAATTGTAAAATCAAAGCAACAACCTGAAAACTGGTAAAACTACCAAAGACAGCGACTGAGGACACTTTGCAGAAATGTGAATAATAAAGGAGTGAATGATTTTTTTTAATCATCTTGATTGTGTTATCAACTTGGAATAATTTGTACCACAAGTTAAAACCAAATAGGGATTAATTTAGTCATTAATGTATTTCTCAGTAAACTAATTGCATTTCAGAATAGTTAGCCCTTATTTCAGTGCCTTGATTTCTTTAGGGCCCAGATCATTCTCTCGTTCTCCTTAACTAACATTGTATAAAAACATGTGATCATCCCATTATCTGACCTGACAAGTATTTTTAAACTTTACATGATTCTGAACCTAAAGTTAATACTTTGATAAGTATAATTCAAAATAATGAGTATTTATTGAATTTATAGAATAATGGCTAATCTTTCAGACAGAAAATATAATACCTCAATGTTCATTATCTTTTGAAAAATAATGAGTTTCCAAACATGTTTCCAAAATATTTGCCTTTTGGTTTTGCATATTTGTATTTCTAGTTTTCTTCCATGCTGAGGCATCTGTTCATGATTTCTAGCTTATTTTCAAAATCTTTTTGTGTTAATGTTTAGATTTGATATTCAAATTCTTTATATGCTGGGTGAGTGCTAGACATCCGCTCAATAAGACTTTTCAGCTTCATAAATTTTAACTTAAAACATTGTAGGAACATATTCATCTTTTTCCTTATACCAATTAAACAAAGGCTGTGTCATTACTTTTAACACTTAGACTTCCAAATACATTAATGATTGAGATAACATTTGCAGTCTTTCTGAAAATTTATTTTTTAAAATAATAGCTTTGGTTCCAGAACACAGAGAAACCTTAAACAAGCAAGAAGGAGCTTTTTGTTTGTTTTATGGAGGGATAGTCATATTTTGAGAGGAACTTCTCCTTTGGGAGAGAGAGGAAGCTGGATTCCCCAGCATGGAACTTCTTGGCTCTCTTTTCTGCAACAGGATTGCTACTCATTAAGGTAAAAGGCTGTGGTTTTGGTTTTACGTATTTTCTGTTAATTCACTTAAAAATGCTTTCCCCCTGTACATATTCCTTATAAACCGTTAAGTCTACAGGATAATATATGTGCCCATTTTTATCTACGGCCATAGAAAATGACATAGATAAATATCACTTTGTGCTAAAAATAAGTCTGTAGTAATACAGAGGTCAGTCCTGATTCATATGGTACATAAAACAGACTGGATTTTGAGTCATGACATCTACACAAAATGCAATACTGCTGAATTTTCATATTAAGAGGTTTTGGCTGAAGGAATTCAGACACATACACAGTATGGCCCCAGAAATCCTGCCAAGAAAAGTTGAGTTTAAAATGTAGGGGAACTGATCCAAGAATAGACATGTTGCATTCATTACACGCAGCTGTGTACATGAGAAGTGACTTTTTATCCCACCTACCAAAACCCTGGCCAGAGCTGTCACTTTTTTTTTTTTTTTGCCAACTTGCTGACCTTTCTGTTCCCACAAAAGGGAAATGTGATTGACAGATGATTATTCAAAACATTTTGGCAATAAAAAAATGTATTTGCTATAAATACAGCACATTTTTAAAGAGACATTTCTTGTGAGTAAGTATTAACAAACCCAAGATATGGAGGAAACCAACTTGGATTCAGAATGTTGATGGAGACTATAAGAGGGGGTTTTAGAAAGTAAGGATTTAGAGGTACTTGGGTCACCAAGGTGATAAAGAATTATTTTAAAGACTTGGCAAAGAAAGAGAAAAACGGAGACCCATTTCAATATGCCTGGAAGAAACGAATGTCAATCATGACACATCAGCAGCTGTTCAGTTGGGTTTTAGGGAAGTGGAGTGAGTGTTAAAGAGATATCCATAGCCACCTATTTATAATTACCTGGTCTGGTCACAGGTTCTTTCCTTCTGCTTCTGCCTCCGCTGCTGATTGATGTTCTCCAGTTTCATCTCCAGATCCAGCTTCCCAAGTATAGGATCTAATCGATGGAGAATAGACTCCATCCCATAGACAGCACAGCCATGTTGGGGAGACCTATCATGGCAGACCATTTTATGGACGCTGGCCTTGCCAATAGTTGGCTTTCTTTGGGTCAGCTACGGATTCAGTCAATCAAGTGGAACTGGAATTGCAGGAGTGATGCCATGAAGCCCAGCAGGGAATCCAAAAAAAGGGGGCTTTTGGAAGGCTTTGTGTGACTTTGGCAGCCCATGTGTTTTATCATAAATGCATGCATTAGAATAATAAGAGATATTTCTAAAAATATATGATGAATTTTAACAATATTTTATTTTGCTCAATTTTCCTCACCCGATGTTTCAATTTCTCCAAGAGGAAGTATATAATACCAAACAAGATAATGAGAGAGTGATTTGTATTGTTGTTTTTCCTATCTCTCTGATGGTCACTAATTCTTACTACGAAGATTATGCTAGCAGAAGTGCTTCCCTGGTCCAGGAAGCCCAACAGATGAATACAGTTTAATCTGCGTGGAGATATGCATGACATACAGAGAGCAAGGTCCAGTATTTCCCAGCGCTAGGAAATGTATTCTGTCTTTTGACCCAACAGATCCTGAGGCTACTTCTTTCCAAAGACTCTAACCAACTCCCTGATTTTCTTTGGGGAAATGTATTTGGGGGTTTTATGACTGTCGCTATTCTAAAAACAGGAAAATAATCTTTGCCTCTTCCAGACTCAAAGAATATTTGCCAAATCACACATAGCTAATTTGGGTCAGAAATAATGATGCTACCTCTGTCTCAAAATCTTTTTCCAATTCCATAATATCATAGGACTGTTAAGCATTATTTGGCATTCTTGGATATTAAGAACTAACTTTAATTTTTATTTGTGTCCATCAAAATTATTTAATTTTTATAACTTAAATCAGTGCTGTGCTTTATTGTACTACCTTTGACTATGAAATATATTTGCATGCACATATATAACTTGTATGAGCAGTTTCTTCAATATTGCTCCAGATGAGTATGATAAAAATAGAAATACTTAAATACTTGATTTTACTCATATCGTACCTATATTTTAAACTCTTTAGATGCAATATTAATTTTTAAGTAATTTATCGCCTAAAGTGATTGATTGAATTAATATTTCCAGTAGTGCCAGGGAGTAAAACTATTCTGCTTTAACAATTTAAATCAAATTCAAATTACTAGTTTTAACGTTTGGAAAATTTCTAAATCTTTATTACTGTAGAACCAAGTGATCGTCTAACAGCTACAGTTGTATTAGCCATGGTAATTTAAAATTTGCCACAAATACAGTTCAGATGAAGCAACTTTATTCAGTGTGTAGACATCCTAAGTACTGTGGGGGCTTGAACAATGAATGAAATGTGAACCCTGCCTTTGAGGTTCTATTGTGTTTCAGCTCTATGATAGGTATGTGTCAGAAATTATCTCATTTAATTTCACAGCAAGCCAATGACATAGGAATTGCATTATTTTTATTTTATATACATTGCTGAGACTCAGAAATGTCAGTTAATTTCCCTAAGATCAGACATCTAGTAAGTCTGAAAGTAAGGCTGAGGCAGAATTTGAACTCAGGGCTCTCTGACTCCTGGGCCCATGGTTTCTAGTTTTCATCAGGCCTCCATGCAGCGCTATCATAGAGGTAGATGATACAGCTGTGGTTTTGGTGTGGTGAGTAACAAAAGGTGGCAGGTAGAAGAAACATTTGATTCCTTTGAATTTGCTAGTTAACGTATAGAAGAATGTGCATAGGCCCCTTACCCTGCAAAGAGGCAAAGAATATTTGAGGAGCAGTAGGTAGCAATTTGATGAAGGAAGATTCTGGGGTGGGTTGAAGAAAAGCAGCAAATGAAGATTAAAAAGAAAGGCCCAGGACCTGTTATAAAAGGCCTAAAGCATCCTGCTAAGGAGGTTAACTTTGGCTTTGTAGGAAGCAAAGTAGAGATACAAGCAGGGTTTGTGTTATTAAAAAAGTAACTCTGGCAGGAGTGGAAAGAGGGACCCAATAAGGTTGAAGGGAAGAAGAGGGAGAGAATATTTAGGATGCTATTGTAAAAATCCAGACACAAGATGATGAGGATCTAAGTGCGGACAGCAGTTGCATGGACAATAAAAGAGGGGTAAGATTCAAGACCTATGTAGGGAGCAGAAGCAACAGGATATGGTGATGGATTCTCCGTTGGAGTTGAAGAAAAGGCAGTTGCAACTTTACGTTGGTCAACTAGGGGGGGAAAATATATGAGTTGAAATACGAAGGGCAAGAGGGAGGAATGGCTTTAGGCGTGAGTGTGACATGTAATATGTTTGACTTTGGATATGTTGCATTAGAATTGTCTCTGAAACGGCCACCGCAAATACTGGGAATTATGCAGTAATACAGTCAGAAACGAAGAGCCAGGGGAATACAGACAGGAAGAGATTAATGTCAACTTATTGGTCAAGGAAGGCTTTGAGAAGAAAATGACATTAAATGCCAAAGGACAGATAAAATTTCTGTGTGCAAAAATTGAGTAAAAGGACATTTGAGGTAGGTTGGAATTCAAAATATGTTTGTTGTTTACTGTTTTGTTGGATAACCATCTGGATGTGCGCACAATGTGATATATTTTTATTATAATTTCCTCTAACATGTAAAGTCTTTATGTTGGGCAGTAGTCAAGTTAAATACCTTATATATCCGTTCTTTTGTTCAACCAATATTAAGCCAATCATATTTAACAACAGGAGGTATGTTGAAACAATAGGTACAGTGTAGTAAGGGCTGTGGTTGTTACGTTTTCTCAGTATAGTGATTTTGCAATAGTCCGGTGGCATCTAGCCATGAGGGGACAGGAGACTTTCCGGATAGAAAGCGGAGGCATCTGGGCTGACACATGAAGGACAAAGAGAAGCGAGCCAAGGAGGGATCTATTCCAAAGAGAAGGAATAGCCTTTGCTAAGTGCCAGAAACCGTTAACTATAGTAAAAACTGCAAGGAGCGGCTAGGTCCCAAAGGATCTTATAAACTCTACTAAGGAGTTTGGAATTATCTTAATGGTAGTGGGGAGTCATTTAAAATTTTTCAGTCAGGAAATCGATATGATTATATTTCTCATTTTGAGACATCTTTTCGGAGTGTTGTGTAAAGAATGTGTTGGAAGAAGCCAAGAATGGAGGCAGGTATGATACTGTATCCAGGTGGGAAATGAGGATTTCATTAATGAAGGCAATGACTATGGTGAGAAAAATAGTGAAGATGGCGGAAGGCTGCTGGAGTGATGTGGTGTGGGGGGCAGGGCTGATAGAAAAGACGAGACAGTGGCATCCGGGTTTCATTCTTGGGCATTTGGGGGGGGCTTGGGGACACACAGGTTTCACTCACTGACACAGGGAATACAGAAGCAATAGAAGTTTCTGGAAGATGATTATTTTAGCTTTGAACATGTTCCATTTAAGATGCCGGTAGGACATCCTATTGAAGACATTAAGTGATTGGATATGAGCCGGGCTGGGAATTGAAATCATGGAATAACATAATTTGTGAATTAGGCCTTGAGAGATGGCAATGACTGTGCAAGTCAGAGATGAAGAAAAGGCTTCTTTGGGGCGGGGGGGGGGCGGTGGTCCGGAGAGAAGAGGGATGAAGGGAGGTAGAGGGGAGGGTGTCTAAGAAGAGGGAGCAACGTGACTTACAAGTGGCAGAAAGGGTAGGGTTGTATTTGAGAAAAATCAGATTGCCAAGGGCGAGTTGAGCCTGGAATTGTCCTCTTAGGTAACAGACTTGAGGACTGGATTTATTCTGTAGTCAGGAGGCAGCCAACGAGGATCTGATCGTGGGAGGAACATTTGCAAGAAAGTCCTTAGGAAGACTCGCCTGGAATATGGATTGGAGTGGGAATGCAGAGGCCATGTCAGAGCTATTGACACATCCTAGGACAGAGGTAATGAAATGAGACTTGAATAAAGAAGGTTTCAGAGGAAAGAGAAAGAAAACAAGAGTGCGAGAGAAGAGGAGGCACCTGTGAAAATACAAGCACTATAGCAACTTCCGCCTGAACACGGCGAGCACGGGGAGAGCCGGCAAAGGACATGACCCCTAAGCGTCGAGAAGTTTCGGAGGGAACGGGAAAATCAGAAGGGGAGTCTGGTTTCAGGAAATAAGTAGCTTGTACTGCAGTGAGAACTTTATGATTATGCTTTACTGAATTAAACGAGAAGAATAATAAATCGGTGTATTTTATCTGTAAGTTGCTTTTCTGTCCTGTTTTCCTTGACTTTATAAAACTATATCGCAGAGATTGGACCAGATGATTTTTTTTTTTCTTTTGCTCTATCCTACAAAAGGGAAAAAAGGAGGGGGTGGGGCGGCTTAGAAATCCACGTGGAAAGAAACTCAAAGGAGAGAACCGCGTAGTCCTTACCAAGAGTGCGAGGCAGTCACCTTCACGGGGTGGGACCCCCCTCACCCCCCCATCCCCCCCACCCTCTCCCCGGGAAATTGTGGAAGCAGCCACAGCCGTAGGACTGAAGGTCTGGGCGCCCCCTTTGGCAGAGATCCGTCAGACACAGGAGACAGAGAAGATGTGCGGCTTTTCCAGGGGAATTGCCCGGGTGCGAGTCGTTCTTCTGAGCGGGGCGTCTTTGAAGTCCACAAAAATATAATTCCGGATATATACCGAGAGGAGTCTGGTGACCGAGTCAAACACATCAAGGAGGCTAGATGCCATTTCCACTTAGGGAGCTGGCTCCTCGAGGGTGGAGGTGGGCGGGGAAATCTTTTCACGGCCTCTGCTGGTGGTCTTCACCAGTTCCATGGTTTTATGGAAGTTTCGGTTTTGTTCAGGAGAGTCCATTCTCCCTGCCAGACCTGCCAGAGAAAGCTATTTTATTTTTTTAAAGATTATTTATTTATTTGACAGAGAGAGAGAGAGTACAAGCAGGGGCATCAGCAGGCAGATGAAGAGGGAGAAGCAGGCTCCCCGATGAGCAGGGAGCCCCCTGCAGGGCTCCATCCTAAGATCCTGGGATCATGACCTGAGCCGAAGGCAGACGCCTAACCCACTGAGCCAGCCAGGCGCCGGAGAAAGCTACTTTACTTCAATTGTATTGCTTCAGGCACTCTACAAATACAGTGTTTATTACATGACTTCTTCCATTCTTCAGTATTTACACTGCAGGTGCATTTTTTTTTTCTTTAGTGACTTGACTTGCCAGTTGAATATTGTGATTGTTTTCCTTTTTCATAAGAGTCTTTATTCCAAGGGGGAAAAAAAAAAACATTTTTAATTCCCATTGAAAAGAAAGTCAGGGGACCCCAACCTGTGGACCCAAGTGTGAAGATGCTTCTTAAGACGGGGCAGTTGGAAGCTGCTGGTAATATGGAGATTAGACATTCTGTCTCCAGCCTAGGAACAAGCCTGGCGTCCGCTGAACAGGCAACTGCTTGCCTGCCTGTCTTCCTCGGGCCAGATAAAGGCCCAGAAGGAATAGCTGCCAGCCGGGAGGAATGCGAAAAAATAGGAAATTGATTTGAAATAGGATAGGGAAAAAGGCAGAAGACTGAATTTAAGAATTTTCAAATATTCCCTTTTTAGGCATTTGTAGTTGCTGTCTCTGCAGAGGAAGGTGATCCTTAGTCTCTCACGAGAGCAGCAAATTCACAGGCAGTACAGAAATAAGAAAGACCGGAAGTTGGTTTATTTCTTCATAATTGGAGGAAAATTGAATATTGATTTGTATTTTACTCTTTGGAAAGTCTCCTTGATCCTTTAGAAGTAAAAAAAGAAGTGGAAAATTATAAACGTTCTAATTCTAGGCTCAGGAAAAGATTTTTTTCCCTGCCAGTGACAATGACATTAATTAAATTTCACATTAACCAGAGGGGGCGGGGCAGTTTCATGTTTGACTGTGAAGGTCGAGGAGATTCTTCATTTTCTTTTTTTTTTTAAAGATTTTATTTATTTATTTGAGAGAGAAAGAGCACATGAGAGGGGGGAGGGTCGGATGGGGAAGCAGACTCCCCGCTGAGCAGGGAGCGCGATGCGGGACTCGATCCTGGGACTCCAGGATCCTGACCTGAGCCAAAGGCAGTCACTTAACCAACCGAGCCACCCAGGGGCCCAGATTCTTCATTTTCTATCGACAGTGGTTCTTTGGCTTGAACAGATGCCTTCAGGTAAATGATAATGTTTCTGTTTCTTCACTTAAGGAAGTATGGGGTGGGTGGGGATCATGCTAAAAATATTTAGGATCGGTGATAAATAGGAGAGATGTCTGTTTTTTAGGGTCACATACACTCGCTGCCCTGTGAGAAGGTAAGAGGTTTGAGCAATAAGCTCTAAGTTTCTCTTGGGTCCTAACATTTGGTGATGTTGTGTGATCTCTTCAAGACCGGAAACTGGTAGTGATACTGACTACGCTTACCAAGAGCCTCTTCCTTGTAGAACAGTTCACTTGAAGTTGTCGATAGGACACAGAGGCATTAGAAGAATGGGATCTTGCAAGATACGGAAATCTTAGCTAAAAAGAATAAACACACACGATGGCCACCAACAATAATGTAACTCACATACACCTTGTCACCTCTCTTGGCTTCTGAAAAAAATCACCAAGGTTGTTCTTAGGAAAGAAAGAACCTTTCACCTCTTACACGCATTGGAATGTGGCCAGTATCACAACTGATGGAATGTTCATATATGGAGTCAAATAAAGATGAAAATACCTGCTTTCTAAATCACATCTGCCTTAAGAAGTCAACATTTGGAAATGACCAAGTGGGCCCTTGAACTTAGTCTTCCAAAGAAACAAACAAAAGTTTGATCTGTAAATTGATATTGGATGGACAGGCCACAAAACAATCGGGAGAGTGGAAAGGCAGAGTAGAAATAGAAGAAACGTTAAGAAAATGCAGGAATCCAAATATCCAATAACTGAACACTAGGATCCTAAGACATCAAAGAAACTCAAAGAAACTGCTTGGTCATTTAAAGGATTCAAAAGACCTGAGAGATTTCCTTTTTTAGAGAGAAAAATTGAGGCCCAGATCAGGGAAAGCTTAGCAAGGTCACACAGCCTATCAGAAGAGTCCTGTCTGGACGACAGATTTCCTGATTCCTAGAGAATTTGTAGAGAATCCTTGAAGGGCGGGCTGTGATGTTTCTTCCCTGGTTTCAGTGTACCAACTGTTGAAGCCTCTTTTTGCCTTTTAGGTTCTTTTAGTTTGCAGCAAGCCCATTTTATTGTCAGCTTCAGTGGGGCCTATTCAAGAAATCTGAAGATACCTGCTTATCTGAATTACAGCCGTGAATTTTCCTGACACTGATTATGACACTACATGTTTTTATTAAATTTGCTAGAAATAATCACCATGCAATAGAAAAAGCTTTTTATGGAATAAATGCCTAGGTGTAATTTAGGACCTCTCTCACTAATCATAAATTGCTGTTAATCACAGTCTAATCTAACTGCTCTTTGTCAGTCAGAAAATTCCTCATTCTAACCATCTTTCTGAAACCCTGACAGAAATTCCTTGAATGGTAAATTTCACCCCACATCCATACTAGAATATAAACAAAAAAGGTACAGTTATTCAACATGGACTCGTACCTAACTACAAGAGCCTTTCTGCTTGTACCGACTGCTTATATCACCTGCACTAAAGCTGAAACTCTGTAGTTAAAGTGACACAGTGATATATTGATCTAATGAGTAATATTATGAAATTAATTCTAAAATACTCTTAACTTGTTCTGCCTTAATCTTTAAAATTCATTTGAATGATCACATTGTACAAACCTTTTGTTGAAAGTCTTGCAAAGGCCTTCGGCCAAAAATAACATAGAGCTCTCTGTATTTTCACAGTAGTTTCTATGTCAAAAGCAAATTGCCACCGAGGAGGGGAGGCATTCAAACACCTGTATAGTCTAGTGCCGATATCTTCACCTGGACACTTGCCTCGGTGGTCAGGATCTTTTGTCTTATGTATTCATCTTGCTCACCATCGGTTAAAGAGATGTCCTTATTTTGCCTTTCAATTACTCCAGACCTCTGGAGAGAGGTCTTTTTTGCCCCGGTTTTCCAAAGAAAGAGACAGTTCCCGAAGCTTGCTATCACTCAGAAGCTGACAGCCCCCAAGACGAGGAACACTACAACTGGAGTTCTGCTTACCTGACAGCCTCTGACTCAACCTGTGTTTTACTTCGTACTCCCCTCCCCCTTTTTGGAAAACTCAGTTCTCCCCCATGGGTGTCTTTGTATGATTCCCCTTATGCTGCCGAAGCTGCCCCTAATAAGACGCGTGAAGCACGTTTGCTTTTTACAGACGGAGAGAGACCTCGGGTAGAAATTTGCCTAAAAGAACCAGTATATGTTTCCCTACAGAGTATTTTAAGTAATGGAAATACAGTTTTCTACCCTAGGTTTAAACTTGTCTGGCCCCGGGAGGATTAAAGAAGGCATCTCATGTGAAAACACCTAAGGTGTTCCAGGCACATAATAGGCATTCAATAAATGTAAGTCAAGTTCAAACCTAAAACCTTTGAAGAAACACGCTCATTTGCAGACGTGCTGTCTCCATTTCCCCACCATCTTGCTTTTAAATCCGACATTCACCCCATTGCTCTACTAAACGGTCTTCTCCTTTAGGCCACAAATTTCTGCTTCCTGCCAAATTCAGGCGTAAGTATTAATCTGTGACATGGAGCTTTGTTAACCATCGCCTTCCTTGTTCCCTGCCTGGAGTCCTGAAACCTCTCTTCTGGGGTTTCTTTGTTGTGCTACACTCTTGATTGTCACCAACTTCCTGGACCTCGCCTTCTGTCTCCCTTGGTGCCCCCTGGATGGAGGCAACCCCCGTGATTCCATTCACTCAGTGCCTCTCATCTCATCTATTCTCAGAAATGTCAGGGTGACCGAATAGGTTAGTAAATGTGCATCGCAGAACAAATGCTCTTCTCCCTACTTCTGAACCCCTTGCTGGCATGTTTAAAGAGCAATATCCAATGAAGTGCTTGCTTCACTCTCTTTCCCTTCTTTCTGGTTCCTTGGCCTAGAGCTGTAAATCTAGAGCCTGATAACCCAGTCAACGTGGTTCTCAGCAACTCTCCACTCCCACGACATCCTGTGAAGGAGGTTCAGAGAATAGCCATTAAGATGCTGAAAGAGATGAAAATTAGACCCATGAGGAACTGGTAAAATAAAGTCAAATAAAAAAAGTCGAGATTATTTAGCCTGACAATGTGGATCTTAAGGGGAGATTTAAGAATAATCATCTTCAAGAATATGAAGGACACTTATTGACAAAATGGTAACCAGCTGCTCCTTGTTTCGACTGAAGACAGAGCAAGAGCATTTGGGCATAAATCGTGGCTTTAGAGATGTAGAGACTTTCAAAATAGAATTGCTCATGGTAAACAATGTGAAATATTGTAATGTATCACTTGAAGTGGATGTGGCAGGGTAGGGGTTAAAAAAACAAACAACTAACAAATAGGTTCATCTGTGTCTGGGGATCCAGAAGGGTATGACCAAGTTAGATCAACTGTTAAGTTTATGTCCAGTTTTATAATTCCATGATCTTACAATGAAAAAGTATACATTCATAGTTTTAAAAAATAGTGATCTCAAACTATCAATGGTGCTAGGTGCCATTAGGTCATAGTCTCTGCCCTCAAAATGTGGGTTAGATTAGATTGGGGTAGGTTAAGGGTGTGTGTGTGAGACAGAGAGACAGAGACAGAGACAGAGAACCAAATAATTACAGAACAGTGTGATAAATACAAATGATAGACTTGTTTTGATTAGCAAGCAGTTTCTTCAGTCTGGACTATTTGTCTCTCATGATCCATCCATCTACCCGTTCCTAAATCAGTATTTATTTAGTGTCTCTAGTGCAAGACACTATGCTAAGTGCTAGGGAATCAGCAAAGAAGTGGTTCCTGCCCTCATGCGTTTATGGTCTGGAGGGAGTTACGGACAAGTCGACAGCCGGCAGAATATAGTATGAAAAGGATATTTACAGAGTTCACTGGGAACTCAGAAAGGGGGCCCTTCAACTATTCTTAGTGGATCAGGAAAAGACTAAATGGAAGAACTGTCTTCCAAGCCAAGTCATGAACAAGCAGAAATTGGCCAGGTGAAAAGCGAAGGGATCAAGCATATACCTACATCCAAAATGACATATGAAAATATGTGCTTAGACATGATTTATGTTCACAAAATAGGAAAAAAATCATTAAAGATGTGTTGCATGTGACTATGTCATGAAACACCTGAAAATAATACATTATTATCTAGATTCATTTGTCAATAAAGACTTGTTAAATAAACTATTTCAAAAATGATCTTAATACATACGGGTTTATGTTATAAATTTTCAAGAGTGACTATAGAAGTTTGTGGGATTCTGTGCTCTGTCAACTGCACAAAGGATTTGACCTGTGGATAGCTTCTTACTTCTATAGACAACTACACGCCTATAAACATCAATGAGTACCTAATTCTTGGTATCTGAACAAAGAAGACAAAGTATTTGTAGAAATGTATTTAACTTCAAGATATATTGCCTAGCTTTTTAACATTTAACTGAAAATGTGTTTTTGAGAACTAACACTAAAATATGCTTTGGGGTTGGGTAAATGGAATGATGGTTGGAAACAAAGTTCAGATTGACAAAATGACTGCAATTAAAATAATTCAGTCATTTTTATTTATCACCTTTACATCTCTTACATATGGACTGTCAAAGAATGCATTCAAAGGACCCTCCACCGGGAATGTATTCTCATTTTCAAAACATAAAAATAAGTTGAACCCAGTAAGTTGCCAAGCATGGACAAATACTGCCATCCCTGGGTGGGCCTGAGAATTAGTCTTGCTGCTTGCAGCCCTGGTCTCCAACCAGCCATGGATGAGTAGCACTCCAACTTGGCCTCTCCTGTGCTTCCCCAATCATGGCGATTTGTACGTGGAACTAGGGTTCTACGCACTACTTTACTACAGAGTCCCTTCTAACATTGCCTTTGGACACTTGGTGGTTTGACTTGGGTCCTCGGCTCCGGCTGTATGCCCAGTTCCTGGCATAGTTACCCCCACCTAACTCTTGCTGACCATCTGGATTTCTCTTGAAGCTCTGCCCTCTTGCCCCCTGTCTCGCTCTCACCACTAGAGAATCCTTACCCCCTTCCCTCCTACTTGGATACTTGCCAGCACAGGGCTGAAGTTCACTAAGCCTTTTGGATACAGTGCATTGCTTGATTGCCCCCTGCAAGGAGTCCAGACCTCATCACACACTCCCAGATCTTGCTTCCTCCTCCTTCCTGCCTGCCCAGGCTGTGGAGGACCCAGCATGCTCCTGCCCAAGGTCACCTGAATTAGGACAAAAATAAGAACCAGTTCTTTTGACTCACAACAAACATGATTGGAGATCTAAAGAAAGAGTCTTAGGTCTTCACATAGTATCAGATTTCAGAAGGCATTTGTGTTTTTGGTGAGATAACATCTTTACAAATAAAGCAGAAAACTTACCTTTTAGAAACGATTTTGGATGTGGGTCATTGCAGATGGTTGTGAAATAAAAAGCTATATTGTGGGTGGATTTTTCTGTGGGTTAAATCAAAGAATCACCTAGATGTTATACTACCCTTTTAGATTTACTGTAAACATCTGTGAAAATTATGAATTGGACTTTATTATGAGCCTTTTTCGCAAGCCTTTATTTTGGTTCCGGTGTAAATGATAATTGAACTTTATTGGAAAAAGGACCCAGAAATATGATTTTAAATACAGCTTTATGTCAGCTTACAACAGCGTCCACGTAGCTGTTAGAGACTTTCTTGCTACTGACAAAAAAACACTTTGGAAAACAGAAGATGAAATCTAAAATTTTATTCACAGCATGTACCAAAGTAATTGTACAATTATTATGTACCAGTTGATGTCAGTGCACTGTAATTTTGGTGACATAAACAGTGTCTTTGACATATTTGTTTATTTTAAAAAGAAAAAAATGTTTACAAATAAATGTGTAATCTTTAACAAAGTTTCCAAACTAAATTCTAGAGTGACAGATACATATTGACCTATCCCTCAATCCCTCAATCAGGAATGTTTATTAACTCTATTTTATTCCTCTATAAGATTCCAACTTGCAGAGAATACTAGTATGTGCACTATTGTTTACCTTAACTCTTAGAGTTAACCTCAAAACACAGGGAGTACCATGTGCTGTGTCTCTTTTTCATCCTCCTAAATCCACACATAATTTAGAACTGAATATCATGTTTTCATAACCTTGGTGTGGCTTATCCTGACACATTCGATTTTGAAAGTGAACTACATGCCTAATACCAGTTTTAACTACTAAATACTAAGTATTTAGTCAAACAGCTTAAGCTTCAGGCTCAGGACACCTGGGGCTGAATTTAAGCTCTGGTATTCTCTAACTATTAGACCACTATTAGCCTAAGTTCCAGTTTCCTCATCTCTAAAATGGGATAACAATATTACTTTTTCATAGGGGCTTGCTTAGAGAAATAAAAATGTGTTAAATGCTCAAGAGAGTGACAGTCGTATGAAGTGCTCAATGTTAGTTGTTATCATAGTCGTATGTTTAGTACAGCAAAAAGTGTTTGATTTTGATTTTGTACCAGCATCTCTGACAGTATGGATTCGGTACTTAATCATTAGCAGGAAAGATAATGATCCTAGTTTTGGTTAAAGTGATTTTTTTCCCCAAGATTTTTGGCTTAAGTAGAGAGAGGTCAGAAGAATTCTTAATACTAAAGCTAAGTTGGTGCCAGTTTGAAGTAACAGCTCATTCATGGACTTTTTTTTTTAATACGATTTGCTTGGATTTGGTTTGGTTCATGCATTTTTAAAAAATCTTCCTTGTGGTGTGCAGTCATTAGGCTTTTATGCCTAAAGAACTGAATTCAGTTATAAGTAAAATTCATTTAATAGCTCAAGTATGATTCCATGTGGTTATTTATTCACAACATAAAATAGCCACATAATTCAACATATTTAATAGTGTCTGCTCATGGAATTGTGGGGAATTCTGCAGATCTTAGACAAGAAATGCTTAAGTTATAAAAGGCAGTATCCATAATGCTCATTATTCCTGATATCATCAAGATGGCAAACCGTAGCAGATGAAAATACAAGTTTAATGTGTGCCTTATTATATGTCTCTATACAACTCTTTAGTAGACTCCTTTATGTGCAAGATAACAGTGATTTACTGTATGGATGGGGGTGGACACAAAACTTTGTGTCTTTTCTTGGGAAGATATATGTGGAAGCCATCCTTTACTTTTCAGTGAGAGAAACTGTTTAAAACCACATCTCTCCCTCTTCCCCATGGGTTGCCACTGCTGCTCAACTGCGTTCAAAGAAACCCCTTGATTATTCTCAAGGGATACTGTCTTCGTGCAATTTGGAAATAATTAGTTTTGTATTCAGAAAAGGTAGAACTAGATATATATGTAGAATATTCCAGTATAGTCCAGTATAAAAATTTACCTAACCTGTATCTGATATGTATAAATGGGCATTGCTTAATTAGCATTTTAAATTGGAATTTTAATAAATGCTATCAATCAGTGGCCAATTTACATAGCAGTTATCTGGGGAAATGAGTATGCCAAGTATCAGTCTTCTTGAGATTCATCTTGACCCAAACAGTGATTTAAGATTTTAAAACCTTTCATTCCTCCCATTAGAGTGTTCATCTTTCTGTCCTCTAATGTTCTAATTCAAATCCACATCTGCTAATGTGCGTCATTGAAAATCCAGGCGTACATTTCTGAAACATGGACAAGACCGGCAAGTCCTGAAAAATTCCAACTGTGCAATGTTTTACCTATTTCATTCTTCTAAGAGTCCAATTAAACAACACCCTCTTCATATTACAGCTTAAATAGTTATATAGTGTTTATTTGCAATTATTTCAGGCAAACCCCGCCCCCCCCCGGACCGGAAGAGTCACACACATCACAGTGATCTGTGAAATGATCACGTTCAAAATATTATGACTTAGGAAGATATTTGCTTAAGAGCAAATATCTTAGAAGTCTTTTTGGTGCCCCACAAAATATCTATTGTTCTATTTTTTTGACCCAATTTTACTAAAGAGAATTTCAAAACCCTGAAATAACTTTGAAGTTTAGACTGTGTCAAAGAAATGTTTAAATAATTTCTGGGATATCTTACTAATGTCCTAATTAAAGGGTGAACATATTGACCATTCAGGGAAGAACAGACATGATGGTTGTCATAATCATGTTGTAACAGAATGCTTGTGAGTCAGGATTTAAGCGGAGCCATTATTACTGAAAGGAGAGAACACTACAGGATAGAGACTTTACTTAAACGTTGAGTAACGTCAGACATTTCCATGTATGATGATGCATGTGTTAGATGGTAATGAAAACAGAAGGAAAAGTATCCACCAAGAGGCAGATGAGCTGTATTCACATCACTGTAGGTAGCATTCGATGTAAAAAGTGACAAAAGTCAAGGTAAAAGGAGAATGCTAAAGTGTAAAAAGAAATTACCGTTTTGAATCACGGATTGAGGTAAGAATACATTCATTACTGGATCTTACTGATAAATGGAGAACACTAATCCTTTCTTGAGGTATTAATTTTTTGGTTTAAGTCCGTATTTAGAAGACAGTTCGTTCAAATGTGGAATGACAGCTAATAATATAAAGGTGTGCTGATTGATATGAATATTGTAAAGTGCTGCTTGTTGTCCTTGTTTCTTTATTTATAAAAAAATACTTTGACGGGTTAGGAGGAATTGGAAAGAAAGCACGCTGAATCCCAAAACTCACGAACACACAGTCATTCAAGTCTCAGTTTAATGGAGGAAGAAGCTGAGGGGGATGGAATGTTCTAGAAAAAAAAAAAATTAGGAGGAGGGACGTTGGACTGGAGGCAATACAAAAATCATGAGAAAAGTGGATCTGGAGGGGGAGGGGGAAAGGACAGTTTTTAAAGAAAAACGTTAAGTACTGCAATACTGAAGTATCTTTCATTTCAAAGTAAAGCTAGTTAGAACACTACCTTAGCTATTCCAGGTCAGGGTTGTGCAGCCCTGGCACATCATTTAGAGTTCGCCGCGACCACTGGAGCACCCACCCCCCCCGCCCCCCGCCCCCCGCCCCAGCCCCAGCCCCAGGGACCTTCTTCCCTCCGCGGAGTGCGCGCCTGGCCCTCTCCGGGGCGTTCGCGGGGGTCCCCAACGGCAGCCGGAGGAGGGGGGCGCGGCGCGGCCGCCGGCCTACTGCACTGGGCGAGCCCCGGGGGGCCGGCGGGGCCGAGCGGGTCCCCGCCGCGGCCGCCAGCCGCACCGGCGCGAGGAGCGCGCGCGCCCCGCCGGCGCTCGCCTGCAGGCCGGGTCCCCGGCCCCTCCCGCCTCCGAGACACCCACCTCTCCCGAGCAGCGCGTCCTGCGAACGAGAGCACTGAGTTGCGCTGAGGCCGGGGGAGCATGGCCATCATTGTCCCTCGGACTAAGTAAACAGCTCAGCTGGGTGATGCCTGAATGGTGGCGGATCGGGGGTCGGGATTCATTCACGTGCGGGGAAAGAGGTTCTTTTGTGAGCACGGCAAAGTAGCGCTTATAGAGAAAACCTATTTTGAAAAATCTACAGCAACCCGCAAAACCACATTAGAGAATAGCGATGTTTTATGGCCTGCCTGTGGGCGTGTGTGTGTGTGTGTGTGTGTGTGGAATACCTTCTATCAGGGTCTTTAAAGCACGCCTGTAACCAGTTTTTGGTGCAGTTTTCGCACTCTTCGTTCGGGGCACGTCTGTTAAAATGCCCCGGCGCGCGCGCGGGCGCGCGCGCGTGTGTGTGTGTGTGTCTGTCTGTCTGTGTGGAAGGAGGGGTCAGAAGGCGGTGGCCGCTCCGGGCCGCCTCTTCCAGCCGCGGCGGCGGCGGGGCGCAGGGCTGGCGGGGCGGCGGCGGCGGCGGCGGCAGCCCGGCCCGGCGCGAAGGGGTTAAGCGCCTCCACCGCCCCCTCCGCGGCCGGGTGTAAACAGAGGAGCCTCAGCCTATCATGTCTGGCTGCCGCTCGCAGCCGGAGCCGCGAGCCCGGCGCTGTAACATGATACGCTCCAGACCGAGGCAACTTGGCAGCGCCGGGCTCGGCTCCGCACGGCCACAGCGAGGGCGCGCCGCGGCAAGGTGGGTGAGCGGCGGCGGCGGCGGCGGCGGGGGCGGCGGCGGGGGCGGCGGCCGGGGCCTGGGCGGCCGGGCGGAGCGCGACTCCCCGCGCGGTTCCCGGCGCGGCTCCCGGCGCGGCTCCTCGGGCGGCGGGGTCGCTCGTTCGCTCGCTCGCTCGCCCGCCCGCCCGCCCGCACTCGGGGACGGCGGCGGCGGCGGCGGCGGCGGCGGCGGCGGCCCCGCTTTTCTCCCTGGTGGTGTCGGAATGGGAGGAGGCTCGGCGCGGGTTAGAATCGCTGCAGAGGCCACATTAGCATCAGAAATGAGGTGGCTTTTTAACCCGTGAGGGACCAAATTTAAGGGTTTGGAGGAGGTAAAGGCTGAACTTTCTCGATTACTCTTCGTCACTCGGAGTGGTGCAGGTAGCCGCGGGGAGAACGGAGTCTTTTGTTCCCGGTATTTTTAATTAGGTGGATTTTTTTTTTTTCTTAATGGGTAGTATACAGTCCTAATCCGTGAGGTAAAGCTGTCTTTTCCCTGTGACTTTTGCGATGTATCTTGTTGGACTCGTTCGGAGCAGATGTTAGCAGTAGAGATTTTTGATCATTTTTGTCTTGGATATGTTTTAAAATCTGCGTTGAGCTTAAGTTAATTAGCCCTTTGGTTCCATTAACTAAAATCCATCATACTGATTGCTTAATGGGGAACGAGGTACAAAATAATCGTGCTAATTAAAGGAGCGGTTTTTCTCTTGCGAAATACTTAGTGTGCGATTTTTGCCAGGAGAGGGTTTTAAACAGCAGAGTCTCTAGAAGAAATGCAACTTTGCCGTCCGTGGTGCTTCCATGCAGGTTACTCCTGGAAAAAGAGTTGGGGGGGGGGGGGATGATTGGGAAAAACGTGCGCACTGTCTATGAAAGTAAAACTCATTTTTTACCATTTATGTGTGTATGTCCATAAAATAAAACAAAGATCTGTGGCAGCTCTGAGAAGGAGAAGTCACATTTCCTCCCTTTCCGTGCTGGCGTCTCTATCTCTCTGGAATATCTCAGAAATGATACGTACAGTATATATGTGCCTGTGTCACAAAGTCATTCTGTCTTCTGAAAGCCTAATATAATCAAATTCAGTGCCTTAAGATGGTGTAGTTGAAGATTTGATCCCTTTCCACTGAAGTGGAAATACTTTCGGTAATTGAAAGCAGATTCACGTCTGGAGTTGTACAAGCCAAGGTTTTCATTTTTAAAATAAACCTTTTGTTCTCTGGTTTTAAATGTTTCAGAGCTTCATCCAGAGACCTCTGTGTGCTAATTGTTAAAGTAGTCCTTAAGAAAGGACAGAAAATATCCAGAGAAGGCATTATGGAAATACAGCTAACTTAGTAAGCCTCCCTCTCAGGAGGAGAGTATTTTAGTTCAGCATATACTGTGTGTACCACACATTTTTTTTCCCCCAGCGGATTCCCTGGCATTAAAATGCAACTGTATTCTTCAAAACCCCCAAGCCCCAAACAATGTCCGTCTGTCTTAAAAGGTTAAAAAAACTTGTGAAATTTTGGTGTTACCCCTTTTAGACTGTGATTTACACAATTTGGTGATAAATTTGAGATCAAATATGAAATATGTTTAATTTAAAAGAGATGCTGATTATATAGTAACTGATACACTGAAACTTTAAAAATATGATTTCAGGTTGTTAACCTGGTTTCTTTCTCATCTTTGGAGGCTAAGTGTTAAAAGCTTTAAAAAATTGGCCATTAAAGACTGAAATTAGGGTACATTCTAGACAAAGAGGGAGTCACTTGATGTCTTATTAGCTGTGAACATAGACAGGAATGGTGATAGGGGAGAGTGTCACCTTCCTTCTCCAGGACATGAAATCTAAAAGGAATTGTGCCATCAGGAGGAAAAAGTTAGGAGAGTTGTACTTCTAACAATGATAACTGAGATCAGAGGAAGAAGGGAGTGTTCCAAATGTTTTTAATTCCTAGCTTCTTGAACCTGTTGTGCTGATTATCAGTAAGAGGTGAATGGACGTATTTACAGAGTGTAACATGGCAGTTCGATTTCTTAAAAACTACTTGGTAGCTTTCTATTTTACCTTGCTTCCTTGTCTTCCTGGTAGTTGATCATTTGGGCATGTTAAAACAAACATGAAGTGAATAACTTGGTCGTAATTTAAATGATATTCTTGTTAACATTTCTCATGTGCAAGCCTTCTTTCATAAAATCAATATTTAAAACCTTCTGCAAATCTTTAAGTACCAAATAAAATCTGATTACATGTTGGCTGTGTCGCATCATGTTTCCTAGATATCAGCGGCCTAATGTGTGGCATCATAGAATTTAATTCCTCCTAAAGACTTAGAAAAATAAAAGTGACTTAATATGGACTCCTGATTTTCAGTGGAAGATCCTTGTCTAAACATTTAAACTAACGCTCTCTGTGACTTCTATTTACTACTAGTTTTTATGTCCTTATTTTTTTTCTTACTTGGAAAACGGCGTGCACAGGATCTTCTGTCATCTGAAATAATACATTTAATTAATCACGGGACTCCTTTCTTTAATAATGTAGGAAAGTGGCAAAGGAGGCACTGTCTAAAATACAGTGATCTTGATAATTAATGCCATAAAATAGATTAAAATGCTGTATTCCAGGTATTCATTTCCTTAAAAGGGCCACCAGAACAGCGTTGCTAAGCACCCGTCACTACTGCAAGTAACAGAAAATGACCCAAATTAAAGAACCTGTTCTAAGCCGTATTCTTGCATTTTCTAAAGTGCATTTCAAAAGGTTTAACAAGACTCATTCAATTAGTGGAGAAAAAAAGATCTATTTTCAGCTCTGATCAGCAATTAAGAGATTGGGCTTTGGAACATCAGTCTCTTTATGTTTATATTTTGTTTTTTGGACTTTAGACAACTGTGAATGAAGATTTTTAACCACCTTTCTAACGATCCAGATGTAAAAGCTAAATATAGGACATTATATTTGTTTTAAATCTTTATCTAAATGAGTAATTTTTATTAACTTTTCCTCATATTGAAAAAGTTTAAATTTTACACCAATATATTATTGCTTTACTATGGATTTCTTATTCTCTGTGCAAATATATATATATATATATATATATGTATACGTGCATTACCCACATAGATGGGTAGTTTAAAGTATGGCTGAAGTTACTGCATCTTATCCTGGATGTGAGTGCTTTCGTGCCAAACTCTTGAGAAATAGGATATTCTTCCTTAGGGATGTTTGGATGTTGTGAATTTGGTACCATGAAGGACATCGAGTGATATGTCCAAGTGAAAAAGTAAGTGATTACAGGCCATAGTTTGTTTGTTTGTTGACTATCAATGTAAGCTGTACCCTTCTGAGTTAGATCAGAACTTCTGCATAGTTTTGGCTAAAAACCTAGTCACAACTGTGAGAGTGTTTAAAGAGTTAGATTTTGCAGTGACCTGATTTTTGGCTAATCCAAGAGCAGTCACAAATAAAGGTGTTGGAACTTCCGGGCAGAGAGAAAGGAAGAGAGAGATGGGGAGGTTAGAGGAAGAGAAGAGAAGAGCCAGGGCGTTCAGGTTCCCACAGTTTTAGATGAGGATTACTTAGCATAATTTTGCTGTATCACGTTGATTTGAAAGAGTCTCAAGCATATAAATATGGATGTTAAGTTATCAATCCTAAGTGCTGTTTTGGCTATAATCATATTGAAGTAATGCTATATCCTCAAATAGTGAATACGTTAAAGCCAAAATAACACTTAATTCTTTCTTTAAATAAGGTATTTTACATTAGACATTATATTTACATTTATCAGATTGGCATTGCAGATTTCTCTAGTAAATAATATAGAATAAATGAAAGTAATATGACTCTGGTAATAGTTTGTCTTAAATAAAAAGTTATTGTAATACTCAATTATGTCTAAGGCCTTTTAAGCTGTGTGAGTTTAGGTATTGGTAATGAGTTGTTTTTGACGTGTCAAAAAAAATTTTTCCCATAGAGAATAATAATTTGATGTGTACCAGTTATTTGATTATATATGGTTTTAGCAGTTTTGTCATGGTATATATTTTAATATTTAAGAAACCAGTTGTCTTAAAATGTATATGTTGATTTTTAGTTACAAACCTACCTGTTCCGTTACAAATCCTATGTGTTTAAGTTTTGAAATATCTACTTTTTAATTTTTACTACAGTAGGGTGAGAGTAACTACCTCTTTGGTATCCTAGAAATAGTTTATGGCATACATATTACTGACGATAAATTCATTTCACAAGGGAAGAATAAAAATTAAAAAGTACACACAGATATTTGAGCGTACATCACATCTAAATAATAGTAAGATTTGGGAAACCACGTACTACAGTATTTAAAAGAAAAAGAGTTTCTCTCTTAAGAGTTATTTCCCTCTCTTAACATTAAACACTGGTTCCCATAAACATCTTGCTTTGTATATTTCCAAGGCAGAATGGATTAGAGAGTATACCAAAATGACTAATATAGAACTAATATGGAAAAACACTTCAGGCTTATTTATTTATATATGTATATATATATATATATATATATATATATACACACACATATATATCAGCCTAAAATTTTTTAAATTAAAATGACATGTGGGAGTTTTCATGAATTTTTTTTCATGTTAGTTTCTGCATGGTACCTTTTCTCCATAGTCTTCCAACTATTTCCGGCAGAGAGAGAGAGAGAGAGGACCTGCTGTCCAGAGACCTGTGAAATGTAGCCTGGAACTCTTTTTATGCTTTTTCTTTTAAAGAAAACAATTACCATTTATAACAAATTTAACATTGTTAACCTTTTATAATTATTTAACCATTATTTCATTTTACCTCCTGCTTAAAAGTTGTGCGTTAGTGGAATAGACACCTGGCTGTGCTCTTAAAAGTTTATTTGTCTTGCAATTCCTGTGATCGTAGGGGGCAGTACATCTCCTTAATTATCTTTGTTCAGGGAAATGCTAAAAGGCGTAGTTAAACAAGGCCATTTGGATTTGTGAGGTCGAAGTCAGATGCAAGGAAAGTGGTTAAATGCATTATCATCTTATTGAGCCCATCATCAGTAAAGTGACCTTGATGGAGGTGGAAAAAGCCATTTGGCTACTTTATGACAGCCACCCTGCTTGTTTTATCACTGACAGATTGTTTGATACCATTTTATCATATTTCCTTTTTTTTTTTCTGTTTTCAAATATTATTGCCTGCGATTGTGGATCATCAGAGTGAAGGTGAACATTAAAATTAGTTTTTTTTCATGACAGGAGATTTTCCTTCCCACGTTTGTTTCATACATTGATATGTCTGAAGATATTCCTTCATTAAAAATTAAGGCGATCAGGCTGACTGACCATTCTGTATTTGCTTTTAAGGATCTTTTAATCATGATGATTAGTCTCTCTGCAAAGAAGCTGCTATCCTGCTACTTTTGAAACTGTTTTTAAGCTATTAAGAGGGGAGACTTGCGAGCCTCAATTTTAGCATTGGGAATAATGTTTGTTTTAACAAGTGCCTAAGTATGTTTACTTGAAGGTTATTCAACTTTTAATAGTTCTGTTGCTGCTGTCTACAGTCATCACTTTTCTTAAAAAGTTAAAACCAAAAGATTTATAATTTATGTTTCTTAACTTTATGGTCAGTACGTCCCTCATGAGGCATTTTCTATCAACTCCATTAAAATGAAATTCCTGCTTCAATATTTGAACAAATATTGTTCAATAATAGGAAGAGTTTTATTAAAGAGTACAAGATCTAACCTTTTTGGAAACCCTCGTTAGAGCAGTTAAGTGCTGCGTACAACAGTTTTTGTTTTCCTAGGCAAAGCTGTCAAACCTCACTGATTGGAGGTTAGCTTATGTTTTACTTTCTACTGACTTCTCTTTTCTTATATTTAATCAGAACAAAGTACAGATCTTATCATAAGAAAGAAAAAAAAATGGCCCATTATCAAAATACCTAGAATACTATTTCAGACCTTATCGGAGATACCGCCTTATCATCTTGCTATGAATTATGTATCAGTAAAATCTAAAAGGAACTCAAAATCACCAAAAAGAGTTATGACAGGAGAGTCAGACTTTGTGGATCGCCAGGGATTTAGTACTTTAAGGACTTTTTAGTTTAAAAACAAACATATTGAATTGAAATGCATTTGAAAGGAATTACAAACTCCCCAGTCTCCCCCTACTCTTCCCACGGCTGGGGGGGCGAGGGGGGGGGCGAAGTTCAGGCTCTTTTCACGTGGTCTCCCTCCTCTGTCTCTTCTTTCCTCCAGCTTCCAAACTGTCATCCTAGTTGTCATTCTGACTCACAGCTCTGACCCTGGTACAGCCCTGCATCACGTCTTCGTTATGTTTTTCGGATCGAGTCCAAATTCTTTAGTATGTCTCATCAGACCTTTCATGACCCCACCTATCCCTCCGTCTCTCCTGTGGGTGCATATGTCTCCACCCATGCTTCGACATTTTCCCTTAGTCCATGCTACTTAGGCCCTTTCTTACCTTGTCGCAGCTCTTTCAAGAGCCAACTTCTGTTGACATCTTCTGTCTGAAGCCGTTACCGACTGCGTCCAGCGGAGCTGGCGTCTAAAACTTCTGTAGCACCTGGTGCATGTTTCTATGCCGCACTTAGCACTTTGTACCCTCATCATTTCTTTAAGGTTCTCTCTCCCCCACTAGGGGGACAAGTTCTTTCAGGTCACAGCTCTGTCTTGTTCATCTTTACATACCAGCACTAACCGCAATGCTGAGGAAACAGTAGTCATTCAACAAGGGTTTGCTGAATGCGTAGAGAACAAAGTAGATTAATTATAATTTAACTTCTTGGTAACAGAAGATCATCATCACGAACGTCAGTTCTGTTGTTCCATGTCCCAATACAATAATTTATCCAGGAGCTGGTGAGGGCTAAGTATTCCCAATCCAAGACACCAGATAATGATACTTAATATTACCATTACTTGGGGCCCTTACTATGCACAGCGTTTTATCCATATCATTTCATTTTATTCTCACAACCTCCCTTTTAGAAGGGGTTTCTCCGTTTTACTGATGGGAAAATTGTTCCTTGAGAGGTTAAGGTAATTCAAGGTTACACAGGTCTTAAATGGTAAAACAGTGATCTGAACGTGGTACTGTGTGATTCCAGACCTGTCCCAGATATCACGTTCCTTCCTGTAAGAATTGTTAATTCCATGTGCAGCTCTAGGTGTAATTTTCAAGATAGGTTTTCCGTTTTTCTTCCTTGTCATGCTCCTACTTTCACTTATTATCCTGTCATTAAACAGCCAAGGTTATTTTGTTGTTACTGTAATTTTTGCATAAAATAGGAATAGGAAGCTTGTGAGCAAAGACTATTCTCAGAGCTACTTTTATTAGCTTTCTTAGTTTGGGCCTCTCAGAAAAGCCTTTTTTGGCTTAATACCTTCATTTCTTTGCATTTATGGTCAGGCGAGAATTTGTGGTAGCAGGGTTCCAATAGGTGTTAGGTGTTCAGGTGAAGCAAAATGTTAATTTCCACAATTAAGGACTTTTAAAAGGAGCCAGGAGTTCATTGAGTCATAACACTAAATTTGAATAAGAAAAAAATGCTGACATTGCATACATAGATACATTTGAAACTTAAAAATACCAATAAAGATACCTGTGATTCTAATTTTTTTTAAACTGGCAAACGTCATATCTAATGAGACTCTTCTAAGTGACTAATGTAGGGAAGACGTATTCTTTAACGCGATCAATTGAAGGAAGAGCTAGTACACCTTCAGGGTTTTTGTCACCAGAGGGTTAATAGATGGGGAGTGTTGGAAAGGAAACCCCATATTTCTGTTCTCTTGCCCCCTCTTCTTTGACCTTAGGAGTAAAAGAAAAACCCAAAATTTTAAAAACCAGTTTTACTAACTTCTGTGAAAGTGAGTAGGATTAGACATTTTCAGAACTGAAGTGAAGCTGGAGATCCCCTAATCCAGACTACACATTTTATAAACTGGAGAAACAAGGCCTAATACTAGCCAACGTTTATTAAGTGTTTACTAAATGGTAGTCTCTGTGCTAAACTCTTTATACAGATATTTTATCTCAAGAACAACTCATGGAGGTCAGTGCTCTTATAATCTCCATTTTAAAGATGGGGAAACTGAGGCATAAAACAGGTAAGTAAGTTGCTGGTTAGAGGTAAAGCACGCACCTGAGGTGAGCTCCTGCCTCCCTTGGGAATGACAGAAGGACCGGACCTCCCTCCCTTAAGAAGTAACGGGGCCCCAGAACCCCTGACTTCCAGTCTGCTTTTTACATTAGAAACTATTATTATGGCATTTTAAAAGACCCAAGATGTAGCAGGCAGTTTATGAAGTAAATATTCTTACTCCCTATTTTATAGATGAGAAAATTGAGGCTTAAAGAGATTAAGTAATTTGTGTCAGGTTATTCATTTACTTAAGTACAAGGACAGGTTGGTCCTAATTTCAAAGTTCTATCCTTCAGGACTGAATTCTGCCTCCAGTTTAAGTCAGATTGGGTTTTGTTTTTACTTTAGTCCTAACTTTGCTTCACACGTAAGTTTTCTTTACTGTTGTAGAAGAGAAATATGCCTGTTTCTAACCTGTAAATGTTGTAATCAATGAATGTTACAAATATTTCCATTTGTTCAAGGCAAAGCATTTATCAACAAGTACTTACTAGTGAGTATGTGTTTAGTATTGTACTCTGTTTTTAATATCATTTAGAATTTTTTTTTTTAGTGAACCATAATTATAAATGACTATCTATGCTATGGCTAATGTCCACTCCCTGATTAATATCCAGCAATGATTAGCATCATTGATTAGAAAATTAGTAGATTATTCCTTTATTGACAGTTCTAGTCCCTATTTAATGGTTTGTTTATTTAATTGATGGCTAATGCCTTAACTGTTAAAGGCTATAACACATCAAAATGGTATGTATTGAACCTGGCAAAATGATAAATTATATTTGTGTTTACTCCTTTGTGCCCAAGGCTAATCTGTTGGTGTTCTTGTTTTTTTCATAGTTTTGGTCTGCTAAGAACTTCTGCTTAGGAGTCAAACAAATTAGCATTTAAACTATTATCTGGTTGTGTGACCTTGGGAAAGTTGCTTGAGTCGGAATTGTACTTGTGAAAGGAGATAAACCAGATCAATGGCTTCAAACTATGGATTCTAGTAGAGGTTCTTTAAAATTTCTTCAGTGGATTTAAAATTATTGGGGAAAAAAAAACTTAAAATGGTAATAAAACATTATGCACGATAAAATATATAGTAAGCTTTTACATATTGTGCTACAGGGTTAGCTTATTTTTATGTACATGCCACATCTGCTTCTTCTGTGCCTGTTATATTTGCATTTTTTTGTGAAGGTGTCATTGGTTAGGGAATCTGGGGCTCTGCACTGGCTTTTTTGGGGGTTAATTCAGCTTGCCTAAGGAATAAGAAGAGAAAGCATCCCCTGCAGAGGAACTCTGGGAGAAGTATACCCTACTCACCAGCTTCCGGGGAAGTGGCTAATGTACTGTGGGCCATGATTTGGCCTTTAGTTGTAATAGAGATCCTGAAAGTGAAGGTGGTTGTCCTCATTATAAGTAGATTGTTACTCTTCCCATGTTCCCGTTGTAGTACCTTAACCAAACTTCTTTGAAACTACTCTTTTGAAACTGAGCTTATTTGCAAGACACAGATAAGAATAGCTCTTGTCATATAGGCATGTTTCATTTTCATCAAATGCCAGTTTGGCTAGTTTGATTATTTACTTCCTTCCCAGGCCTCAACTGACCAACATTTGGCTGTTTCATAAAATTAGATCTATATGCAGCGAGAGAGAGAGTATTTACCACAGTTAAATATATTCTGTGAGTTCCTTTTCAAAAGAGAAGAAAAGAGGATAACCCCTGAGATGGCCCTTTGAAGGCAATAATAGTCATCTGGGTGAATTCTGGTATTTTTAAGAGTTGAGTGGCATTACATGAGAGCTCCTTTTTACATGTCGAGATTCAAGACTGAGCCCACAAATGGTGTCCTTAATGGGCAGAACAATTAAAATTTCAAAATTTAGAAACTAAAGCTTTATAGTTGATTTTAATGTACAGTTGTTTATTTTAAATGGTTCTGAAAAAGATAAATAAATAAATAAATGGTTCTGAGACCTTTTTAAACTACTAAGGTCTGTGTCTGCTGATATGTTTGATTTCTTTAAAGTATATTTAAATTTCATGCATATTACATTTCACTCAGAAAGCTAAGCTCAATCTTTCCTTTTATGCTTCCAGTTAGGAGTAGAGGATTCAGATGCCAGGTCTTTCATAAATTGAAAAAAAGTTATTTACTTTCATGCTCAGATATCAGTATAAACACCTGAAAATGCTTATTAATAACGTTTATTTCATAATGCCTCAGTTTCTCAAGAGGGAGGCATTAGAATTGTAAACGTATAATATCTTCCTACCTCCAATGAGGAAGAACATGGGTAGAATTCAGTATTAAAGATTTTTAAAGTATATTCATGGGCAAAGACAGCTGATAGTATCTTCATTTAAAAGAACATCTCCTTGTATATATTTTGTAAAATTCTTTTCTGACCCCCCCATTTCCAGGAATATGTCAATTAGCAATACCAAGATATCCACTTCTAAGTTCCTGAGGTATACTTTAAACTCTAACGAGGTATCTCATTGGAAGGAGACCACTTGAAGATTTTATTAATCTGTGCAGTGTGGAAAAAGAAATACCGTGAAGAAGAGATAAGTAGTTCCAGGCTCTGATACGAGAATAGGTCACCATTGTGACCATAGGACAGAGGACGTTAGGAGGGAATAAAGGTAAATTTGGTATATTACATTAAATTATTTCTCTATTTCTTAAGTTCACCAAGAATAAAATTTTAATATATAAAAATCTGCTCTGCTTAGGAGAATTCCTCTGTTACATTTTTTTTAAATGATTTAGTCAGTCGTAATCTGGTCAAATGTCAATATCTGAGCCCCTGATTCCATTGCCAAAATAGATGTCAGCCACCTAAATAAGCCTGCTTTTACAGTAGGCTAACACATTTGAGGTGGCGAGTGAAGGCCACTGGAAAATACTGAAGCTGTGGGCCTGGGAGGGGTAAAGGGCAGTCACACGGAGTGGCAGTATATGGAAAGACAGACGAAGGGAAGGGGAGAAAGACAGGAGCAGGGGCAGTGGTGTTTCGCTCTCTCTGTAACATTTGATTTCTTTCAAATAAAGCAAGAGATCTGAAGTTAACAACCTTTTATGACCTGGTTCTGTGTGTGCTATTTATTACACATAACTCGTCCTTCCCTTAAATGCAGGGAAATTGTTAGTGAAATTGTTAGCGTTGAACCGATTTCTCTGTAAAAAGAGATTTTTAACCCAGTAATCACTGAGTGTAAGTCACTGTACTTGGTCATGATTACTGTATAGCAGTTTTTTTCCTCTGGCTGTAAAATCAGAAATCAATATATAATTGACTATCGTGTATTTTAGGCAGTTACTGGTTTAGTAAGGAAAATCAGTTCGTGAATTTTAAAAAGTGAATTTCAACATTCATTGAAAGCCTACTACGTGCCACCTGGTATGCTCTTTATCATTCTATTCATAATCATGTAATTTTGAGTCCATTTAGACTAGTTTCTTTCCATTTATTTATAGATATTCAATCATTAGTCATAAAGTAGTGATTCTACAAACCAGAAGTTTTTTGGATTTACCTACTATAATGCAGTTACAGTCATGTTTTATAGTATCTCCTCATTAGTTTCCCTGCCTTTAACTTTTCTCTTCAAAAAGACAAATTATCTTCCTCAGGGATTTTCTCTCTCTTCTACTCAGAAAGTAGCGCCAACTCATAGCGCCATATCAAGAAAATATCGAGCCCAATGGAAGAAGCAGTAGGGTTATGGACAAGTGACAGAGGGGAGGCATTCTAGGCAGAGGGAAGCGCATGAGCAAAGTTGCAGAAGTTGGAATGTGAGCAGTATATTTGAAAAAATATCAAATAATCTGCTTGGAGCATGAAGTTCCTGAAAGAGAATTTTGGAAGATAAGGCTAAAAAAGTCGCTGGACGCCAGGACATGGAAGACCTTGAATCTCAGATGAAAGGATTCAGGTGTCCATCTGGAGTCCACTGGGGATTTGGCATAGAACACAGTGATAGAATGTGTTTGGGGGAAGATCGCTCATGTCGTCATGATGTCATGAGGACATCATTCCAGACTGGCTGGAAAAGGATCACTTACATTTACTTGATATTTTTGTAGTAGTTGGAAAAAACAGTGATGAAATTTTTAAGGGTCCCTAGCTCTATATGAAAGCCATTGTCTTGTGAATTAAAACAAAAACAAAAACAAAAAAAGCGTTTGTCATTTTGTCATTTAAAAGCAAAAGGAAAGAAATTCACAGTGTCATTCTGTCTGGTTCTGTGAGACCACCTTGAAATGAGATGTCACATAAAGAACATTATTGGATGAAGCCTTTGCAAAAACTGCGAGGTAACCCACTATTGTCTGAATTTTGCTCACAATATTAGTCCTTGCATGTGTTGCCAGCATATTGCTGTACTTTGGTTCAATAGTGCAATTGGTAGAGTACGTTAGCCCAAGTATCTCTTATTTGTGTAAGTCTTTTCCTGAAAAAAGTGCTATTCATTAAATGTAACAGAGGCTCTTACTGTGATTAATAAAATATTAAGGAATAAATGTTCTTAAATAGACCAAGCAATTGCCACTCTTTCATAAACATTTGTAATTGTCAGCAAATCATTAACCTTTAGATTTAGAGATGTTTTCCTCACAGTTGAAAAGATAAAAGCTAGAGATACTGTACTCCTGAAATAACGAGTTTCATAAAATATAAAATATTCATCTGTGATTCAAAGGAGTCCTGATATTACTACACTTGCCAGATTTAAAACTTTTTAAAGGAAATTTTACAATAAATTTAGTCTCAAAATGAGTTAAAAGTACTAAAATATGAACCAGGCTTATGCTGAATACGGCAGTAATGAGTAGTTCTACATGATATTGAATTAGAGTTTTAAAAGTTACAAAATTACAGGGCGCCTGGGTGGCTCAGTTGGTTGAGCGACTGCCTTCAGCTCAGGTCATGATCCTGGAGTCCCAGGATCGAGTCCCACATCGGGCTCCCTGCTCAGTGGGGAGTCTGCTTCTCCCTCTGCCCCTCTTCCCTCTCGAGCTCTCTGTCTCTCGTTCTCTCTCTCTCAAATAAATAAATAAAAAATCTTAAAAAAAAAAAGATTTAAAAGTTACAAAATTACAGAATAAAAGCCTTTAGGCTTTTCATGCTGTAGAGAGATTATTTCAAAGAAATAATAGGTTTTAGATGGATTCTGTGAGAGAACCATAATCCTGTTTTTATTTAATTATCTTACTACTTTATAATCATTTAATGTCATTTTGTATATAGGTAAGATTAATATATTTGTATTTTTTGTTTGTTGATTCGAAGCTTTTTGAATATACGCCTCCCTCAGTTACCTGCCTAAGCATGTGCATTTTTTTAATACTTACTCCCTGAATTTACTTGGTTTTTAGTCTATGAACTTTCCTTGGCATATTTTAGAGACAGAATTTCTTCGTAATGCTTTTGACATTTTTTGGGGTGGGGCACGGGGAGGGGATATTGATTAAAAACTCTTAGGAGAGTTGAGTAAAATATCTCCATAACCCATTAAAGCTATCTTCTAATAGTTAAAGGAAACTCTTTCTTAAGGAAAGAGTTGCTCATAGTAAAACAGATGTTTGTGGTGGTTTTATACAAACTAGTAAAACACTAAAATGTTTTGGGGGCAAATAAATGTCTTAGGGAATTGGAAATCACTGTCCCCAGGTATTTTATAATAGTAGTGTACTGTTAGAGTATTCACTCTAATTTAAGAAATACTTGTTGAGTACTTACTATGTGTTTGGCATCAGTGCTTAATTAATATAAGATAGAAGAAATTCACTAATAAGTATACCGCATAGTAGGAAAGTAAACACAACAATAGTTCTTTTATAACCCTATAGTGCTTATAACACATTAATACATATTGACCAGTTTCTTGTAAAAATAACATGGTTTTTGTTTTAAAATTTTTATTGAGAATGTTGTTCTATTTTTCTTTTTTTTTTTCAATATTCTATTTATTTGACAGAGAGAGACACAGCGAGAGAAGGAACACAAGCAGGGGGAGTGGGAGAGGGAGAAGCAGGCTTCCCAGTGAGCAGGGAGCCCGACGCGGGGCTCGATCCCAGGACCCTGGGATCATGACCTGAGCCGAAGGCAGACGCTGAACGACTGAGCCACCCAGGCGCCCCTGTTCTGTTCTATTTCTTATAGAAACAGAGGTGGATCCAGATCTCATTTCTGTATCAAACTTCATTAAACATAGACCAAGCTAAATCATTACTGGAAGTTGAAGCCAAAATGTAAGACCATTTTGAGTGGTAGTACTAGACTGTTAGGTTGATGACTAAGTTCCCATTGTAGTGTAAATCACCAAAGAGTAGATGAAAACAAAAAACAAGGCCCTGTACTGGCCCAAGAAAGATGTAATGCTTCATTGGCTGGTTTCTTAGGCATTTGAGGATGTATGGTTCCCTAGGGTTACTTTAACAAATTATAAACCGGGTAGCTCACAACAACAGAAATGTGTCCTCTCATAATCCTGGAGGCTAGAAGTCCAAAGTCACAGTGCCAGCCAGCTGTGCTTGGCCCGAAGGCTGGAGGGGAGAGCCTTCCTTGCCTCTTGCAGCTTCTGGTGGCCCAGGCATTGGTCAGCCAGTGGCTGAATCACTCCCATTTCTGCTTCTGTCTTCACACGGCCTTCTTCCCTCTGTCCCCTTATGTCCTTTCCTTACTTTGCTATTTATTCATCTTACAAGGAAACCAGTCCTTGGTGGATTTAGGGCCCACCCCAACGCAGTAAGACTTCCTCTTAACTAACTATATCCACAGAAGCCTGATTTCCAAATAAGGTCTCATTCTGAGGTTCTGGGTGGACAGGCATTTTGGAGAGAAGCTATTCAACATACTACAGAGGGATAGAAAGTAGCAAGGAAGAAGTAAAAAATGACTGTCTTTGCTGGCCTCAGTTTTTTTACTTCCTCATTTCTTAGGGGTTTAGATAAGTTAGAATTGAGCATTCATACCCTCGTACTGTTATTCTTTTTAAAAAAAGAGGGGCGCCTGGGTGGCTCAGATGGTTGGGCGTCTGCCTTTGGCTCGGGTCATGACCCCAGGGTTCTGGGATCGAGCCCCACGTCGGGCTCCTGCCTCGGCTCCTGGCTCGGCGGGGAGCCTGCTTCTTCCTCTCCCTGCTCGTGCTCTCTCTCTCTCTCTGTATCTCTGTGTCTCAAATGAATAAATAGAATCTTTGGGGAAAAAAAAAATATTTTATCTGCTGGGGCACCTGGGTAGCCCAGTTGGTTAAGCATCCAACTCTTGATTTCTACTCAGCTCATGATCTCAGCGTGGTGAAATTGAGTCCTGCATAGGGCTCGTGCCCAGCGTAGAGTCTGCTTGAGATTCTCTCTCCCTCTGCTTGTCATCCCCTCTCTAAATAAATAAATAAAATCTTAAAAAAAAGTATTTTATCTGCCAGAACTGGCATTTGCCTCTTCTCTCCTGAGTCTCACATTATGGGTAACTATAGCAAGAGAAGCATAGAATATTGTTTGCTGTTCAGTCATAGGGGAAATGAAAATTTAGTTTTTATGCTTCTTGTTTGTTTTGAGAATTTGAAAATCTAAGAAGAAACAAAAAACTATTAGACTGTCATACTACAGATACAGCACTCAGAAAATATAAACTTTCTAGTTGTAAATTTAGCTTTATAGTGTATGCTGTAGTTATTAGTTATAATAAAGATTATGTGGGTATGGGTATGGTCTTGTGCCTCCTGATTTCCCTTTGTGTTTTAAACTTATAAACTATTTTTAATGAAAAAAATAAGTGGTATAACAAATGAACTTTACGATTATCAACAAAGCTTATTTGTAATTTATTCAAAAAAATTACCCTTGGCTTTCCATTTAAGGTACAAAATTGAAATACCCATACATACCAGGAAATTTTTTAAAATACCAACCATATTTTAATAAATGCTTGAAATAGTTCTCTGTGAGAATGAATAGGTATCTAGGTCAGGAATTTCAAGAGGTTTATCATCATCCTTCAAGACAATAAATGATATACTGAAGTCTAAAGTGTTATATTCCCAAGGAGTGATGGATGAGATCCTTTCCTGGGAGCGGCTGTTGGTTAATTAGATGGGAAAGACCCTTTCAGGGTAGTGGCCTAGAAGGCTGAGACAAGGGAAGAGCCTCGAGGCGCACACTATACCTGGCTTGTAATTCTGGCAGGTCAGCCCTGCCGAGTATCTGTATAAAATAGAACGCTATGGAGTATGGTTTAAACCCCTCTCTGTGAACACGCTCCCTGTAAATATCCAATCTGAGAGTGTTAGAGTAGTCTCTGCCTCTTTGGGGAGGTGAGGGGTGGAGAATAAGAAGGAGTTCTGAATCAGGAACTTCTCTACCAGTCAGATGTTTTGCGGTCTTTATCAATGGGGTTCACCTCCTGAGATTTCTCATTTAGTCATGAAAGCGTATCTACTTATGTTGTTGGGTCATCACTCAGCTTTCTCTTCAACTGGTGGGGTATTTTTAATACATTTCCACGTTTCTGAAGGACATACATGTTTTCCCCAGGTGTGACTTGCCCACCCACAACTTAATGTCAGCCCAGAAGCTGGTTGGGGGAGAGCGATAGGTTTTAAATTACACACCTTTCCCTGTCTTTCTTGTCTACATGCCATTTACAACTGCGGTTGATTTCATAAAATAATATAAATTTTAAACAAATATTTGACAGGTTTTCTCACAAGTACATTTTGCCATATGAAAGCATATCTGAATCTTATTGCAGAATATTTTTCCATGGAGGATATTCCAAAAATGACTGGCCCGGGAAGATTTGGGTTGGGTACTCCTTCCTCACTCTGTTGCTCAGTTTAGGTCCTCCGTTGTGGGAATTGACACCATCTTCCTTGAAATGAACTTGAGGTACAGTGCTGTCAAAGGAAGTCAGGGACACCCAGGTCTCACCTCATGAGTTCCTCAGGTCGCATGGGAGAAAGAGGAAGGAGTGATGATCTGACTTACAAAACTTAAATTTCTAATACTACTAACAGTATTAAAAAATAAAAAAACGTTTGCCAGTTTAAAATGTTTCAGAGTTCAGAGGCAACAAATAAAAGGCATAAAAATGTATCACCGTCATTTATTTTATTAAAAACCTAGTTTCTCATACTTTGTTCAGAACCAAGTTACTTTGTTAACTTGTTTTCCTTACAGTATTAAGATCCCCAGTATATTTGACAGTGGTCAGATCTCTCTTCACATGGGCCATGGAGTGGAAGGACAAGGTTTATCTCACCGGATGTCAGAGATGCGGGTTCTAGTCTGTGCCCTGCTGCCCACTGCCTAACTTGGGTTGGATAACAAAATCCCAAATAATGTCTCAAAAGACCTTTAAAAACGATTGGTTTGGGATAGAAGATCTCAGAGATTCTTTCAGCTCTGAAATTCTTTTATTGTACTTTAATTTAAACTGACATGTAACACCCCTCTTTTCAAGTGTACGTTATCATAAACCAGAACTGTGTTCTTTCACTATACCTACGTGGAAATTTTCCTGCTAATGAAAATAACTCATTCCTTTTTTTTTTTTACATCTCCTTTTTCAGTTATGTTGGTTTGTTTAGGAATAAATAACCCATTTTGATGTATTAATTTTATTAAGTTCCCTTTCAGTCCTCTATTAGGCTTTGTAGCCACAAGTTCTTTAATTATTTCCCAGGAGTCTTTAAGTAAATTGAGAAAACAAACAAAATCTCGTGTGTGTGTGTGTGTGTGTGTGTGTGTGTGTGTGTGTGTGTGTGATAATTAGCATATTAACATTATCTCTTTTTTGTTTCCGGTAATAATAGTCACTAATTTATCTATGTTTTAAGCTACTGGCCAGTTACTTTGGGGGAAAAAACATCTCAAGGTGGCTATTTAAAATAAGTGATTTAAAGCAAAGATCTGTAAATCAATGATGATGATTTTGGGATTTCTTTTATACAGTTAACCAGAAGAGTCAGCAAGTGATTTTTTTTTTTTTAAAGTTTGTGTTTATTTGTACAAATCTCCAATGGAAGCATTGTTTCTATAATTTTTATTCTTGAATATGGATAAGCATCTGAGTTTCTGCATAAATGAATTCTTAAAACAAGAATAAAGAAACAAGCTGAGATTTTTATCTGTTTTGTTTAGTATTAAGCTCTGCTACCATATGCCCCAATTTCATAATTTTACAGTGGTAAAATAAAATTAAAGCCTTAATTGCCATGTTTTCTATTCACCTAATTCATATTTCATGTGTTACAGTTCAAAAGAATTATGTAACTCTAGATAGTGAAGGACTTACCGAGATCATGAGAAAATCAAGACCCAGAGAGTTTAAGAAATTGGACTGTGGACATCTGTAGGTATTGGTGGAAAGCGAACCAGAACCAGTTCTGTATTCTTACGTAGTATTCTCTCCTTTGCACCACTGTTTTGTTAAAATAATGGCACCGGCCTTAGATAAAATAAAATAGCTATCTTTCTATCTGTGTAATATATATGTAAAATCCTGCTTTATATTAAATATAAAGGAGTGATTTTAATAATGTTTTTTTTTCTGTTGTGTCAGATATCCCTGGACATTTGGAAGAGTTCCTATAAATTTGAATTTTTTAATTACAAAATATCCAGCTGGGACTAGGCCATTTTTAGAAATGAGTAATAGAATTGTAGAGTTGGAAAGAATCTCAAGCGGCTGTGAATACTAACTTATCCCTCGGGTAAGGTCATCATTAAAAAGTATGGAAGTTTTTTATATGTACTATTGGAACTAGTTTCATGCTGGGCCCCTAAAGTCATTTATCTGGCTATATTGTCCTAAGTGACTTATTTATTCACCAGTAAGAATAATATATAAATGCTGTGCTATAAATTTGATAATTAAACACTACTTAAACAGATGAAGGCAACCCCTAATTTATTTAAATCTCTAATTTAAAACCGTGCTTGGAACTCGGAAACTATTTCCTCACAATACCTTAAGTTTCACAGGATAACCCGCAAAATCTTGTTTAAGCCAGAGTATAAGGTAAGAAGAACAATTCTAAAAAAAAGAAAAGAAGAAAGAAAAAAAAAAAACACAATTGTATAATATTCTCAGTCCTGAATGCCAGGAACATGGCGCCTTTGGTTAAATATTTGGACTTCAACCTTACCACTTCCTGTAGTATACTACAGAAGATGTATTTAGATAATTTCAATGTGGGGAAAGGAAAGGGAACAGCAAACCTTAATGACTGCAAAGAGGAGAAAGCGTCTAGGAAATTCAAAGGGTCCTTGGTTAATCTTTGCCAGAAGTGAGAATAAAATACATTGGTTAACACTGCCATGCTTTGGGGGCGCCTGGGTGGCTCAGTCAGTTAAGCGACTGCCTTCAGCTCAGGTCATGATCCTGGAGTCCCGGGATCGGTCCCGCTTTGGGCTCCCTGCTTAGCAGGGAGTCTGCTTCTCCCTCTGACCCTTCCCCGTCTCATGTGCTCTCTCTCTCATTCTCTCTCTCCCTCTCTCTCTCTCTCTCTCAAATAAAATCTTTAAAAAAACAACAACAACAACACTACCATGCTTTGGAGCTTCTGCAAACACCAGGTGAGAGTTTGAGAGATTTGCTCTGGTGTACATCCATTATGCAGGGGCTTGCAAAACTCTTCACCACGAGAGTGGGTCAGGTCTGAGATCTTTTGAAGCTTTGAAGGTCCTTAGAGAACTACCCTCAAAGCAAAACTCCCCCATAACCTACCCCAGGTAAGTTGCTGCACATTTGGTTGCAAAGCCCCGAAACATTTCCATTTGAATAAAACAGTTACAGCATTTTATTTTATTTTATTTTATTTTATTTTATTTATTTATTTATTTTAAAAAGACACATTTATTCAGCATCATGATCAGACTATTACATTTAGCAATCAACAGCATGGGTGCAAAAAAAAAAAATCTACATTAAAACCCTTTGTTGGAATGCTTTACACTTTCCACAGAACAGAAACTAAAATAACCTGTTATACAATTAGTCACAAATACAGTCCTCGAGTTTTTTGCCCATACACATGAGTATTGTCTAAAACATGTCTTCCTTGTAGCAGCTAGGCCCTGCCACCACTGTGCTCAGCTGAGTTCACAAATCTGTTGTAACCTGTAGCTTCCCTGTCACTTCTCTGGCTCTCCGCTCCTGCTAAGCTTTGTTCCCTGGCAGTAATTAAAACCTTCTGCCACTGCCATAGCGACTGCTGCTGCTGGAACCACCCACCATAGCCACCTTGGTTTCGTGGTTTGGCAAAGTATTGGCCTCCACCACCATAGGGGCCAGAGCTTCTGCCTCCAAAATTTCCTCCTTTCATGGGTCCAAAATTTGAGGATTGATTGTTGTAATTGCCAAAATCATTATAGCTTCCGCCACCTCCAAAGCTGCTTCCATCATTACCAAGTCCGTCATAGCCAACCCCACGGCCACCATAGCCACCACCACCTCGACTGCCACCAAAGCCACCTCGACCACCGAAGTTCCCTCCATGACCAAAGTTGTCATTCCCACCAAAACCACCCCCACGACCACCACCAAAGTTTCCAGAACCACTTCGACCTCTTCGGCTGGATGAAGCACTAGCCATCTCTTGCTTAGAGAGGGCTTTCCTTACTTCACAGTTGTGGCCATTCACGGTATGGTATTTTTGAATGACAATCTTGTCTACAGAGTCATGGTCATCAAATGTTACAAAAGCAAAACCTCTCTTTTTGCCACTGCCTCGGTCAGTCATGATCTCGATCACTTCAGTTTTCCCATACTGTTCAAAATAATCTCTTAGGTGATGTTCTTCAGTGTCTTCTTTAATGCCACCAACAAAAATCTTTTTCACAGTTAAGTGGGCACCAGGTCTTTGAGAATCTTCTCTTGAGACAGCCCTCTTTGGTTCCACAGCTCTTCCATCCACCTTGTGTGGCCTTGCGTTCGTGGCTGCATCCACCTCCTCCTCCACAGTGGCATACGTAACAAACCCAAAGCCTCTGGAGCGCTTGGTGTTTGGCTCTCTCATTACCACACAGTCCGTAAGCGTTCCCCGTTGCTCAGAATGGCTCCTCAGACTCTCATCGGTTGTTTCAAAGCTCAAACCTCTGATGAAGAGCTTCCGCAGCTGTTCAGGCTCTTTGGGAGACTCTGACTTAGACGTGACGGCGGTGGGAGGGGAGACTTTAACGATGCTTACTCTGTGGCGTCCACAGGCAGAAACCAGTGACAGCATTTTAAATAAATGAGATTTGGAGCAATATTTTAAGTAATGTAAATGAAGATTGGTCTTGTTCTTCTGGTGTAGAAATTCTCCAGTAACAGAATTTGCCATATCTGTCAATAAGAATAGGATTATATTTGCCTTGAATTTTATTTGGGTTTGTTTCACTGACCATTTTCTTGTGGAAATTTTAATGAGCAGTGAAATGACCAAAAGCTGGACAGCCAGGGGGAGGAAAATAAAGATAATCTAAAACATGCTTAATTATCCTTAGTATAATAAAAACTTGTCTGTAATGGGAGTAATGCAAGAACATTCAGATTATGTAAAAACATTTTAAAGTGGCCTTCTGCTGTTAGGAGAGCAAATATGCCACTGTATATTGTCTCTATTGGATGAGCTTTCTCATAGATATAAAAATAAATATATTGTTACCTTTATATGCCTATTATTATAAATTAAGTAGGTTACTTATAAAAATCAGTACTTAAGAAATAAAAATGATATTGAGATAATCATAGATGAATAGATCATTTAACCATATTCCTTATGATATCACAGTGCATCATGTCTTATTCTCCTATTTTCTTAAAGATTTTGTTTATTTATTTGAGAGTGGATGAGCAAGAGAGCATGAGTGAGGGGGGAGGGGCAGAGGAAGAGGGAGAAGCAGGCTCCCCACTGAGCAGGGAGCCCGATGTGGGGCTCGATCCCAGGACCCCGGGATCATGACCCTGAGCTGAAGGCAGACGCTTAACTGACTGAGCCACCCATGTGCCCCTTATTCCCCCAGTTTCTTAAAAATTATATTCAGAAGTCCACTGTTATTTTGAAACTTCATTAAATCATTATTTACAACCAGACATAATTAAGATAGTCAAATTTCATTTTAGTGGAACACAGTTGTCTGGACTCTTCCTCTCTATCATTATTTCCAATTAAACTTTACCTAGAAGTTAAGAGTAGTTTATTTTAATTACTAAAGATACCCAGGTTGGGATGGGGGCTGGTTTTCTTGAGTGAATTCTTTAATTTTAGAAATTTCGAGGGATTTTTTGCCTTGTGCATAAATTATAGAGGCTAGGACCGCCATTCTTTCTAGAACCTTGAATTTTTTATATTATTCTGCCTAAATATAATTGTAACTGCCTTTTTCTTATCCTAAAGTTTTTATATTTATGTTTTCAGGGTTTTTTTCCTAATTAGACTAGCAGTAGGTCTCTGTTACATTTTTTTTTTCAAATCTTACCTCCCATAATTTATATTTTTTTCTTTTCTCTCTTTTCTAATTAGTTAACCTCCGCTCAATCTAATTGATTCCCCTTTGCTTGTTTTCCTTGAACATAATTATGGCTATTAATATGTTGGCGAGTACAGCTTTGTCCCCATTCCATGTGTAGGTGTTCTTTTTTTAAATCAATATTCTACATACATTTTGTGACTGCAGATTTTATTTTTCTAGGTGTTTTGTAGGCCATTGAAATCAGATAACGTGACTTGGAGAATGTTAGCTTTTAAAAGATCAATTGAGATTTTCTTTGCATTTTTTACAGTCGTCTTCAAACTTTTGGCTTACATTCTCACTAAAAGAATTTTGAAAAACTGAATGCCCCCTCACACATTTTTTAGTTAAAATCTAATGTTTTTCATCACAAGAACAGTTGCAGAGGATTAATTTCCACGTGTGACAAATATTGATATTTTGAATAAAACTGTTTACATCACAATTTTAAATGTGCATTACTAATAATAAACGATAAATGTCCTAACAATTTTATGCTCACCATCATTTATTTACAAATAAATTAAGAAACTGACAGTTGGTTACTTAAACTATTTTATGTTTTCTTCGAGACATATTTTCATTCCACTTTCCCAAGAATATTTTATTTTAATGCAATTTACTTTTATTTACTAAATAATATTATTTATTCTTGAAAGTCCTTTATTTGCAGCCATATGTAAATAAAAATTTGAATTAAAGTTGTTTTCTATGTCCACAAGGTTCTAAGAACTAGAAACAAAATTTCTGCTTTCAGTTTTTAATATAATCAGTACACACTTGATCCAAAACCAAATATGCATATTTGCTTAAAAAAAATGATTGACTGTAAAAATAAAATTCTTTTGGAAATGTATCTTCTATTGGAACGGGGTGTTAAGTGTTTGTAATGCTTTGCTTTATTGCGGTACTCTTTAATTGTTCATTGCTCTTCAGTTTGCTGCTCTATAGTATATGTTGGGGTATTGCCCCATGGTAAGGTTTTGGATAGTTGTCTTTCTTTTTTTGAGTGTAGATAAGAGTAAAATTTCTTCTGCACCTACATCTTCAGGCAAATCAATATCAGGGCCTGAAATTGACTCCTTTGAAGCTATTCAGGCATGCACAATTCTTAGAATGGCTTTTCTTACTCGCAGAATTACAGATATAACAACTTGAAGACCTTTTATATAAAATATGGTATGTTTTTATGAATGATTGTATTTTTTTTTTTTTTGAAAAGGAGAGAGGGGCAGGGGGAGAGGGAGAGAGAGAATCTTAAGCAGGCCCCACACCCAGCATGGAGCCTGACAGAGGGGTTGGTCTCACGATCCTGAAGTTATGACCTGAGCCAAAATCAAGAGTTGGATGTTCAACTGACTGAGCCACCCAGGCACCGCATGAATGATTGTATTTCTTAAAAGGTGTATTCTTTATTTGTAAGTATCAACATTTGCTCTGTACCTACTAAAGCAAATTCAAATTTATTTAATTATTTAGAGGACTGAGCATAATTCCCACTGGGGTACTGTTTAGCATTATGGATGAGGCAAGTCTTGTTTTTGAGGAACTGTCCCTTGTGTTGTAAGATAACCTAGTGTTCTTAACTCCTATCCATAGACACCAAACAGATTTTGTGGCGACCCAAACACCTACCCCTCCCCACACCATCTTCCCAGCCATTCTCAGGCGAGTGGCACTGTCCCTGGTTGAGAATCACTGATTGAAATCCAGAATATTCTTTTGAAGTCTGTTAGCTTTTTCATATATTTAAAAGACCTGTTAAATTTTTAAAGTCTTCCACTACAGTTTTGTTTCTGTTCATTTTTTAATGAGTTTCTTCCTTTCTGCTTTATTTGCTACAGAGTTTTTGCCTACTATATCTTCATTGTAGATTGCAGCCTTAATAGATCCTTTTAATCCAAATTAATGCTTTTTTTTATATCAGAGATTTTTACCTTATCTGATATTAATACTGCATCCCCTGCTTTCTTTTTAATTGAACTTTCCTGGTTTATGTGTGCCTCTAGCTTTACATGTAACCTTCCCATTCTAGCTGCTGCTTTGTACTGTTGACCCCCATGAGTAAAATGGGTTACAAGTCATGTTGTTCCATTTTTCCTAGACCTACCCCCATCTGTACACCTCAGCTCTTCATTGGTGGTGACATGAACCATGTTTCATCAGGATTTCCCCTGTATGAGTCCTCTGACTCTTCAGAGGTTTCTCAGGATGTGCAGTGCAAATTCATTGGAAGAATCTTCCTTCTAAGTGGTCGCAGCTACTGTGGAACTAGCTGAGGTACCACGACAGTTTTTGTAATGTGATGGGCTCCTTCAGTGCTAGATTGTCTCTTGGCTTTATATCCATTAACCATTTCAGTTGTTACTAGGAGAGGGAGAAGCAGGGAGCCTGATGTGGGACTCAGTCCCGGGCCCCTGGGATCATGACCTGAGCCAAAGGCAGATGCTTAACGACTGAGCCACCCAGGCATCCCTTCAGTTACCATATTTCTTTTTTTTAAAAAACATTTTATTTATTTATTTGACAGAGAGAGAGAGAGAGAGAGAGAGAGAGCACAAGCAGGCAGGCAGCAGAGGCAGAAGCAGAGGGAGAAGCAGGCTCTCCCCTGAGCAGGGAGCCTGACGCTGGGCCCGATCCCAGGACCCCGGGATCACGACCCGAGCCGAAGGCAGACGCCCCATGACTGAGCCACCCAGGCGCCCCTTCAGTTACCATCTTATTTGAAAGTTAGTTATTGGGAAATTCTAGTCTTTTAAAAATATATCAGTGATTTTTCAATGTAAGTATATTCAGAGTCCTGGACAAAGAGATGGAGAATGGGTATGTCTACAACTTACGTATATTATGTATTTAAAACTGGTCCCTTTTTTTTGCTCTAGTTTTATGAAAGTTTAAATACTCTATAAAATTACTAGACAGAAGCTTCAGAGAACAAATCACATTTATGATAGAGGATATGTTTTTATATATTTAACCTTCGACTGAAATACCATAGCACCAGAGGAAATGCAGAAAGTATTTTGCAGTTCTTTCAAGATTGATACTTCAGTGGCTTGTATCATTAGAAACCCTAACATCTCTTTGTACATACATATGCATACTTCTTTTTTCTCCTCATAAATTTCACTTATGTAAATGACAAATAGTAGCAAGCCCACACTCAGGGATTTTATCTTCACTGACTAATTCATCAGACATTTTACCTTTCTGTAGTCACACATGGCTTTAATATCTGTCTCTACTGAACAAGCACTCAGATATGTCCATCTCCATCTTTATTAGATAAATAATAATTCAGTATCCCTCAAGTGACTATGATAATTGGATTCCAAAAGAGAATTCAAGTTTTGCACAATTTGTGCTCCATGTTCCTGTCTGTTTGAATATATTCCAGCTTCAGTGGAGTACATGGGATGGTGCTATTTCGTGTAAATTACTTAGACTGGATTTTGTGAGGAAGCCCTAGGTGGAACCTCTTTGCTTTCTAAAAATGGCATTTACCATTCCTAACTCTGTCCTTGGTGGGGTTACTTGACTCATTCCAAAGTGACGTACACTTGATTAAGTGAAGTCTCATCTAATAGCTGAACACCACAGAGATTTTTAGTGGGTGTTTAAAATGAATACCTTTATGTAAAGCCACTTTAGTCTTTACCAAACCTTTATTTTTTCCCCCCTATTTTCAAATTTAGAAAACAGGTTTCTTTTTTCAGTCCCCTGTTAGTAAAAACAGATGACGTGGCAGCGGTTCATGTGTATGGTTTTAAGTTGAACTGTTTGCTTGGCAAGGAGAAAAAAACTGATGAAGAAATGAAGTTTTTAAGACTGCCTTGTGGATTTCCTTGATGCTGGAAGAATGTTTTGTTTTTAACGTGAAAAAAAATTTTTAAGAATTAGAAAATGTTAATTTCTAAGCATCAAATTTCAGCTGCCCATTGTATTTTTTTTAAGTGTTTGAAACTATGTGCAATGCACGCATGTATTTTATTTCTTAAGTTTTTATTGTGCTGATTTAATACTCCGAATGTACTCCCTTCCTTAAGTAACCCCATATCAACTGCAGAAGTGAACTTTTGGATCTGAAGTGAAGCTGAACCACACTCAGGACAGACTGTGTAGTCTGGAAGATCAGATGTTTTAAATGTCACAAGAGCATACTGCTGATAGGAGAAGCTGCCGGACAAGTTTCCAGTTGGCTCCCCAGTAGGCCATTACTGACAATGGCCTCGACACCTGCTCAAATCTTCAGAAAAGTTACAAATGTCTCCTTCTGAAAGTTTAAGCTTTTTCAGATGGACACCATTTTCTAAAGCCACATTTCTTCAAATATCACATTTAGCAGCTTATGTGTTTAATTAGCGTAAGATTTGGTGGCAAAGATATTAGTAACACTTACTATGTTTATATACTTTTTTATGTTTCTGATTATGAGATAACACGGAATGTTAGCTCAGTGAACCCATTTACATGATAGTCTGAGCACTCATTTTTCTTCATTACTCTTAAAGCCTTTTTAAATTTGATACATGCTGGACCCTAGAAAGTGAACGTAGGGTTGAAATTAAAGTATTTTGCCAAAATTTATGTAAAGAGAGCAAAATCGTCCTTGATGCCTCTCTGGTCTTTCAGCTACTCATTGCTCATTTCCTGTCATTAGTCCCTCTTTGCTGTCTGGATTCGATTGGCGACTGATTTCTTTCTACTCTTTCTTCTCAAAGACTAATTGTAATTAGATTATTGCTAGAGAGATATATTATCCTAATTTCTTAATTCTGGCAAACTTCTTAGAAAACTTGCATCCGAAAAATAATCTGGTTTTTGAAAGCAGTCTTGCTCCGTTTCTGAACATATATTGGAACTCAATTGGAATGCGTCTGTGTCGAACTGTTCAGAAGGTTCTCCACACCAGAGGACAGCTGCTATCTATAGTGGAATGGGAATGAGACAAATCTTTCTGTGAGATATTTTTTTACTTTAAATATTAATTTCAAGGATTGTGCCATGGTTAATATTCTTTAAAATTTTTTTAATTCGTGTCCTTGTCTGCTGTATTTGTTGCTAGAATTGCTCCAGGCAGTGCTTTTAAAATGTTCTTTTTCATTCAGAATTTTCCATTCGATGAAAATCTTTAAGCACTTTACACTTGAACCTTTGAAATGACTAGATAGCTGTTCACGATTGTGCCACCTCCCATGTAGAAAGCGCCTCATGGACCTCCTGATGGTTTTCATGTTTGGGCCCAGAAGAAAGTGTGAAGACACTTTTCTTCCATGTTTTGACACAACCAGCCTTAAACATTTATTGAAATCCCTAGAAAGAAGGGCCTGGTGGCCGTGGTTTGCAGGCACTGTTTACATTGTGTAAAAACAAATAAATAAACAAAAATCATCAGGCACACAGTTTATTTCCCATGATCCTAGGGCTCCTGAAGTGAGAAGCTGAGAAGAAGGGATATGCACGGGCCCGTCCTTCCTGCCTCTGGTATCCATTCTCCTGCAGCTTTTCTGTCAAGGGTTAGAAGTTTTTTTCTTTCTTTTGGGTTATTTCTCTCTTGCCTTCTACAGTTTTCCTCTAAGACAAGTCATGTGAATAAACTACATACATTTCCAAGATTACACTTTTTTTGATACAGGAAAGCTATTTGGCAGATTTTATATCTGCGATACAGAAGATCACAGTTCATCTAAGACTTTATTTTCAGTAGCTATTTTAATAATCATAAGTAAGCATTTTATTTGTGTCCTAAAAATACCATTATTTCTGATGATGGAAAATGGATATTGAAAAATAAAGCAAAATAATAAAAAATGATGCAGATACCCGGAGAGGGCTAATTTGGTAAAAAACAAAAGTTAGTTTAAAATTATGTATACTTTTATAGCCTACCAATTGTAAATTTTATACATGGTATAACTGTTGCCTAAAATCTACTTTGTAAAATGTCTTTCATGAACAGATCTGAATATTAATTTAGTTTACTTGGTTCTGTGGTATTTTCTTTACACTTTTAATTTAGAATTTAACGTTTTAGAGAACATTAAAAGTAACTTTTGTAAGGTCACCTCTAAGGTCTAAAAAGAGCCAGTCCAGTAGAATTAAAGAATTGGTCAAGTATTCGCTAATGTCATATAGAAAAAAATTGATTTTTTTCATTTTTTGACCAGCCGACTGTGTTTAATGGTTGATGCACAGTGTTGTGACTTCATTCATGCTGCTCATGTAATTCTTGCAATTTTTTTAGCAAATAGAATTTGACTTTCATATATACAGTTTTCTTTTGTTTAATAATTGATTTCCAGAAAAGAAGTGTGACATATGGTGTAAAATTTTACTGTTCTGTTTTTCAAGATCTTTTTATAGCCCCCCATGTGTCTTCCTAATCACAGGCTTTGATCTTCATACAGTGACTTGACTCTTTGCCACTAGAGGGCAGTAAAAAAAACTGATGTTAATAAACATCATTGTAGAAATAAAAAAATTTTTTTCTACCATTGTTCAAGACTCTCAACCCTGAAAATTTTATCTAGATGTCTAACTGGAAATGCACAAACCTGAGTAAAGTTTATCTACATACCTTCATAGATTGTGATTTAAAATCTTCCCTTTTTTGTTAGTGGTATTAAATTTGTTATGATTCTAGACCAAATGTTATTTAATCATGTAGAATTTCTAGAAATTTATGATTTAAAATATTCTTTGTTTTATTAATGTTTGGGCTTATTGTAGGAATAGAAAACCTCCATGGTTGATGGTTGTTGACTTAATTTTATTGGTTAGATTGTGATTTGCCACATTTTATTTACTAACATTTTACTTGAAGGAATATTTGTCTTATAAAATATTTTCCAACTTTATTGGAAATTGGAGTTAGAAAGTAAAAGCTTCAGCACTTACCCATATTTTTCAATAACTTCATACGCCAAGTGTCCATTTTAATTTGTTAGACACGAAAATGTACATTTTTAGCTTGAAAATGTAAAACTCTCTATAATTTTTTTAAAGATTTTATTTATTTATTTGACACAGAGAGATCACAAGCAGGGTGGGGCGGGACAGAGGCAGAGGGAGAAGCAGGCTCCCGGCCGAGCAGGGAGCCTGTCGTGGTGCTTGATCCCAGAACCCTGGGATCATGACCTGAGCCAAAGGCAGACGCTTAACCCACTGAGCCACCCAGGTGCCCAAAAACTCTCTATAATTTTGACTGTTACTGCTTTTCTAATTCAGAAGTGGTAGAATTACTAAGTGATAGAAATATTAAAATTCTTAAATGATACTACACATATTTATTATTTAATCTTGTGATGAAATAGCAAAGATCACTTTTAGGGATTTTGTATTATTTTAACTTACCTTCTTATTTGTTTTATTTTTATGAATTTAAATTCATTAGTTTGAAAGTTATAAATATATTTATCATAGTCAGCCCATCATCCCCAGAACACTACCGCCTAAACTCAGGCTTATGAATACTTAATTACTAAATTTGAAAGTGTTAGTGTCTTGTTAAAAAAAGCAAAGCTTATGATATCGAATGTGCAATTTTGAAGAAATGAGGAGTGCCATTTGTTTTTATTAAGCTGGGATTTGGATGTTTGAAGAAAGCATTGAGGGAGGCATTTCTTTAGAAATTGAGGTAATAATCCTCATTTGTAGTGTTGAAAATATTATTTTTACTGTACTCTCATTTTTTATAAACACAGGAGTCCATGCTTGAAAGAAATAGGTTTACTTTATGTGTCTGCTGATAAATTGCTTTTTGTCATTTTCCATTCTATGGAGAATTCTACCTAACTCCAAAATTAGAAGTCCAAAATTTTGATCTCTAAATGGGGTATCACTTTCTTCTGATGGAAATACCAATATATTGATTTAGGATTTCCAGGACATAAGAAACTGTCTTATGGTGGTGTTGTATTAATTCTTTGAGGATAAATAAATGGGCAGAATTATAAAAAAGCTTTTCCCCTGACTTTTGCCTGCACATTTAGAAAATAAATATAAAGAGAGAAGATAAAAGAAAGGTATAGTGATTTTTTTTTATTTTTTAAATGGAATCTACACCACATTCTTTTTTGGATATGATTGATAGCACCAGGAAATATTTCCATACATTTTCAAAAATCGTATCAGCAGTTACTCCGTTTTGAGAAATATTCTCTATATTACTGCAGAATTTTCAAGCTGTTTTTCAAACCATCACATTTTTATTCCCTCTAAGCTGTGTAGAAGATTAACTTATGTTCATCATGAAATTGATACTAGAAATAAAACAAAAACCAGTAATAATTTAACAAAATCTTAGGCGGAATGCAGAGTATTATACTAATGTGAGAGCTCACCATAGATTTCAGTCTCTCAGAGAAAGCTGTTTGCCGCAGAAGCTAGAAGAGGCTGTTGGCATAGTTAATTGTTTGCCAAAATTTCCTGCAAATACAAGCAGGCCACGTCCTAATGGTATTTTTCAAAATCACCATTTCATTTCTGCTAAAGTGGGGAAAAAAGCATTTTTGAAATACAGTTTTTGAGTTTATTTGAAGGCCTTAAGTAGCAAAGTTGTTTTGATATATATGTCCATATATATATATATATATATACACACACACATATATATATATTTAATTTAAAAAGCGGTGTTAGTAAAGATGAAAAGTTAAAACTTTGGTTCTAATTGTATTCAGAAATTTGTATCTTTGAAAGCACATGAGTAAACTATAATGAACAATTAGTTGTGTCATATTTCTTTTTCTTTTACATTTTTGAAAAACCAAACACTTAAATATGAAATTTTCTTAGGCTTCTTCTTTTAAAACTCTGGATTTGTGTGGTGATTTCCAGATGCAAAATGAATTCTTGCACAATGACTCAAGTATGGTTTTAATATGTTAGATGTCAACTGACTTCAGGTAATTATTTCAGAGAGGGGAGAATTGGGTATTCAAGGAGTGACTTTGAGGTATATACTGTCATTGGTTTTGAAGGAAACATAATTTTGTTTCTATTAAATATTAGCCTTTTTGAAGATCAGTTTTGTTTGTTTTAATATAATCACCTTTAAGAATTCTCTATTTCCTGGGGCTTTGAGTTAAGAAATTTTGTTTTGTCAAAGTGAATAATTGAGTATTTATAAACAAACTCTGAAAAATAATTCAAAGAGAGGCTAAGATTTTCTAAATTGAGTTTTAAATGTAACAATAAATAAGGAGACAAAATCCTGAAAATCCTAAAATTTAAGTAGTTTTCCTTCATCTTTTACTTTTTAACAATAAAAAAGACACTGAAGTATCTCTCCTCCTTTACCTTGACTCTTCCTAAATTCTTTTATAGTAAATATTCCTCAGATTTGTTTTCTGTGGTCTTTAAACAAATTTTTGTGGTAAAGATTCCTTATACTGGGTAAATCTTCAGCTTTGTACTTATGTTGGATATTTTTTAAATGATAGTTTATTTTAAAGTATGATTTATTTTAAAAATAATTCAGTGATTTTTTAACTTTATATAAGAATTTAAGAAGTGTGTTTATTCTCTCCCTTCCATGGTTATTTTGATGAGAAGGAGACACAATACAGCAAAGAAGCAAATTTGTCTCACACAATTCACATTTTAAGTAAATGCAGATACTGTATCTTAACGAAATATTTTTAAAATGCAGTGTAAATTAAGTTCATATCTTATTGTTGCTCTATTAACCTAAAAACAAAACCATAAATTATAAACTGAATTTTATCAAATATTACACTTTAGCAGAAATATATTTATATCTTATCAAAAATAGTATAAATTAGTTTTCTTGTTTATATCCTGAACTAGAAGCACTCACTGAAAGCTAGGTTTGGGAGGATAATTATTGTTTTACTTTATGTACACATTTTTTGTTACAGTGATGCTTCTGGTTTTATGACGTCTTTCAAAATAATGACAAACTCAGTCATTAATATGCTTAAATCCACATTGTAGATTTATTATGTATTCTTATGAACATAGTAAAACAGACTGATTTTGTTTTTTCCCAATAACATGGAGAGACTATAGTGTGAAGAGACCACCACTAACTGTGATTTAAAAAAATACTAAGTCTTCTCCTGCAAATATTATTGTTGAAATATTAATATGATTACATTTTGGCATTGCAGAAAAGAACCTTCACTACATTGTAGATTAGGATGATAGTCTTTCTTTCTTAACTTTTTGTAATTTTAGCATGATTTTCATTGCTAACCTGTAAAAATATCTACATATAGGCCATTATCTTTTATGTGGGAGGGTAGCATTGCCTCTGAGAGATTCACATTATTTGAGAAGTATATGTATACTTCATGTCAGCTCCTTTCAGAAACCACAAGTAGGTATTACACAGGAATATGATCTATTTTTATGGCCTTCTCCCATAGGATGCCTTCTTGTAACATATTACAATGTTCTTAAAAGAGGTCATTTTATTACAATAAAAAGGATCCAAGGAAGCAGATACTTGTGCAGATTTTCAATATATGAATCACATTAGGATTTTAGATTCGTCTCTAAATTCAATATTTTTAAATTTGTATTGGTTTTGTACATGTCATATGCTTCCATGTTTTCATTGAAACTAAGACTACCATCCAAATTCTTGTATTATTTTAGGAACACATACAGGAAAAAGATACTTGTTTGTTCTTCAGGTAATTTTTTTCTTTATGAATGAGTACATCACCATGATTTCATATTCAAGCTTTTAAAGCAGGACTTATTAATATGTGTTATGTATGTTTTCCCAAAACACAAAGTTGGTTACTTGCTTTATCTGGTGATGACATTTTTAAGTGGAATAATAGCATCGTGGTTGTCTCCATGCAGTATTAGAAATATGTCTTTACATATTTAGTAGATGATAGGAATAAATAGTAGATGATAGGAATAAATAGTACATTTGGACTGTAGAGTGTGTGTTATGTATGCAACAGTTAAAAATTTCCAGAGCCCTTATGCAGTACCAACGCTTTGTGCCATATTGAAGGGCAGTTGGGAACCCGCTGCTTGATGTTAGTTTGTAGCTGAATACACAGTTTAATAAGCCTAAGTGATCAGCAACTCAATTTCTTTGATATGAGGGCCATTTAGACCCCAGTTGTCACGGAGGTGATCTGACCATTGTTTGTGGAAATCAGAGATGGAACTTCCGCGACAAAAGGAGCATTCTGTCATGTGCTGTACTCGGTAACCTCCCTTATACCTCAACAACGAGATATACGTAGAAACACATAGCAATATGAAAAGATTGTCAGAGTGTTCATTAGTACACCTGTTAAGAACTTCATGAGCTCAGGGGTCATGTTTGTCTTGCTGGCAATTTATTTCTAGTAGCACAATACCCGACGTAGAGTAGAAAAGAAATGATAATATGAAATATTATGTGCCAGGTACTATTCTAAGTACCCTATATAGATTAATATATTTAATCTTTACATCGACCCTATAAAATAGGTACTATTTTCATCTGCTGTACAGGAAACTGAGGCACAAAAAGATTAAGTAACTGGTTTAAGGTGCAGCTAAAACTTGAGCCCAGGCAGTGTGGCTTAAGCGTTTGTGCTCTTAATCATTACCCTGCTACTTCTCATATTAATGGAGTGAACCCTTTCCACAGAAGCTTAAAGCCTTGGTTTACTTGTCCTCCCTTTCACAAGTGATAAAATAGTCATAATATTTTACCTTATCTTTTCTACATGGTGATTTTTCATGCATAGAGAGAGAATGAAAGAAAGTTGTTAGCTGATATAAACTGCCCTTTGAATAGGATTCATTTTATCTGATTGTGTGCCTACAGATGAGAATGTTTGTTAAAATTGTGTAGGTCATGAGATTTAGGAAGTATCATATTTTTAATGGAAATAATGATGATAAAATCTGTCATGTATTATTTCTGGGTATGTAGCCATTTTAAAAATGTATTAAAATTTTTGCAAATTGCTCCTTATTTGAGTTACAGATGATTGTCTGCTTTACTGTTAATCTCAAAATCTACTGCAGTTTGTATGATCTTTGCATTATTTATTTTAAAAGTTATAAGTGAAAGTTAACTTTTTATTCTGTATAGTTGATAATGCACTTATTGTTATTAAATATATAGTGATAAATTAAGAGTTACCTAACTACCACAAATACTCTCTTTTAAGCCATAAACTAGAAGTTTTAGGTTTCATTTTAACTGAGAAACGGTAAATAATACTTTTATTTTAAGTACTGTTTTTTCATAGTATTTTATATTAATTCAAATATGTTTTTCATAGGTTTTTATATCAATAATTGAAATACTTTGAAGAACATATTTTACGTGTGCTATAAAGAAAGTTATAATTATGTTTTTTTCAGACTCACAAAAGGTTTTGATATAATGTGTAAATCAGTATTTTTTGGTAATGGTTATGCAAATGGCTTTCACTATATTGACCACATTTATGTTTTTAGGAGGAACATAATAACTGTATGTAACAAATTTCCTTAATTACAGGTGTTTTACCCAAACTCCTGATATTGAACTTGTAAGAGGAATTTCTTAGGGTTTCATTTGTATCTTAAACAGTATTAACTGGTTAATTTTTAAAATGAGAGTGATAAAGGCACTCTCTAATGGCAACTTTATGGAAATGAACATTTCAAATGATTTCACAAATTATTTTTTCTTTATATCCCCCAAACAAACAAAAAGTATCATGTATAAACCCAGCAATTCTATCCAACAACAAAGGCAGTCACACCCAGTTTCAGGCCTGACCAAACAGTAATCAAGTTAACTATGAATAAATGTTTCACTAGACTCTCCCTAAAATTTTCAGTATTTGATCATTGACTCCAGAGGTGAAGAGTGAGCAAAGAGGCCAAAATGTGAGATGTAATTTGATGTGACTCATCTTTTTGGTTTTTTTGGAAGCAAATGTGACAAATAGTGTTTTAGTATATTAAGTATTTATTGAGGAACTGCTGGTGTGTGTTAGGTACTGTGTGAGCCACTGGGATATGGGGCCGAGGAAGACAGAATCCCAGTTCTCCAGGTCTTCACATCTGTTTGTAAATATGGTCAAGTAAACAGGAAATGTTAGGGTGGCCCCAGTTACGGCAGTGTTGAGTGCAGGACTCAGTGGGAACCCAGGAGGTGGGCATCTACCTGCCTTGGAGGACCCCAGGCAGATCTGTGGCAGGAAATCACACAGCTGCTGAGACCCAAGCCAGGAAGAGAAGTTAGGCCAGTGGAGACGTGTCTGTGTTGTGAGTTTCCCAGAACACGGCGTGCGCAGAGCTGGTGTCTGGACAAAGGGTGAGAGAATGTGCACCGATCAGAGTTGATGGAGCGCTGTGTGAAGGGAGAGTGTCAGGGATGCAGCTAGAGAGAAGGGCCCTCGTAAGCCAATCTGAGATGTTTGGACTTTATCTGGAGGCTGCTGGAAAGCCATTTAATAAACCTTAAAAAACAAATTTAGGAAAGAAAATATTTTGCCTTGCTGCATGTCATTCTTAAGAATTGATTTTTAAAAAAAGAATTAGCTTATTTTTGTGGGACCACCCTATGGGAAATACTAGCTGCTGTAATAAATAAGCTCCCAAATTACAGGAGAGCAAGTAACTATATTACTACATCCCCAAGACACCTCAATTCTAGAAAAGGGGAGCATGGAGGTTTTGGTTCGCAGCTACCAATCACTGATATGACATGCGACCTAAAGTAGCTAAGGCAATTCTCATGCAGTGAGCAGCTACTCTTAAAAAGAATTAGGCTATATACTAAAACACACAGAAAATTTAAGAAAAAAATAGCTAAGAAAAAAAAGAATTAGGCTGATCAAAGTAAACCAACAAAAAGTGTGGTAATAAAAATGTTATGTAGGGGGGCACCTGGGTGGCTCAGTCCTTAAGCGTCTGCCTTCAGCTCAGGTCATGATCCCAGGGTCCTGGGATCGAGCCCCGCATCGGGCTCCCTGCTCGGCAGGAAGCCTGCTTCTCCCTCTCCCACTCCCCCTGCTTGTGTTCCCTCTCTCACTGTGTCTCTCTCTGTCAAATAAATAAATAAAATAAAATAAAAATGTTATGTAGGGTCCAGGATTACAAAAGCCACTGGAAAAATATAAGAGTGGAAGAACTCCCTCCCATATGCTGCACTTTTAGTTCAGGAGAGTCCCAAGAGATTCAGCTTTACCATGTCTTCCCTTATCAGCCAAGTGCATCAGGGTGGTCCGGTTGATTTCCAGGCTTGTCTCATTTTTAAGGGCTACCTTTTGTACAGACGGCCCTCGATGTGTGTGTGTGTGTGTGTGTGTGCGTGTGCGTGTGCGTGTGTGCATGTGTATTATATATACTGCCCTGTCCTCAGAACTATTGAAATTCCTTAAATGGTTTCATGGCAAATCTCCTTCCTTGAGGTCTTCCAGATGGTGTTAGCGTACCTAGGAAGAGCTCCAGTTCCGGGCAAAACCAAAGCCAAACAAAGAACTGTATTCCATAATCAAGCACATGGCCTGTCTTCTTACTGTCCTCCTCTCTGCAGTTTGTCCAGTGCTGCACCTCACCCTGTGTCCTAACCTTGTTCCAGACGTCAGCAATGCTAAAGGAAATCCGCAGTGGATATTTCCTTTAGCTTCCGGAGTCCCACACATGGTTTCTAGGATTTGAAGAATCACTGGGGTATGGGATATGATGGAGAGGTTTGTATAGCTGCTGCAAACCAGTGTCGAAATATAATTGTGTGTTCCTCTCATCTGATGCCAGAGTATCTCTGTACTAAAAGCACCCTGATAAAATGTGAAGTGCCTTTCCATTATAAGTGCGGGCTACTCTTGTTATCATTTTGTGTGTGTATCTCTATCTTTTTTTACTCTGCACGGAGATTGCATAAAGGCAGGTATTATATAATGGGAAACCAGAAATTATTGATTATGTGGAAGTTCTGGAAGTCTTTGCCCCCTTGGGGGGCAGGGGGAATGGTGGACAGGGGTCAGGAGAGATAGCAAGAAATGAGGAATTGAAGAATTAGCCCCAACAGTACTTCACAACTGCTAAAAAAAAGGGGGGGGGATTCACTTCATCTTCACTTTTAAATGACTAATTATATAAATGTTCCTCAATGGTTGAAAGATCATTTTGTATTTTATTTTCAGTGAATTTCAGATTACTTTTTGGAAAGTGATTACATACTCTTGAAAGCATACACGCTTTCATGGATATAATATGAACATGATATGTTTGGAATTCTGAATAGTTTTTGTTTTGTACAGTGGACAGAGTTTTATGTTTAAGGTGATGGTAGACTCTAAAATTGATAGGTGAACACTAAATTGACTCTCGGAGCCACAATTGTATTTTGAAAGAGCAAAACTTTATGAAAGGTACTACATTGTATAATGTGCTCTAATAAACCAAGGGAAAAATGTATCCTTGCAAAATAATTTAATTCATTTTCTATTTTTTTTGTGTTTACATGATCTCCAAAGCTGCATGTTCATATTTATCAGAGAGATATTACTATGAGTTAAAGTGGTATAGAGTAGAAAGTTCCAAACCAGTATTGTGTCTTTCTGTGAGTGTGAACTGTGAAATAACCTTTGGTTATTTTAGTAGTAAATTACACATTCAGGGTTTGTGTGAGTTTGCAGGGTGGGGGAGAACATGCCAAGTCACACAGTGGGCATGTATAAAATATTTAGACTTTAATAGAAAGAAAAACCAACCTTTATTGAGTTAAGTGTGAGTAAGAACACCGTGCTGTTGGAATGATTGATGGTTTTCCCCTCACATGTAACAGACTAACATAATTTCACAAAACCTTTGCTTACCACTTACAAATTATCCAAAATGTTTGCAGTAAAGATAGCAATATGTGCTCCCTGAGCAAAACATTGCCTCACTCTGTCCTTATTTCTTTTTCCCCTTCCTTCCTTGTTTCTGATTTCAGAGGTTTTTTAAAAAATATTTTGTATCTTTCTTTAAAAATACAATTTGATAAATGTTTTTGGTCATTAAATATATAGTAAAGAAACTACACATAATAGAAAATGCCCTGGAAAAGAAGGTGGGAAACTAGAATGATTGGTCTCTTCCTTTCTCTTTTTTTTCTTCCTTCGTTACACAAATATTTATTTTCAGTGGCGATGTATATGAAACAGAATGCCAAGAGTGGTGAGAGACAGTGAGAAAATTTCGTTACTTCATTTATTCAACACACAGTCTCTTGAGTGCTTGCTTGGTGCTAGTCATTGGTAATTTATCATTGAACAAGACAAGGTAAGTTCCTGCCGGAATGGAAACATACATTCCAGGTGTGCAATCAGGTAACAAAGTAATTATGTGAGGAGGAATACCCACTGTAACAGAGGGGGGTAGGCAGTGAAGGAATTGAACCAGTGACGCAGAAGGGAGCCACTGGAGAGTCCATCGGTGGATGGAGTGGTCAGGAAATGCCTCCCTGAGGTTCGACGTTGGACCTGAGAGATGAGGGTGGGCCAGCCAAGCCAAGATCTGGGGGAGGGGTGTTCAGAGCAGAAGCTAGCCTGTATGTAAAGGCTTGGAATGAGGAAAAACTTGGTGCTGTTAAGGATCAGAATGGAGGCCGGCGTGGCTCCAATGAGTGAGCCAGGCAGAGAATGGTATGGAGGTGGGCGAGGTAGGAAGGCGATAAATCACGCGGGGGGCGGGGGGTGAGGGATTGAGTTTAAGCAAGGGTTGATGTGGTCAGGTATATCTTTTTAAAAGATACATCACTCTTGGGTGATGGGTACAGATGGAATAGATGTTACCTTAATAGAAGTTACAGTGTAATAGGGAAGCTCAAAACATGTAGGTCATATAATACAAAGTAAGAAATGATGAATTTCTTGTGGGGTAAAGACCAAATTCAGTCTGAGAGGCTTAGCTAAGAAGGTCGGAAAAGACTTTAGTGGAGACGTGTTTCAGGGACTGAAGGATTTAGATATTTAGAAAAAAAAGGAAGAGTACTCCAAAAATGAGATGAAGCCCCTAGAAGAAAGGTTTGGGGATCTAGTGAGTAGTTCAGTTTCCTTAGAACTTAGTGGAAAGTAAGTTCGGGACCAGATCAAGGAAGACCTTGAACTCAGGATTAAGAATGTGAACTTTGCTGTAAGCAGTGGGATGCCAGTGAAGAAATTAAGTGTAGCAGTGTCTCACAAACATTAATTTGGAATCTGTGTGTGAAATAATACTGTGGAGGTTTCAACTTAACTTTGCTACTGACTAGCTGTGCAGCCTTGGACCAAGTTTATGTAGTTTTGTCTTTCTCATCTGTGAAATGAGGTTAAACTAGGTGTCTCTGTGGTCCCTGTTATTTTTAAACACAGTGTATGGTAAAAAACCCCAATATATTTTTTTTAAATATTTATTTATTTGAGAGAGAGAACAAGAGTGAGGGAAGGGGCAGAGGGAGAGAGAGAATCCCAAGCAGAGTCACCTCCAAGTGTGGAGTCTGATGTGGGCCTTGATCTCATGAACTCGAGATCAAGAGTCAGACGCTTAACCGACTGAGCCACCCAGGCACCACCCCGCAAAAAAAACCCAATATTTTTAAAGTACAAGACAGTTAAAGTCATTCATTATTTTTACAAGAACACTGATTCAAAGGGATACATGCACCCCTGTGTTTACAGCAACATTATTTACAATAGCCAAGGTAGGGAAGCAGCCCAAGCGTCCGTCTATTGATAAATGGATAAAGAAGGTGTGGTTTATATACACAATGCAGTACTATTCAGCATAAAAAAGAATGAAATCTTGTCATTTGCAGTGACGTGGTTGGAGCTAGAGAGTATGATGCTAAGCAAAATAAGTCAGAGAAAGAAAAATACCATATGATTTCACTCAAATGTAGAATTTAAGAAACAACGCAAATAAAGGGGAAAAAAGAGAGAGAGAGAGAGAGGCAAACTAAGAAACAGACTCTTAAAGATTTTATTTACTTATTTGAGAGGAAAGAGAGAGAGAGATCAGGGGGAGGAGCAGAGAGAGAGGGACAGGCAGACTCCGTGCTGAGCGTGGGGAAACAGACTCTTAACCATAAAGAAAATTTGATGGTTACCCGAGGCGGGCGGGGGGAGAGGATGGGTGACATAAGTGATGAGGATTGAGGAGTGCGGGAGTCAAAATGAGCACCGGCTGATGTACGGTATCATTGGATGACTATATTGTTCACCTGAAACTAATATACCACTGTATGTTAACCAACGGGAATTAAAATAAAAAATAAAAATTCATTCATCATTTTAACGGGTTAGTTTACAGAGAAAGACTGCAGACAGCATTATTAGGTGAGCTCATTATAGAGCATCTTTATTGTCCTTTCCCAACTGTGTATGTCCTTGTTTGTTGGTCTGCTTTACAAACAGCAAATCTGCAATGCTTGCTGGGTAGATTCCAGATATATGTTTTCCCAGTGCAAAATGCAAAATATTCAACACAATAATTTTTCTCTACAATAGCAGTGTTGTTCTGTTGACATTACCTAAAAGAGGGGTATATGTTCGTTAACCCAAGCACTCATGTCGGAGTATAACATTCTGGCATCGTATGGATTTGCTGTTGGTTCTCACACTGTAATTTGCAGGCTACGCACCATGGCCCTCTCCCCTACTTAGAAATCGGTAAACCATTCCCCCCACTTCCATTCTTCTACAACAGACTACGCTGATGGTGAGCAGCAAGAAGCCACCATCTAGCGCAGGTACAATCCTGTAATTCTCACTATGTTCCGCTAGAAATTTTTCACCACCAGACTGAGAACAGAGTATCAGAAATTGTAAATATCTGGGGGACTATATTTTTGCAACTGTTATATTGTTAAATAAAATACTTTTCCAGCTTGAATAATTACATTCAAATATTTCATTAACCTATAAGAGTGTTTACCAAGGATATAATATAGTTTTATTTTTTGTCATGATTAAATAACCATGATGACCATCTCATGTTGATAGGAGTTACATAAGTTACTCTGTAATTAATTCCTGCACCTTTAATCATATAAGGTACTTTGTATATCATCTTTACAATGCTGTCCTTTTCTCATTTTTTGCATTGGTGAGAGATAGTGAGGGATAGCATCATCCCTGGTGCTCTTCTCCACTGGGCCTTGCAAGTCAAGAGCGCACCAAATAGTAGGTCATATTGTCATATCGTACTTGGTACTTAAAGACATCAGATTATAGGGAAAAAACTGGTTATAATTTTTGATTTGGTGGAAAGGAAGACGGGATGGGTTGTGCTTGGAGTATTGTGTGAGGTTAAATTTCTCCATTATTTATTTTAATTATACCAAAAGAAATACATTTGTAATGATTTTGTGAATGACGGGGTTTCTGAGACTGTGTCCCTAGGCATATTTAGTACAAAATGAAGGGATTCCTCGGCAACTCTAGTGGAATCTTAGCCGTCCCAGTGAGCTTAAACTTGGGAGCTCTTGGCCTTGGAGCACCAGCACTCAAATTGGTGCTGAGCTACAAACCTACAGTTTCCTGAACCTTTTCTGCCCACTGAAGTTTCAGCTCATGCCTACGTGTGTTTTTCTCATTTGTCCTCTTAACTTGCCAGTAGAGTGCACATAACAGATGCAGGAACAATTTCAAGAGAAAAGATAAAGACTTTAACACATGCAGGTGTGTGTGGTAGTTCGCATCTACGACTTTAAAACACTCAAGCAATTCAACAGAACTTTACATTTTTGCTGACCTCCGTTTTGAGGCAAGTAAGCCTGCTCTTGGTTTTTATGTACTGTTTTGCAAAGAAAGATCTGTAATGAGGTTAGTCTTTGAATGCAATAGGGTCAGTATGTTTTTTCATTAGCAAAATAAACTTTAAGGCAAAAAACCTACCTACAAAAATGATTAAAGGACTAGTATTTTTATGTAAACTTTGGGAGCTATTTGCTTATCATGGTTCAGTTTGGGACACAAAAGATGTTGGTCAGATGAGGAATGAATTTCACTACATGTGTGTCCCCAATATTTTGAAACAACTCTATCTGCTTATTTTCATTACATTAAAAATTTCAGGGGTGGCTCAATCAGCTGAGTAGCTGACTCTTGATTTTGGATCAGGTCATGATTTTAAGAGTTGTGAGACAGAGCCCCAAGTCAGGCTCCACACTCAGCTCAGAGTCTGCTTGGGATTCTCTCCTCTCCTGCCCCTGGCTCGTGCATGCAGGCTTGCTCTCTCTCTCTCTCTCTCAAATAAATAATATTTTTAAAAATTCAGTGAAATTTGTGTATATAAATATATATCCCACATATATTTTTTCCACATATATGAAAAAGCAGTTACAACTTATAATCAAACTTATTAGCTATAGACATTTTGATGGTCTGATATTTTCCTGTACCATTTTGATAATGTTTCATATCCTGGTACATGCCTCTAATCTAATCTCAGATCCTGATTTTTTTTTTTAATTAACTCCTACAACATGATATTTTGTTTTTGGCATGTATTCCTATTTATATTTTCATCAGCGTGTTTTGTTAATGTTAAATTTATGAAACATGTTAGAAAAATTGTGTTATTTTTTCCCCCGTTCTTTTCTTTTAGGGCTGAATTATATATACTCAGTTGATGATAAGAAGCCTCAGGGTAGTGCTTTTTGGCAGCTTCAAATTGTTTACCATAGATTTTAATGTGGGACACCTACAGAATCCACTTTTGACGTGGGGAAGATTGTGATAGGATTGCATTACACTGTCAGCAGGTGCTGCCATGGACATTGGTGTAATGCAAGAAGGAAGGGACTGGGATGCAGAACAGTAATTGGAAAGAGAGAAATAAATCCTTCCCTTTCCTTTGCTTCACTGATTCCCAGTGTTCCAGGTAAAGTGCACCTGCTGAGTGGCTGAGAATAACAGGTAGATGCGGGCATTCCAGTAATTTCAGGAGAATGTCAGTGGACTGCATTTACTCAGCAGGTGTGATGAGCTGAAGGAAGAAGATGGACCGAGGGCAGAGGTTAGAGCAGGAAGTGGTACCCCAGATAGTGCGGTTCTCAAAACAACGGCCGGTACGCGTAGGGATATATCCCTCGAAGCTTATATTTCTAATAATTCGCCTGCAATTCCTAATGGTACTCACAAATTCTTGTAGTAGATGAAGCCACATTAGAACCATGACAGCATATGTTAAAATAGTGCAGTGTGGTTCAGTAATATAAAGCTAACATTTCCTGAAATAATTTGAAAACCTAGCAGACTGTGAAGTTATCCTGATAAGGAACTTGGTTTTGATTACAATAATGAGATATACGGTGTGGTGTCAAAAACTGTCTTCCGGTTGACACAACGATCCATAATTTATAGATTGCCTTAAAAATTAAAAGACGAAGTCAATTATAACTAATTATAAAGCTACATTTACTCGAGAAGTTATTATATCCTTTGGGATAAAGGAAGTAATATTCGTGTCAGTCAGGAATCTTTAGCTACAGCTTCCTGGTTCTATCTTAAGAATTCTTCAGTTTCGTTTCATGAGAATCCTAAGCCACTGAAAGCCTGAAACCCCTGCTATTTTTAGAAATAACTGTAGTAGCTTCTGTACGTCGTTGCACATTTGTTCCTATTCTGAGTTTCTTAATGGTGCCAAATCTTCAGAGAGGTTACTGGAAGTTTTCACGACGACTGCTGAATCAGTCAGAAGCGAATTTTAAATCATGCCGGGGAAAATAGTAATAATTAATCTGAGTTACCTCATCAGAGTGTCATCGTTATTCCTATCAGCAATGGTTTCAAATACTCAATAGAAATTAAAAATCCCAAATCCTGCCTATTTATTTAATCTTTATCTCACGGTGGTCAGCATTTTTTTTTCTTTTACAGACAAATGCCAAACTACCTGCAAATGATACTCTGCTTGTATGAGCATCTCCTAAAGAAGTGAAAAGGAGTAGTTTGTATTTTCCAATAATTTTATGGCATAAGGAAAGGAGATCTACATTCTTCCTTCTTCTAAGAGCATGAGTTGTTAGAAGAAAAGAAACACTCATCCTCGTATCAACTTCCTAGAAAATTTAATGACTTTACAAATGAAGAGCTGAGTATCAGGTTGTTGGCGAGACCTTCTTTTGCGTATGCTTTGATCGTGAAGCTGTTTATAAGGGCAGCACCTGTGCCTTACGTTGTGAAATCAGACACAGTGCATGTAGGTAGCATAGATTTCTTTCCTTATCTGGGGGTTGGCGGGGTGAAGGAACATTCTGGAGTAAAATTAAGGTAACATGTACCCCAAGAAGACAAACTACAACATCCTAGTTGTTTGAGTAAAATTGTAAGTTGTGATCCTTTTTATATATTTAAGATTTCATTTTGTTTGAGAGCTTTCAAAGGGTAACCTGGTATACGTGCCAATGACAAAAGCTCCTTGTAACAATTCAGAGCATGCTTTATGCTTTATGAAATGGGATTGTAAAAATCCTCTCAAAAATGGCATCTGAAATAGCATTAAAACACAATTTCCTTTGATAAGGCTTTAAGGCACTCATACGAAAAGTGATACCACTTTGAGTGAGCCTGTGTCAGCATTACTCAATGTTGTGTTGCTCATAACTGACATTAATCCATTAAGGGTGCGAGGGTCATTTATTTTCCTCGTGAAGTCATTAAATACCATTATTGATTTCTGTTCAGTCAGTTAGGTTATACCTTCATTTTATGATCATTATATACATTAATGCTAAGTGTTGATTTCGTGCACTTTAAATAAGAGGTATTATCATATTTAATGTTAAAGTTTAAAATTAAGTTAGAAGAGTAACAATTACGAGAAAGAAATTCTGTAATTGGTTCCCTAACCAGGATCATGTGTGTTAGGATTATAAAAGTAATAATGATGTTTAAAATTTTGGAACTTACACATCTCTAGTGTATTGTTTGCTCGATAGTGAAGAGATAACTTTTTATTCATTTTTAAATTAATAAAGTAAAAATAAAACTGGAACACGGGTCTTTATAATACTCTTTTACTGCTGCCATTTTTTAACTCAATACACTACTATCTGCTGATTTGCAGATGGGTCTAGTGCTCTTCCATTTTAGCAATTCCCTACTTTTTGCCCTGTAAACAAAAACAGAGTAAATACTTAACCAGATTCCTGGTTCCTTGGAGTGTTAAGCAAGAAAATGGGGGGGGGGGAGGACAATGAAAAAATACCAGTATATGATATTCTGTTCCAAAAATACAGATGGATAATGCAACATGGTTTTTGTTACAGAATTCATTTTATGATAAGTTGTTCATTTAATTGAAATGACATAGAATTGATATTTCTTTACACTCCCTCGAAATAATTTTGTCAGAAGAAATGGCAACATAGAGAATTCTGTTCTTTCTGATTTCTGTCATATTTCTTTTAAGACCAGTCATTTTTTCCTGAAACACAAATCTATTATACCTTGTGCTTTACCGGAAGACATACTTGAATAGTACCAGGAACTTGGTAACCTCCCTGTTTTGGTGGCATCTTGAATACGTCTCTTACCCATCCTTTTGGAACTTGATACAGGATTTCTCAGTGTATACAGAGGTGCGATGGTGTTTATTAGATCACCGTTCTCCCAGGAAGTACTGTGGAAGGTCCTCAGCATCCAGTGCAGTAGAACCAAGTGGTACCACGTTTATTACCAACAGCATCTTTGGAGAAGTTGTATGCTCAGCACTTTTTCATAGGCTTCTTGCCTGACTCGTTGAAGGCAACCCGAGCAGAGCTGTGATATTAATGAATTATGACAAGCCTTTTGCCTGTCAGGCAAAGGTTCCCGCCTTCCTCCTTAAAGACAAAAACTTAATGGAAGATGCTCAGATGGGCAAGCTCTCTGATGATAACGCTTAAGTGCTCATCCCTTTTCTGATGTGAATATTCAGAGAGCCGTGAAGCTGCAAGGGGCAGCGTTTAATATCGTCTTTCTCATAATGCCTGAATAATTTTCCGGAGACTGATCGCTGCAGCTACTGTGAACATGGTTATTTGTTTATTTTTCACCTTGGTCCTGGTGGAATGCTGACCTAGCTAATCCTCAGGACTCACAGGGAAAATGGTTTCATATTCATAGCTCTCGTCTGTTCTCTCAAATAAACACAAAACTGAAGCTTATAACCAGCCACTTTAATAATAGAGAAACAAGGAGGACGGGCTCTTTAGTTTCCTTTAAAAGTGTAAACAAACAAACAAAAAAGACTGTTAATGAAGAATTTGGTGAAAAATGAAGACTGTCTTGCACATTTTTAATGGATGTTTGTGAGAGGAAAGGAGAAAGCGTAGGCTGTCGTGGTGAGTTATAGTATGTTTTCGAGATTTCCCTCTGGTCGTGCTGCTCATTATGTCAAACAGCCTAGCTTTTAAGCTACTGTAGTTTTCGTTTTATGTGTATTGGCCTTCATTTGCTGAAATGCTTCAAGTTCACAGCACTAAAGTCATTTTGAAAAGGGGATGTAATTACAAAGGTATCTTATGCTTACCAACAGCTTTTTTGGATCAATTTAATTATCATTACTTGTGGATACTGTAAATTGAATATCCCTTCCCTAATTACATTAAACTCAGGGGTTAGCTGCTTAAACATCTAAATGAGAAAAGTTCATCCTTCGCAATAAATAGGAGAATTGTTCTCTTATTTAGACTGACCTTAGAAGCTAAGCATTTTACATGATATTGTCAGGTGAGCATTATAAAGACAGTCTGTAATGAGATCTGTAATGAGGAACTAAGGTATAATGGCCCTTTGAAAAAGTTAATTTATTCAGCATTTTCTTATTGCATGATGGAATTAAAGTTTGTATGTCCAGACCCCTTTTTTTAAAGGGGCCGGTCACAGCGTTCTTGCTTTATTCATATTCCGCCAGTAGTCCGAAGTGGTTTAATATTACTCTTCCAGCTTAATGGAAGCCACCGTAAAAGTAGTAAATTAGTCTTGCCCTTTTAAACAGAGCTAATTTATTTAGAGACTACGAAAGCTATTTGCCTGCCTTCCCCTTACCCCCTTTTACACAAATGATATACAGGAATTTATTCAAGCCACAGAAGAGTGTGTTTTTCTCAGAGGGGGGAAAAAATGCTTTTAGACACCTACAAACAAGAACTGTTTTTTCCTGTTGTGGAAAATCGGCCTTTAATTAGTTGATGTGTCTTTTAGTATTTGCTGTTTGTTTAGCTCAAGTGATTTTGTGCTTTGTAAGGAAACAGAGATTGTTTCTGGAGAGAGATTTGATTGATTTCTGCTTGTTTTAGTCCTTGTAAATTGTATCGCATGCATAGCTACTTGCTTTTATTTATTTTGTCTTCTTCCTCAATTGTAGCTTCATTAAAAGTCTGTCTGTTACAGTTGAAACTTAAAAATGTAAGCATGAGTACTTATTTTCACAAAGCAGGCCCTGCTGAGTGTGCTTTATGATTTAGTATAAAACTTGGAAGATAGGACAAATCGAGGCTAAGCGTGTTAGGAGCTGAGGCAATTCCTGGGGTAAAGTAACTAGAAGAGGGTTTTATTGTGCCAACAAGTAGCTAAAATCATTAATGGGTAATGGCTAATTGTGGATCAAAACCCATCCTGAATGGTTTCTAGATTTTCTATTGAGGTATATCGTAGAATACAACGAACCAAGAGAAAATGTACACTTAGTACCGTTAAAGAATTAACAAGTGGTTTTGAACTCTGGGTTTTCAAAAACCAATTACGTGTTATATTAAAGTATACCGGGCGCCTGGGTGGCTCAGTCGTTAAGCGTCTGCCTTCGGCTCAGGTCATGATCCCAGGGTCCTGGGATCGAGTCCCACATCGGGCTCCCTGCTCAGCGGGAAGCCTGCTTCTCCCTCTCCCACTCCCCCTGCTTGTGTTCCCCCTCAAGCTGTCTCTCTTTCTGTCAAATAAATAAATAAAATCTTTAAAATTTTTTTAAAAATACAGTATACCAAGAGTGGCGTATTTATAGCTATTTTGAAATATTTTCAGCCATACCACCTTGTAGAAGCTTACTTTTGCTGGGATGCTGAATAACAAAATGAAAATTCTTTGGGTGTAGGTGTGTCTTTTAATACCATTTTAAAACTAGTTTTAAAAATAGAGAGTCTCACAGAGCGGTTTAGTGGTTAAAGGTATGAAATTGAATGTTCGTACAAGTGGCAATTTTCCTGATCAATTCAAACAGGCACTGAACTCTGGAATTGCATTTCTAATATTAGAGGACTGACCATAGGCAACCTAACTTGAAAAATACAGGCAGCAATTTTATGCATCTGATACAATTAGACACAGTTAACAGTGATATCAGCCCATTATCAGTCAGTCAAGTTTTATTCTTCATAAAAAGCAATCAGGGGTAGGCATTTAAACATAGATGTGTATAGATACGGTGGAAATTTCAAAGAGCCCTAAACGTACAACTATTCCAAAGAAGGAATCTTTGTGAAGATACTATGTATCAGTAGTCGCGTAATGAACACAGGATCTTGAAGAGTGAAGAAGCAATGATTTGAATCTGATTTAATCATCAGTGTATATGATGCTTTTCATGTTACATGAAGTAGGGACTTGTGTGGGTTTTGCTTTGTTTCATCTGGTGGTTTTATCTTCATCAGTACATGAAAGCTCAGAGTCATAAGAGTTGAGGTTCTCAGTCCAGAGTTTATGAGACCAAAGTGTATGTGAGCCATAGGCTTCTTGGAAGGAAGGTGCCGACTCATGTAATCTCCTTCTGTAATATCTACTAAAGCTCCAGGATGTAAGTGTTTTTGATGTTGATTGTGATAATTGACACACATTAAATTTAGCTCAGAAATTAAGGGCTATTAGCAAAACTGCTCCTAATCATTTATCCTCTGTTCTTGAGAAATTTTTATACATTGTGGACTATTTTTACTGCTCTGCATGCCCAGTTAATGGTGTCATGATCCCTTCTGATCACTCTAATTATGTTTCACTGTGATGGTACCAAAACCAGCGATATCTTACTAAAACTTTCCTCCTGTTAGCTTTTTCAGTGGCTACCTTTGCACCCTCAAACTGTAAAACAGTTCATTTCTCAGAAATTTATTAAAATTCTAGATTTCAGTACAGTGTACAAGATGGTTTATACAGCAACATCTGTATAAAGTTGGCCATAGGGAAGTTTCCTCAAAGAGCGAAGGAGTCTTGTCTCAAGTAAGAGTAAGCATTTACTGAAATGTGTAGGTGCTTCGTAGGATAGTTTTTGTAGCTTGTTCTCTAGCTTGAAAATGCAAGTATTGAGTTTTTGCTTGGCACAGTGTGTGGTCCCTCGGTGTGCGTAAACAGTGATAGGAGCGTGAAACCACTTGACTCGGTAATGAAACCATTTGTCTGGTCACGAAGAAGTATATGGAGGGCTGAGGCTATTTTAAAGTAAGATGATCTGAAGAATGTCATTTAAAGTTGGAGGTAAAATGGGGTGCATGGGTGGCTCAGTCAGGAACCCAGGGTCCTGGGATTGAGTCCTGCACCCGGCTCCTTGCTTGGCCAGGAACCTGTTTCTCCCTCTGCCCCTCCCCATGCTTGTGTGCTCGCTCTCTGTCAAATAAATAAATAAAACCTTCAAAAAAATAAAATAAAAATAAAGTTGGAGGTAAAAATTCCATCTTAACTTTAGGGAAGAACATAAATTAGAGCCTCGGTTGAAAAAAAAATACCATGACATTTAATTTTCAGTTACTCTCTGAGGTGTCAGTCCCACTTCTCAAATGGCACAACTGAGTCTCACAGAAGTGAAGACAAATTATTTTCCCAGGATCAGAGCACTAATATAACTATCTAGTATGTGAACCCAGGTCTGTATATTTCTGTGAAACCTGCCTGCCTGTACTCTGTGGCCCGTGGATATGGCGCAAAGACAAAATATTAAGGGAGAAAAGCCTTTCCCTCTCCTATGTCTTCTCTCATTTCCTATTTGTATGTTCCTCTCATGAGCTCTCATTGCCCATTCTTCTCCTGTCATCGTCATTACTTGCCCCAGAGTCATTACAAATAAATAAGTGTAAGGAAGAAGTGTGTTTGCAGAGCAAATGCATCTTCAAGACAACCCCTTAAGCCTCCACTATTAAGAAGTTCTAGAACTCTTACTGCCACAGAACTGAAAAAAATAGGCAGCTGGTAACAGGACACACAATTCTTGCAGGTTAGAGTTTATTGACTAACTGGCAATTCTGTAAACCCAGCCATAGGCCAGATTCCCAACTACTAAAATCTCTACCACCCTTCTCCCAAGATACAGACTGTTAAAATGCTGGATTCATAAACCTTGGGTAACAAATGTCATCATAAAGTATCAATGTATTTTTAAGGGGAATCTTAGAAAAGCTTCTTCCAACATGTACCTCTTTAAATAGCAACAAAGCCAGAATCCAAAAGAGTGAAAAATAACTTTTAAATAAGGCACTTACATGACTTCTGGTTTACATAACCATCAAAATATTGTTCCTAAGTGTCAGAAATAGTTCTGGTTTATGTCTGAAGCCGCTACAAGAGGCATGGAATCCAGGAAATAAATACTCAAGTCGCTGAGACATAATAAAGAGAATAACTGGAGTTTATCAATGAATTTTTGAATTATTATAAATATTGTGACGGTATCATGTTCCAAAGACCATCTTTAAAAAACGTGTATTGCCAATTGTATTGAAAGTTAAAGGTGATTCTTCCGTGATGGTAACTTATTTTTATCTTATTTGTACTGTACACTTGGCTTGCATTATATTACCCCCTCCTTCCCTATAATCCATTTCTCCCTACCCCCAACTGCATCCTTGTCTGTTTGGTTTTTTTACCCAGAGACTAAGGAGTAAGTTAGTACAACCTGGAATAATTCTTGTTGTGCCAGCCCCAGCCATTGTTTTTAATCTTTACTCCTGAAGCTAGATCTACAGTCCACTTCTTTCCCTTTTTTTCCTTTCTGGTTCCCAAATTATGGTTTATGCTGAAAATCTTGTGCCAGGTAGGTTTGTCAACTAGGAAAAAAATGGACATCAAATGGCAGAGTGATTGTGGTTGATTGCTGTTTATCTTCCTACTGCCTTAATACAGACACATCAGCAGACCTGAGTTAATATAGCAGCATACCCGATCATATGTTTCACTTACTAATCATCAAAGGCGCAAGTCAATGGTGTTTAACTCCAAACTTTGCAAAATAGCTTTGTGTACTGACAAGAAAGCATTAAATGTTCATCACAAACTCTCCATCCAGAGACTAAATGTGAAAAAGAAGCTTTAGAAAGATGCAAATAAATGAGTTAATTATTTACAAATATTACAGAGGCTTGATATTCTTAATATACAAAGAGTTCTTACAAATCAATAAAAAAGAGACAAAGAGAAAAATGGAAAATTTATAAAAGGAATCCATTTGTAAAATGGATAGCTAAGACCCATGAAAAAATGTTCAGCATTATTAATGATCAATGACTTTGGACTAAAACAGCAGTGTAATATCTTATTTCATTTCTCACACTGGCAAAGATTTTAAAAGCTTATTAATGTTACTGTCACACACTTCTGGTGGGAGTATTTCCTGGTGAATAGTTTACGGAGCACAGCCTAGTAGCATCTGTTTTAAATTTTTTTTAAGTATTTATCATTTGGTTTAGAAATTTATATTTGAAATTCTAAGTAAACAATTTGGAAAAGTTTTCATGTATATGTGTGTATACAAAAACATTTATCAGTATTATTTGTAATGTCAAAAAAAACCTTCAATGGCCAGCAATAGGGGATTGCTTAAAGTACAAAGTTGAACATCCCATAATCTTTGAAAGTACTGATTTAGAGCCACATGATCTCTAATAATTATTGATGGAATTTATGACAGACTAAGTAGAAAAACGGGTTATAGAAGAACACATGTAGTACGTTCCTATTTAATATATATGCAGTGTATATTTGAATGGGAAGAGTCTAGAGGACACCCAAAGTTATAACCATATATATTTCTGGAGGAAGAGAGTTGGGAGGTTTTATTTTTTTTATTTTATCTTTTGATTTCTTTGATGACTCCCAACTCTTTTAGAATGATGAGCATGTGCTTTTCATATATGTAAGCAGTGAAGAGAAAGCCGTGCAACGCTGGTAATCAGAGATTTAATCAATTCTTACCACCTCAGAAAGTTCTGCCAAGCCAATATTTGTCTTAGGAGTAAGAGCCAAAGAACAGACTTACTTAGTGTAGTAGTACCTGCTTTGCTTAGTAACATGCTTACCACAGCCAGACTGACCATCAGGATTAAATCAATCAATAAATAGGGAATAAAAAGTGGAAAAATTAGATAGAAAAATCCAGTTTGAAAGAGATATTGAGAGTAAAAAATTAAAGTTGTATCTAAAAGCAAAGGATTTTTGTTGAACACTGTATCACATACCATTAACCTTTGCAATTTATCTTATATGACACCTTAGGTGTAGTAATAGGGTGACTTACTCAGACTTTATAAATATCCAGGGGCTTTTACAAAAGTAAGTTGGATTATATTTTAGAATATTTATTCTTTCATAAATTATGTTTAGTATAAATAATTTATGTACATAGTTCAAAATTCAATAGTGCTGAAAGATCTATCATGAAGAATGGTAATCGCTCACCTCACCCCATTCCATATCCAGAAGCAGATACTCTTAACACTTCTAGCTGTTTATTTGGTGGTTAAATCCATGTAATTAGATCATATACCATTATTTCTTAATTTATCAGTTTTAGGTATCATCTGTTCACATCTTATGACATGAGGATACATTTCTTTGCAGTTTGTCCACTTATTTTTTTCCTCCATTCTTCCTAGTGTAGTTAAATGACTATTGAAATTTAGTCATTCAGTACATATTGTTAATTTAGAACCACAGATTGTATACTGATGATATGTATTCTCCCATACAGCTCTTTGTTTTTTCTTCTTTTCGCTCAAGTGTATTCTCAAAGTCCTAAGGTTCAGTACAGGGAAGTAAATTCCTTGAGTTCTTATATATCTGAACATTTCCTTTACTCTGCCTTCACATTTGTGTGATGGCTGGTGTAGAATTTCCAGGTGAAAATCATTTGCTCTCAGAATGAGGAAGGCCTTGCTCCATTGTCTTCTACTATCCAACTATTAGTGTTGAGACCTCCAGTGCCATTCTCATTCTTCTTTGATTAGATTCCATTTCCACCCCACCCCGTACCACCTAGAAGCTTCTAGAATGATAACTTTGTCCCTGGGCTTATGACATTTTGTGATAATGTGCCTTGTAGAGGGGGGCGGTGCATGTATGTGTGTGTGTTCATGTGTTTCATTCACTGTGCTTGTTACTCCATGGGTCCTTTAAATTTGGAGACTCTGTTACAATGAATTTCCTTAGGATCTTTCTTTGAGAACTCCCCACCTTCCATTTCAGTTTTCTCTTTCCAGCTCTCCTTTTGAGTGGATATTGAACCCCTTTTGTTGATTTTCCGGTCTTCTCTCTTCTTTCACATTTTCTCCCTGTCAGGTTTTTTGTTCTCCATTCTCAGAGGTTTCTCAACTTTTGCTTCTAATCCTTCTATTGACTTTCATTTTGACCTCGTGCTTTTAATTTCCAAGAGCTCTTTCACATTTTTTTTTTTTTTTTGCTTATTTATCATAGCATACTGGTTCTGTCCTTGGATGTAGTGTCTTAATTCTTGAATGTTAAAATGTTTGGTTGTTCATTTTAATGTTTTCTGTCCCCTGCATTATCCATTGATTTTGGCCTCTTTTGTTCATATTAAGATTTTTTTGGGTGATCTTTGATTATTCATATGTGTTAAATTATGAGGTACTAAAGACTCAGTGGAAGCTCTGTGGGCTGGGTGTCGTGCACTGAATGTTTCTGTTCTCTCCAGATTCACTGTTGAAATCCTAACCCCCAATCTGATAGTGTGTGGAGGTCCAGCTTCTGGGAGGAAATCAGGCTTCGATAAAGTTGTGAGCCGTGGGCCCTCATGATGGGATTAGTGCCCTTGTCAAAAGAGGGGGGGTCGTGGGACCTCTGTGTCTGTTCTTTTCCATGTGAGAAAACATTGAGAAACACAGTCATCTGCCAACCAGGAAGAAGGCTCTCATCAGACACTGGGATCTTGGACTTGTAACCTCCTAAGGCATAAATTTCTGTTGTTTAAGCCACTCGGTCTGTGGTATTCTATATATAGCAGCCCAAACTCCCTAAGAGACATGGGTTGGAGGTTTTAACTGGTACACTTCACTGTTTTATGATTGAATGAAAGTCACTTTTTTTTTCCTTTTTTCCAAATCTCCATATATGGATATTTGCATATGTCCAAATGAACATATTTGATCTAAAACAGATTCATTTCTCTTTAAAAGAATCTTTTGCTCTCTTGTCTTAAGGGTATGCAGCCCAGCTACTGACGTTTCTGTGCAGAGATTGAGAAAGGGGCTTCTGAGGCCCACCGGTCTTTAGAGCTGCCATCCATTTAGCTTTGACACCCCATCTCACCTTTGCCTTCTGTCATGTCTGATGCCCCAAAGTCTTCCCCATTCAGTTTCCTGATTAGGGTGAGAGTTGGGGAGAGTGTGTACAGTTGACTGTTGGGATTCTCTCCCTGGGATGGGGTGCGAATCGACTGGTTATATATTTAGACTTGTAGCTTGTTTTCCAGTGTTCTGTCCCAAATGTCTTCTCCATTTGTCTTACCTGGGTCTTCCCAGTCTTTAGCTTCTCTAGGGTGGTGAGGACTGAATCAACTTTCTTCTCATTGCCTCCGTGAATTCAGCGGCAGACTCTGCCCCTCAATTATTCCTCTTCAATTTCACTAGCTTTTTGCTGTTTTATTTTTCATTCATTTATTTATAAAATGTCTAGTCTGCTATAAGCCAGACATTGTTACTAGGTCCTAGGAATACAACAGTGAACAAAATAGACAAAAGTTTGACTTTTGGAACTTACCTAGAGGAAGAAATGATTTTGAACAGTGTTAAAATAAATTTCCAGGCCCAAGGAAGGGGGAGCTGCTCCCACTTGGGGTGACTTGTCTGCTTTTGCTGTTTCTTATATAAATTAGGCATACTCCTACCTCAGGACCTTTGCATTTCCTAGTTCCTCTGCCTAGAATGCACTTACTACATTTATACTACTCCAACAAACAGTCCTCAAATATCAAGAACTTGTATTACTTGAAGGTTACAGATTGGCAGTGGCTCTCCTGGGATTGGCTGGGCTCAGCTCCACACATCTCATTTTAAGATCTGGATAATCTGTCTGGGGTATATGGTTTATGGTAGAGGGCAAAAACTCAAGACGGGACAGAGCCAAAATTGGCAGGTGCGTTTAAAGCTTCTGCTCAGATGTGACAGACCTCACGTACGTTCGTATTCCATAGGTCAAAGCAGCTGACATAGCCAGACCCCAGATCAGTATATCAGGGAAATGTGATGAGGCCAGGAGGGAAGATATAATTGTGAACAGATAATTTAATCTTCTACATCCCAGATAACAGCATGACTCATTCCCTCATTTCCTGCAAGTCTTTGTTCAAATAGCATCATCTTTGTGATGCCTTCTCTGACTCCACCTTATCTAAAATTTTATTATTCTCCCACTTCCTCTTACCCTTTCCTGACTTCCTTTTCTCCGGGGCACTGTGTACCATCCAACGTATTATGTACTTTACATATTTTTTTTTTTTTCAGTTGACTGTCTTCCCCAACTAGAATCTCTCTATGAGGGTAGAAATTTTCTGTTTTGTTTCTCACTGTTTGCTCAGTGCCCAAAACAGTGCCCGACACAAAGAAAGAACTCAAAGATATTATGAATATCTAGAGATCCCTTCTTTGGAGCTTCTGGATCCTTCAAAAATCTTTTACCAAATCTCAACAGTCTGTTGACATAACTCATCCACTGGTGTATCTGCCTCCATTCTCTTTGACTTTGTGATTTATACCTTCACTCTTATTTTAAAGGACCTGCAAAGGGACAGGAGATAAATACTTTTGTTGTTGTTGTTTTTTAATCAAGTTAGCCACCCTTAGCTAGAAATCTGACTTCTTAAATATTTATTAAATAAAGAAAAGACTCTTGATTCAACATTCTAGCGTTCATACAAACTGATGTCCAGTTACAGATTTGATTGGGATGTTTTGTTAAGGTAAAGGTAACAGAGGGCGCCTGGGTGGCTCAGTCGTTCAGTGTCTGCCTTCGGCTCAGGTCATGATCCCAGGATCCTGGGATCAAGCCCCACGTCGTCGGGCTCCCTGCTCTGTGGGAAGCCTGCTTCTCCCTCTCCCACTCCCCCCTGCTTGTGTTCCCTCTCTCTCTGTGTCTCTCTCTGTCAAATAAATACAATCTTTAAAAAAAAAAGAAAAGGTAACAGACTCCGGTCCTCTCTAAATACTAGAGTAAGGAAACTGCTTAACATAATGACTGTTAAAGATAAGTTTTGGTTGTGATGCTTCTCCCTGTGAATAGGGGATTCTTGCTTGTCCTTCATTTCAAAAAGTAATGTAATAGTCCTCTTGCTTGAAAGTGAGTCGGTTCTTGTGTGGGGGTGAATGAAGGGGCCTGTGTGCGATCAAGAGCATTTTTATACTGAGCACATATGACATTTGTAATCCGTATTCCAAGGACCCATTTGCTATTTTTGGCATGCTTCTAACCTTATAAATGCAAAAAGCAACCCTACTTATAAGCTGTATACCAGCCTGTCTGTCTGATACCATCATTTCCCATCAGATAGTCATAACTGCTTTCGACAGCATTTCAGTGCATTGTTCGCGCATTGCTTTTTGCCTTCACTGCTTGTGATTTCCCCAGCCCAGGCCCCTGTACAGCCGATATTTGGATATCATGCTGTTATATATTCTTTTCCAATTCAGCATAGCAGTGCTGTGATGGTGATCTTATTCCTTTTATTCATATGTGAGCCTGATGAAACTTGTTTCTTTGTAACACCATAATACCTGTTTGTTGACTGCCAAGAGACCCATAAACTTATACCAATATCGTCAGTATCAATCAAAACATTCTGAAACTCCTCCTGTAGAAATACCTTTAGAGACAGCTCACAAGCCACATTTAAAAAGTAATGTTATCGTGTATCAACCTCTTATTTCTAATAGACAATGTTAACTCCATATGAACATGTACATTCTCTAGCATTTTTGTACTTTGAATAACGTGTTTATTCCCCAAAATAAAATCCATTTTGCAAAGATGAAAATCTATATCACACCTAAAATTGTGTGATAGAGTTCTCAGAACTGCCTGATAGCATTCCAAAGCGCTTACTTTGAAGGGAAAATCCTTATTTAAATGTCTAAATTATAATGTTTTTTTTAAATCTACTTACTTTATTTCTGTGCCTCTTATTACCTCTTCTGCTTTATTTTTACACTCCAAATCTTACTCTTCGTTTCCTCATGACATTATCACTGACTCCACATAAATCATTCCTTTGGCCGTGTCATCATGTGCATACTGAAACATGCCTTACATTACAAGGTAGAAGGAGACAGATTTCATGTTTCTCCTTATTAAACCAAAGCATTAAATTTCTCTCAGGAAAGGTAGATGTTGATTATGAAATAAACTCAAAAGATGAGGCTTCACATAGTAAGATCCCAGAATGTTATAAACGGAAAGGGCCGAAGATAATTACTAATGAAGAGAAATACAATAGCTCTGGTCTAGAAAGGAGCAGAAATTACTAAGACCTCAGGAAGACAGAGCCCCGGAAAAATCCTGATTGAGCATTATCAGCGTGTTGCGTATAGTCAGTTAGCATTAGCTTCACTTTAGGCTGAGGTGGATGCGTAGATCCTGAAACCATGTGGACTGGTACCTGTCAAGGCCATTTGTTGTTCCTGTTTTTAGATACCCGTGATAGTTGAAATGTTTTCCGTATTTAGAGATAATACAGTATGGTTGAAAGAATGCATGTTTGGGAATTGGGAAACCTGAAGCTTAATCTTGTCTTCACCTTCAGCTAAATATCCCCATCTGTAAAATGGGTCTATTAACATCTAAATGACAGAGCTAAATAAGAATAGTGGAAACAGTGTATGAGAAGAGTCAGAAGATTTAAGCACAGGCCTGGTACAGGTGGATGCTTAAAAAACAGGCTGTTGGCTGTTCCTTTCTGTCCTCCTTAATTATGTAATAACATTTGTGTGGGGTGTGTGCGTGTGTGTGTGTGTGCACGTGCACGTGTGCGTTAGGATTTATACATCTCTGTCTTACATGCTGTGCGAAAATGGAAAGTGATCATAAGCTGAATGCCTACTATCAAATATTGCCAATATTTTATACTCTGGTTGGGATTAACATAAGTATGTGTACTCCAAGTGTATTTATAAAGTAGGTTTTATTAAATGAACTAAGAGATTTATACACAAAAGACTAAAGTTAAAAGAATGATCAGAGTTTAAGGAGGTGAGTTTGGACCTGATACTGAACCTTCCATGGAAGAAGTCCATTGTCATCTTTTTGAATTTCCTTACCTGTGCTTGAAAGTACTTTGTCAGTTAGTTCAATCATTCTTCCTGTCTTAGGGATGGCTAGCATTTATGGCCCCAATAGTAGTGAAAATGGGCTGGTTAGGTTTATCAGCATTTAATCTCCATAGGCAAATACTGTGGAACATCTTATCTGTCATATTCATGATCCATAAAACCTCTTTTGAAGTCAGGTTGCATATTGCAAAAGTAGAGCTCTAAAGTAGGTCACAGTCCTAAGAGACACACTGGAATCAACATCTGAAATTGAAAAGCTATTCTCCATTCGTATTAAGTTTTTAGGTTACCACCAAAAAAAAAAAAAAAAAAAAAACACACACACTAAAACGATGAAATAAGGAGCACTGACTTATTCAAAATGTAAAGACTGTAGAATTATGCTAACATTTTTCTTGTGTCCTTTTTTCTCTTCTGTCATTATGTCTAAAAATTGATATATAACGTTATATAACATTAGGTCTCAAGATCTGAGAATTGATCAGCTCTGCTGTCTTTTTTTCTTTCTTGTCCAAGTACTCTTGCTCTTGTGCCTTTTTCTCTGTTCCAGAAACTCATTGCCAAGTGTCTTTAAAAATCAGTTACTGTGGACTTACATATTTAAGAACAGAATCAACTCCCCAGTTTGATTTTTCAGGGGTCAGTCTTTCATAGATAATTGCACCAGCTTTTTCTATAAATCAATGTATAAGGGTTGGATTTTCTTCATTCTTGTCCAGGGAGCTTTTGAAGCCTGATGCTGAAGGAGAATGTTTTTCCATAGAAAGGAGATCACAGTAAATCACCAATGCTGTACCCTTTTTATGAGAGACGTTTTGAAAGCAGAAGTTTATAAATTTCAGTTTAGGGAAGGAGACACTTTGCAAAACATTTAATCAAGGATGTGGGAATTTCTCACTTTTGAAATGTAGTTCTTCCAAACCCATTTCTTTAAATGTCTTCTGTATAGTTATTGTCTTCTCCTTTGGCAGATTATGGCAAATAGAAACATGAGAAACGTGTCATGTAAGCATACTGCCTTAATAGTCCTATCTTTATGTTACCTTCTTATATATTGTGCACTGATTATTTCATATACCTAAGTTGTAAATAGAATTTTTATCCTAAATTACAGTTTGGTCACAGAGACTTCTGCTTCCATGTGCCCTGGAGTGGATGGTTTCTGACAACTGAGTGGTTAATACTGCGGGTTTTGGTGTCAGATTTCCTGTGTTGAAACCGTGGTTCTGTCATGAAATAGCTGATTGATCTGAAGCAGTTTATTGAATCTCATGAGGCCTCAGTTTTCTCTGTCCAAAATGGGGGCTAATATGCTTCCTTCCCTGAGTCATTATGAGGATGAACCATCATATGTAATATTGACAATGCCTGGCTCACAGTAAATGTACAATACATGTTAGCCATCATTAGTATTGTTGGGGTTGTTGATGGTCCTTGAAGGGCTAGCTTGCATTTTCTCAGTTATAAATAATTTGTAGGGTAGGCCCCACGACCTTGGTTTCAGATATTCGCAAGGAACGGTTTCTTTCATTTGAGATTTTCATAGTATATTGCTTTCACTTGAGTAACTTTTTCCGTAAGAGTTTGCTCATTGTGATTGCGATGCTATAAATCCCATTGGGCAAGTAAGCACCAATAATATGATATTCACAAATTAGGCGTAGCTACCTGAACCCCGACCTGCTGTCAACAACGACTGAAAGTCCACTTTGTAAATATTGCCACTGTGATGATTATTTCAACTTCATGAAATTCATGAAATACTTAGCTTTCTTTACAGCAGATCAGTATAGTTTGCTTTCATATATCACACAGGCGAGTAATAAATGATACAATGGGATTCTTTTCCTCTAACAGATTGTAGAACAGTGTATTCAGATACCCTGTATCTTGATAGACTTGTGTGCTGATCCGTATACAATTAGTCAGACTTCGTGCAGGTGAATAAGAAATGATGAAACCCCGTCCTTTCTTCTTTTCTTTGAATCAAAGTGACAACCTAACTTAGACTTTCAATTAAGCTTTCCAGCTTCCTACCTGTGTTCTTGTATTGGTTTCTTAGGTGGGAACATTTTCTCTGCATGGACAGAAACAGTTGATAAACTCAGCTCCAACCGCGAAATAAATTACATGCCAGCTATAATGAGACATCAACGCCTAGTAAATTTTCTTTTGCTTGTAAAAATGTGGCAGTATGAAGCAAGAGTCAATAATTATTTATTGTTAATTCCCTAATGTTGCCCTCTGATGCACATGTAAATTGTGATGTGACTCAATTAGACAGAATTATCAGTTATTTAACATATTCACTCTGCTGCACATGGATGAAAATGACTGTGATAATCTGGCGGGGATCTTTTGTGTTGTAGTGAAGCATGTAGGCTCCCATCCTGCAGTCCGGCACAAATGTATTTCTCCCTGAATTTAATGAAAATTACCTTTGCTGGCAGTGAGCCACACACTCAGATCAAGGAAGAGTCGCTTTCTCCTCAGATGTGTTTATCTCCATTTCAGCGGTTCCCCCTTTTTTTTGTTTGCTTGTAATTTCTAGTTATAGATTCTTGTGGGAGGTCCAGGGTCTATTTTAAGCAGTTTTGTCTTTCTTAACAAGAATACCATAATAAGCACTATAAAAATATAGGACACCTTATATAACATAACATAATAATAATGTCCCGAGTATTGATATTTCTTTATTAATTGTCCTTCTTGCACATTTATGTGATGCTTCAGTAATAATGCACAAACTAGCCTTATAAATAATGATTCCATTTTCTAATTTATTTGAGGAAAATACTACATAGAATTTTATTTTCACATGTAGAATTCATCTCAATAACTTGTCAGAAGACCGTGAGTATTTCTCATGAACAAAGACCATGTATGTAATCAAGGAGAGAATTAAATCCATGAAGGGAGAAAAAATGAAAAACTCACCTTGAGGAGATACAGATATATTGTGTATATTTCATATCATATTTCATTTCATATCATATCATAGGATCATTTCTGAACCCGAGCCAGAAGACCATAAACACTTGACACAAAAATACAATGTGCCACTTAAGATCTTAGTTGTGCTTTTACCAAACCCTATAAAATTTTCTTCATATTATCTATCTTTTCATCTCTAGTTCATTGCCACCGCCATAGTGTAGTCCTTCCAGTTGGTTTATTTTGAGTTTTTTTCCCCTAATAAAGCAGCCATATTAATCTGGCTTAAATACTGCTTTGTCAATCACCATGTTGCTTAGAGAATTACAAAAGTTGCCTTTTTCCTTCTCCGTCAGTACTAAATGTCTCCCTGGGCCCAGGCCTTTGTAGATCCAGCTCCACTCTAGCTCCCCACACTTATGTTCTTGACTCTGAAGACAAAGCTGTGCTTCACCTGGTTCCTTTCCCCGTATGATCCCACTTGCTTAAAAGACCTTTCACTACAACCCTCAGTTTTTCTTTTTTTTTTTAAATTTAAATTCAATTTAATTAACATGGAATGTATTATTAGTTTCAGCAGTAAAATTTAGAGATTCATCAGTTGCATGCAATACTCGGTGCTCATTCCATCACGTGCCCTCCTTAGTGCCCATCAGCCAGTGACCTCATCCCCCACCCCACCCCCTCCAGCAGCCCTCAGTTTGTTCCCTAAGAGTTAAGAGTCTCTTACGGTGTGTCTCCCTCTCTGTTTTTATCTTATTTTATTATTCCTTCCCTTTCCTTATTTTCATCAGTTTTGTTTCTTAAATTCCATTTATGAGTGAAATCATGTATTTGTCTCTTTCTGACTGGCTTACTTTGCTTAGCGTAATACCCTCCAGTTCCATCTGTGTCTGTAACCCTCAGTTTTGAAATCCTCATTATCCTTAAGGATCAGCCTCTAGGATTGATGAATTTTCTGATGATTCCAGTTCTTATTGACAATTTTATGCTCTTAAATCTTCTTGTAGCATCAATTTAGCATTTAATTATACTTATGGATAATGTGAGTCTTAAAATCAATGACATTTCTCTGTCTGTTCTTCCCACTCGGAAGCGCAGGGCTGACTTGCTGGCCTGTCTTTAGTAATTGCAGAGAATCTTTGGTAACCATTTCTATGTATTTACAGTTCTATGTAACTTTCCCTACAGTGTTATATTTGTTGTGATACTTTTCTTTTGCAACAAGTCCAATTTTTTAATCTTCTTGTATATTTTGTCTTCTTGTAAGCCACCTCAGATTCTTGTAAGGAGAGGTAATCTTCCAAGGTCCCTGACAGCCCTGCACGTTCTTGCTGCTAAGCCAAAACTGTAAGACCCTGTCTGCTCGTTACGCAGACCATTTCTCAGGGTTGTGTTTATAGCGGGAAACCTTAAGGGATGGGACACCTGGGTGCCTCAGTCGGTTAAGCATCTGCCTTCAGCTCAGGTCATGATCCCAGGGTCCTGGGATCGAGTCTTGCATCGGGCTCCTTGCTCAGCGGGGAGCCTGCTGGTCCCCCTGCCTGCTGCTCAGCCTACTTGTGCCCCCTCTCTCTCACCAACGAATAAATAAAAGCTTTCAAAAAAAAAACAAAAAACCTTGAGGGCTGAGGTGTTAGCCACGAGTGGGCTTGCTTCCCGGTTACTCTAAAACAATGGATGCCCCACGCTCGGTATTCAGCTGTGAAATAAACCTACTGTATGCACAGCATCTGTTTGGGCACTTGGACTTGGGGGCCAAAGGAGCTAACACATACTGATACTCCTGTCGCTTGCTGTGCCATAAGCAATAAAATTCTTTGCCCCTGACCCAGGAGGCTTGTGTCTTCTGTCCACATTCATGAAAGCAACAGGCCAACTTAGGTTGTAATTCAGATAAAATGAAGTCATAGACCAAATAAATCATGCTTTATGGAAAGACAAACTATCCATAAATTAATATAAATAAATGTGTTTTGAGCCTTTATAAAACAACCCACCATGCATAGCACTGTCCTAAATATGCTGAAATGTAATTAGATGTAAGTGTATATACTTACTCCGCTTTGCAGAGCTAAGATTTCATAAAATCATGGCAGCAGTAACAATAATTAAATCGGTCATTTCTTAGCATTATGTGGAGGATACTCAAGCTGTTAAAATTGTTTGGACTTTCTGTTTCACCAAAAAAGATGAATAGAGAATACATTTTACGTCAGCTTTCTTCTGGGGAGGTTTCTGAAGAGCATTCCAGTATAGAGTAAGAGTTCTTTACTTATTTACCTCGGTGTTCCCACTCCTTCCGTTCTCTTTGTTCTTTTGTCATTTTTTGTTTTTTTTACTCTCACTGAGATTTTGAGAACGAAGCACTTCTATGTGGATGAAAAGCGATAACATGTTTTCAAATTGTTCAGGTTTTTTTTTTTTTTAACTCCAGCCTTAAAAGATAAAAGGAAATGATGAGCATAGAAATAATGACATTGACCTCTGAAGGATTAGGGTAGAAAACACATTAACATTTATTGATTAGTTACAAAGGGCCAGGTCTTTTTACAGTACTTTACATGCATGATAACATTAAACCTTCCAATCATCTAAGAGTTAAGTATTATTCAAAGAAGAAACTAAACATTAGAAAATGAGACTAGGGGCGCCTGGGTGGCTCAGTCGTTAAGTGTCTGCCTTCGGCTCAGGTCACGATCCCAGGGTCCTGGGACTGAGCCCCATGTCGGGCTCCCTGCTCGGCAGGAAGCCTGCTTGTGTTCCTGCTCTCGCCAGCTCTCTCTCCCTGTCAAGTCAATAAATAAAATCCTAGAAAACAAAACAAAACAAAAAAAAAAACCCTTCCCATCCAAGAAAAAAAAAAAAAAACACGAAACTAAATTCCATATTATGGCAAAGCATGATTGGAACCCAGAGAGATCAGCCATCAACACCAAAGGTGCGACACGTCAACCATTAACTCTCATCCAGCCCCTCTGATAAAGTAAAGGAAGCTATGGCAGGGCTGGTGTGTGCTCACCAGCACCTCCTCTCCTACCTTGCTGGGCTCGACTACATATCCCAGCCCCCCCACCCCTGTGCATCTACACAAGGACACGCGCCCGCTTCTGTGCAGCGGGATGTGAGCAGAAGTGATGAACCAGGCCAACAGCACACCTCTCTGTGGTCTCTTTTTCCATCTGCTTGCTACAAGCACAGGGCTTCAAGGATCATAGCAGATGACAGAGTCACAAGACGGAAGGAGCTCAGGTCTCTGAGGGATCACATAGAAGACCACCCTGCAGAACACCAGCACTGGGCTACTATGCTACTATTAGAAAAAGAAGGGCGCCTGGGTGGCTCCGTCGGTTAAGCATCTGCCTTCGTCTCAGGTCATGATCCTGGGGTTCTGGGATCGAGTCCCAAGCAGGGCACCTGCTTCTCCCTCTCCCACTCCCCCTGCTTATGTGCTCACTCTTTCTCTCTCTCTGTCAAATAAATAAAATCTTTAAAAAAAAAAAAAGGAAAGGAAAAACTTCACTTATATATTACACCACTAATATTTCAGCTTATCCATTATAACAGCTCATGTTACCTTACTATGGAAATGATCACATAACACCATTAGGAGCATTAAGATATTTAAATATTTGATGAAATCAGGATGGCATTGTTTTTGATACTTCCAAAAGATTTGATTATTATCTTGCATATATGAAAGAGCGAGTATTACTTTTATGAAAAGAAGAAAAACTCTGAAAGTATAAGAATATTGGGAGTGTGGTCAAGATACCGGTAGCCTGGTCCATGAACTGCCTCTGTTTAATCAGGCAACTGATTTCATCTCTACGAGCCTCACTTTCCTAATCTAAAATAAATAATCCAGCCTCTTTTGGGTTGCTGTATATTGCTAGACTAGTAGTACCTAGAAACACAGTGGTGGGTCCACTCCTTTGGGATAGAAATAGTGTCCAATTTATTTGTGTATGTGTCCTAGCATTGTTTTAGCACACCGGACAGGTTAATACATACAGAATGAATTTCTAATGGACTAGAACATGCTTTTAGAAAGCATTTTGACATTTTGAGTCAAAAGCCATAAATGTATCTATTCTGGCTGGCCCAGTATTAACACTCAGCATGATTTGTGAATAATTCCCAAGCAAAATAAAAAGTGAGATAGGATTCGGTCACAGAAGCCTTTCCCTTTTCCCTCTCAACCTGAATGTGATGGAGGAATCTGGTCAAGTATGGTAAACTACTGCAAAGCTTTCCTGCTATTGAAAGGTAAATAACTCATGGTGATTATCGTTAATAATACCGTATTGCATATTTGAAAGTAGCTAGCAGAGTGGATCTTGAAAGTTCTCATCGTGAAAAAAAAATTTTTGTACCTGTGTGTGGTGATGGACTTTAAGTGGGCTCTCTGTGGTGATCATTTCACAACATACACAAATATCGAATCGTTATGTTGTGCGCCTGAACTAATATGTCAGTCATACCTCAGTAAAAAATAAATAAGTGAAAAATGTAAATAACACAAACCATATTAGCATCATGAAAGTTTACATTACATTAGATAACTAACAAACACAGCGTTGGAGCTATGTTTTTATGGAAAGCACGGAAAAAATTAAATTTACACTTGGTAAAGTATTAGAGGGGAACACATAGGAAATTGAAAATAATTTGATATGTTGGTGATAGAATTATGGATTTTTTTTTCCTTCCAATCAGTTTGCAGGGTGAGATGAGAGAAGCTAGGAAAGAATTTAGGGGCTAGCTCTTTAAGGATCTCGAATGGAAAAAAAAAAAAAAAACCTTTGGATTTCATTTTGTAGGTCCTGGCGGAGGGGGGGGGGGGCATTACTTAAGAGTTTTCTATAGATCTGTGATTGGATCTGGCTTTTAGAAAGATAATTTGTGGTAAGAGAGTTTGGTAATAGGGAGATAGGTTAGACCACTATAGCAATAATTCGGGTGGTGGTGGCAAATGCGAATTAACCATGTCTTTTATTTTCTGTTTCCTGATGCTTTGACATCTGGGGCCTTGCTGTCCTGGAGGGACTGCTCCTCCCAGGGTTAGCTAATTCCTAGAGGTAGGAAGCAACTGGCCCAGGAGGATGTTTTTCCGTTGGGCTCTCACACTCTGGGCCATTATTCACCTGCCCTAATCACCCCCCGGCCAGATACTAGACATCTAGAGACAGCCGCTCTGCCCCCAGAGCGTGCTGAAATTATTCCAGCTAGACAGTCATAAGCCTTGTTTACCCACTTTGCCCAGTCCTTCCTGCAGAAACCACAGTAAAGGCTCTCGGTCCCACGTTCTCTCCCGCCCCCCGCCTCCTGACTGATTCTGGTGCTCCCCCCGCCCCGGCTCCCCCCCAGGGCCCCACGCGGTGTGGCATGTCTCTTCCACTTGGGAACGGTGCACTACAACTATCTTTTCAATTATAATAGTCTCCTGATCTGTTGGCCTTACTGTACCTCAGATTTTCTGGGAGTCCTTTGTATTTTAAAGTAAGATGTTGTGGGCCTAAGTGAAAGCAGCGAAAATGCGGATAGAGAGGAAGGTTGAGAGATGTTTAGGAATCAGCATTCTAGGGTTTGATGGTGATAGGATGTGAGGAATAAAGAAATAGAGCAGGTGATTACAGACTTCTAGCTTGATGATATTAACTGTGCAAAGTGAGAAACAACAAGTTTTGAGGGGGAAAGATTATGATTTTGGCTTGGAACTTGTGGAATTTAGGTGCTTGAAATACATCCATGTAAACGTATCTAGTAGGCATTTATAAAGGTGTGTCCTGAATCTTTTATGACCATGACACACAGTAACAAATACATTTTATCTCTGATACTATACGAAGATGTGATTTCCTGTCTCACAAAACAATGCCCCCTTTCTTTGTGTGATGTACTCTGGCTAGTTTCTGTCTGTGACATCCATTTTGTTTCATTTTGAAATATGTGTTGTAAGCCACTAAACTGAATTCACAAATGACTAAAATGTCACAGCCTATTCTTTGGAAAACCCTTGTCTGGAGCATAAAAGAAACTTAGACTTGGAGAGATTTGGAAGTCATAAATCTACCGATGTTAGCTGAAGCTATGGGGCATTTTCTAAGGGCCAATGTGGGGAGCTAAAAATTTCTCAGATTATAGCTCTATAGGACAGAAAACATTTGGGGCACCTGGGTGGCTCAATCAGTCAAGCATCCGACTCTTGATTTCGGTTCAGGTCACGATCTTAGGGTCCTGGGATCAAGGCTTGTGAGATGGAGCCCTGTGTCAGGCTCCATGCTCAGTGTGGAGGCTTCGTGAGATTCTCTCCCTCTCCTTCTGCCCATTACCCCACGTGTATTCTCTCTCTCAAAAAAAAAAAAAAAAAAAACACCAGGGGCGCCTGGGTGGCTCAGTTGGTTAAGTAACTGCCTTCGGCTCAGGTCATGATCCCGGGCTCCCTGCTTCTCCCTCTGCCTCTGCCTGCCACTCCCCCTGCTTGTGCTCTCTCGCGCTCTCTCTCTCGCTGTCAAGTAAATAAATAAAATCTTAAAAAAAAAAAAACATTAAAGAATTTTAAAGCTGATAAAGAGGAGGCAGCTAAAGAAAGTAGGAAAGAATAGTAAATCTTAATAGTAGAGTCAGTGAAGTAAGGCTGAGAAACCAAGGAAGGAGAACATTTCAAGGAGGCAATAATCAGCAGTTAACAAATACTAAAGACGCACATAATCTGAAGAATACCAAGATGAGAGTTGCAGTGTAAGATGTCAGTGGTGGTAAATGAGAAAACAGTTTTAGTACCCCAGGCCGGGGAGAATAAGTTGCAATGGGGGGTAAAGAAGTTAGACTTCTTTTTCAGAGAATGTAAACATATATGTAATAAACATATATATGAATGACATAACTAAGAGGGGCAGAAAGAGGGTTAAAGGGAAATCCTTGAAACTGGCTAGTTTGTTTGCCAGGGATTCATGTTTAAGACTGAGTAAATGTTTGCTGGAAGTTTTTGCAAAAAGAATTTAAAGAGTTTAAGAGGAAAATTGATGAAAGTAGCTGACAGGCAGAAAGATAATAGGAAACCAACTGAGCCACCTAGACACCCCAAAATTTAAAAATAAAAATATATATGTAAATTAAAAAAAGAAAGATAATAGGAACAATTAGAATAAGATTGCAACCATTTCAATTATTTAGCCTAAAAAAAATGGACAACCTGAAACTAATAACAAGAATCATATAATAGCTGTGGTTCAGATTAAGAAAGATCAAAGAATATCTTTAATTCATATTAATTAATATAGTAATAATGTATATTTAATATATATTTGAGTATATACATATACAAATATGTGCACGATTATTTTATTAATAATTAACATATATATAATTCCTTCGATGTAAATTGGTTTGGAGAGACTTAATGAATATAAGCTTTGTTAAGCATAGGAATGAGGTTTAATGGAGATTGAGTAGGCTTTCTGAAATGTGTATTATTAATACATACTTCGGATGATTTAGAATCAGTCACCTAGAAGAAATGATAAATTACTACTGGAAGTTATTTACAATTCTGTGAGTTTGTGATCTTCTTTCCTGTCTTACAACAGAAGTCTAATACTGATTAAAAAGCTTTAAGTAGAACCTGCTCTATAAACTTCTTAACATTTTAAACAAAAAATTTTTCTAATTCCACATGCAGCTTAAAGAAGAAATTCTGGGGACTCCTGGGTGGCTCAGTCGTTAAGCGTCTGCCTTGGGCTTCAGTTCATGAACCCAGGGTCCTGGGGTAGAGTCCCGTGTCATGGTCCTTGATCAGCGGGGAGCCTGCTTCTCCCTCTGCCCTTCCCCCTGCTTGTGCTCTTTCTCACTCTCTCTGACAAATAAAATCTTAAAAAAAAAAAAAAGCAGCAATTCTGTAGTAACCACACTTGCACCCTGCACGAATGTCCTTTTTCAGGGTGTACCCCTAGGTCATGCCAGAGCAAAACCTTGATTGTTGACTCAGGGAGAAAAGCATGATGCAAAAGTCTAACATGAACCTGTTCATTTCACCACGAATTTAAATACACTGTTGGTTGCCTATGATCATAAGCATAGAGTTGGCTAAAAATCTCCACCTGATTTGTTGTGGGAGAGTGGAACCATGAAGTAATGTGAGCTATGGGAGATAGCCCCGGGGTTCTGAGTCTAGAACCGCCAATTCTCTATCGCCTCAAGCAAGTCAATCTCATTAAATTGGGTAGAAAATAACCATACTTCCTCTCTCACAGGACTGTGATTATTATTCAATGAGATAGTGAGTGTGGCAGTACTTTAATCAATTAAAAAAAAAAAGATTACTATAAGGTAGTAGTAATGTGATTATTGGGGTTAGATATGCCCAAACACTGATCCTGTCAGAGTGGCTTAAAACAGCAAATTCTGGGGTAGGCTGGCTCATCCTCTGCCTAAATCCCAAAGTAGCCAAGTGGACTTTTTTTTACTAGGGTTCTTTTTCAGAGTTACTGTGAACTTTTTTAGAGACGACACTACTTCCCCTATTATGTATTAGTGATAGAAAAGTTTTGCAGGACTCTTTAGAGCATGACTTCAGAAAGTCTGTGATATGTAAGCAGATGAAAAATGTTATGTAGGATTAACGTAGATCACAGGGGAAAACCCAAGAAGTGACTCGTGCATGTTTTCTCTGAGTTTCCTCTGGTTCACCCTCATTGATGTAAGAAGAATTGAGTGTATTTTATTTCAGAAAAAGAAGATTCCAAGATAGGTAATTCCTACTGGATTTTGAAATATGAGGCAAGTAAATGATTCTTAGGTTTTTAAAAGAAAAAAGAGAAGGGAGTATAAACTCTACATTTTTAAAGATCTTCTTTTCATCACTTTAACATGCAGGCAGAAGCAAAGAAATGTCCAAACCCAACCAAGAAGGATTTTAAAAATATGAGTTTGGGCAAACTTGGTGGGAGCTGCCAAAACCCTAGTTTAAAAATAAGGAGAAAGGTTCCAGAGTGTCATCATTTTTGGAAATCTCAGAGCTTCACGGTGGCGTCGGAATCCAACAGAGTCTTCTTCCTCTTTTCTATAGTCTCTCTGGTACTCTGTTTTTAAAAAACAAGGTTCATAAAAAAATAGTAATGGGGCGCCTGGGTGGCTTAGTTGGTTAAGCGTCTGCCTTTGGCTCAGGTCATGATCCCAGGGTTCTGGGATCGAGCCCCGTGTCGTGCTCCCCGTTCATGGGAAGTCTGCTTCTCCCTCTCCTCCCCGTTCATGCTCTCTCTCGCTATCTATCTCTCTCAAATAAATAAAATCTAAAAATAAAGTAAAAAAAAACAAGCAACGTTCATCATAACATAATAGATTGTTAGTAAACATAACGCAGGTGTAGGAGAAGAGATTAGCCAGTTTGTACACTTAGACCTAACATTTGTCTTTAATCATTTCAAAGTATATGCTGCAAATATCCATAATGCCCTGAAAATTCAAAATCCTGTGAATGCACATAGGACAAATGTAGGAATAGATACCTCATGAGAGAAAACTACGTATTTATCTGCATGGAAATAAGGGACTCCTGGGCGGCTCATTCGGTTAAGCGTCTGCCTTCAGTTCAGGTGATGATCCTGGGGTCCTGGGATCCAGCCCCGCGTGGGGCTGTCTGTTCAGCAGGGAGCCTGCTTCTCCTCTCCCTCTGCCCCTCCCTCCCGCTTGTGTGCACACGCGCTCTCTCAGATAAAAAAAAAAAAAAAAAATCTTCATGGAAATAAATACAGGTAATCCCCAGGTGTCCAAACTAGTGGCCTGTCTCTACTGGGTTTACCGATGTCATTACTTGATAAAGACGCCCAGATCCTTGATCTTTTATCCTTTTTCTTGTTCTTTTGGATTCGTAAGCCTTCGAAGCCTCCAATCCAGATGCATAGATCTAGATCAAAAAGTCAAGTGGGGGGAGAAAGTGTGTTAACTGTGTTACTGGGACATAAGTAATAATAATCTTTGGAAATACTATTTGAATCAGGTACACTGGAAATCCTCAAATGGTCAGGAAACACTGGCCACTATACTAGAAGATGACAGTGTTAGGCAGAAGTCTGTGATACTCAAGATTCCCGCCCCTCACTGTTCCTATTCTGTATCAGCTTCTCCCGAGTGTGAGTGGGATCTGAAATATGATGAAACATCATTCCTATGATTATCTTACATTATATGGCAAAGGGATTTTGCAGATGTAATTGTGGTCCCTAATCAGTTGACTAATCATTAATCTAATGGGAAATGATCCTGGGTGGGCCTGTTCTAACTAGGAGAGCCCTTAAAAAGGTAGATGCAGATGCAGCAGATCTTCTCTAGGAAGCCTCAAGGTTAAAGCAAACAGCAGTGTTGTGAACTTCCTATGGAGAGAGGCAACATCCAGGGGCCCAGGGCCTCCATCCTGTAGCTGCAAGGAACTGAATTCAGCCAACAACCTTGAGGAACTTGGAAGGGGACCTTGACCTCAATGAGCACAACAGCTTGGCTGACACCTTGTTTTCAACCTGGTGAGATCCTGAGTAGAAGACCCGATTAACCTATGCCCGGGAGGTAATACATTTATTGTTGTAGAAGGCCAAGCTTTCATGACAAATTGTTACTCGGCAGTAGAAAACAGATACAGTAACACGATGAAATCAAAGACTACATGAGAATCCCAAAACTATTCAGAAAAACAAGTGATAACAACTGCAGTTTATTTAGCACCTACTGTGTACTGGACATTATGCTGGAAGTTTTCACTCATTCTCAGTGTATGTTTTGTGAGGAAAAGTAAGACTGAGCAAAAGTTTGGAACTTGCCCGGCTTCCTCCCTCGTCCATTGTTTGCGTGGTCTAGTATAGTATCCACTGGCCACATCTGGTGCTCTAGCATTCTGAAATGTAGCTAGGCTGCATTTGAGATGAACTCTTAAGTGTTAAATAAACACTGGGTTTTGAAGCTTTCGTGCCAAAGAAAATGAATGTAAATATTTCAATTATTTTTATATACTGATACCATGCTAAAGTTTTATTTTGGACATACTGAAATAAATTATATGTTATAATCAATTTTTCCTATTTCTTTTTACTTACTGTGGTTACTAAAATTAAATGTGTGGCTCCCGTATATTTCTATAAGATGGAGGAGAATTAGAAAAACAAGAAAGAAAACAAAACTCCCATCCCACTACCCAGAAGGAACCATTGTTAATATTTTTATGTATTCCCCTTTTGTTAGTGTGAAGATGTCAATTTTTCTGTCCCTCTACAGTTTATTCCAATATGTCAAGCAACATTTGCAGGGCCAGAGAAAGAAACCCCAGATGAGCTTAAAATGTTTGCCTGAGATGTTACGTTTGTTAACGTGAAGAAGCTAAAATGCAACCCCATGTCTTTCTGACTTCAAATCCTTTTGCCTCCAAAGCCTGGGTTCTTTCTACGATACTACAGTGCCTCTCCTGAAAAGTCTTTACCAGAAAAATTAAAAGACGACTTGCAGTGTGGTACATTACAGAAAGCATTAAACATAGGAAAAAAAAAAAAAAAAACTCGACAGGGCCTGAAGATTTACATTTTTGTGAATAGTTTTATTTGGAAAAAAATAAGTTTTGGGATTTCTAAGTAGTTGCCAGTGTTTATAGGATTGATTATAAATTTTTTTCTAGATTATATTCAAAAGGTGGGCAGAGGATGCTAGTTATGGTTGGTTTTGGCTGTTAATACTTGCAGTTATTACCAGGTATGTATAGAATGGAGTAGATAACCACTTTAGAGATAATTCTTGTCACATGAAGTTTGCAAGAAAAAGAAGTCATAGGCATGTAGATAGGAGGGAAAGAACCAACCTTTGTTGATCTTGTGTGTAGATCATAAGGAATCTTTAAAACTTTTTCTAGAACTAATAAGAATTGAGCAAGGTCATAAGATGTAAGATCAATATACAAAAATCAATTGTGTTTCTATATGCTAGCAACAGACAATCTGAAAACAAAATTAAGAAAACAGTCTGTCATCGGTGGCAAATCTGGTCTGTGCACTAGCAAGTTCATTTCCATCAAAGGAGATACAGTTCTTTGGTGTAGAGGCGTTTACCTTAGATGTGTGGTTAGGGTGTTTTACCCTTAGAACATTTCATATGGCTTTGATTTCAAAATCCGTATTACTAACTTGGAGTATTCATTTCTGAATTTAGCTGCAAGTAGCTTGTTTCACATACTAGCTTTTTCAAAAAGCAAACACAAAAAGTTACGCACTAAATTATTCCTGCCGCATGCATGAGTTGACTTGACAGTTTGTTGCTGCTTTTTATTGCACAATAGATGTTAGCATTTCAAAATAAACACAAACTTTTCCCCTTAGAAGTGAATTTCCTTCTCTATGAATCAGGTTTGGACAAGTTAGCATAGGCTTGTGTCTACTAGAGACTACATGATTTATTATTTTTATAACAAAATGGCTTAAAAGAAAAATAATTATAGTACCATGAAATTCATACATCAGCTCTTTCCTTTTCTCCTGGGCCATAGTTCTAATTATTTTTTCTAATGGTAATTGATAACCAGGTGAATTCCCTTGCTATTGCAGCTTTATAGAATTTTTTTGCTCTTAGCTTTCTAGGGAATAACAGAAAATCTCCAAGTTCAAATATATGTCAAAGTGATGTACTCCTTCTGTACATAAATAATAATGGTACAGAAGCCTGTTAAAGGTGGCTTTCATTTTTTATTTCAGATTTGCATCAGAAAGGTAATGACAGTTCATTAGCACTTGAAGTATCTAAAACTTAGAAAATATATTTCACAATTCAAGGTTAAATGGGTCACCACCATCAGTTTTAAAGGCAAGTCTTATGCGCTCTGTGGAACATTTCACATATTTCAAAGCGTTATCTCTTGCAGGGAAACACAACTCACCATTCTTCAGCGAATGACATGCCGATAGGAAGATCTATACTGTCTTATCCCTTAATATATATGTATAAAGAGTTGGCTCTGCAGATTTTTCCTCGGGGAAAGTTTCCTACTGACTCTAGTAGTCGTAGCCGGTATGAAAACATTAGATGAAAAGGATTGTATAAGGATTATAAATTATCATGCTTTGTGTGTGCTTTTGCACCAGCACATTTTAATACCGCTATATTTGCATGTAGAGTTTTAATTAAGAGATAACTGTCGCCACAGGTTGGCTGCAGAAGGCTACAATCTCCAGCAGAGAGAGAAATGCCAGTGCCAAGTCCTACAGGTTGCGTAGCAAATGGGGGGTCGGTAACATAAAATAAGCTTGTAATTAAAAGCATAATAGTCACTTCTATTTAATTGAATGAATAACATAAAAATATTTAAATGCCATCACTTATTTTTTTAATAACTCCCTATCCCTTTTAATCCCTATTAGGAGTATTCTGAATGTTGCTCCCCCTGTAGGATTTTTTTTTTTAAGTTTGTTTTCTGAACTGGGTGATAATAATTCTTAATCACAAAAGTTAGGATCTAAGAAGGTTTAATCTTTTTTTTTTCTCTCTGATTGATTAGAGTCAGGATTGAATTCCATGATCACAAAAGAACTTTTTGCACAAAAGCAACTTAGATCAAAGGTAAATTAGTCTTCACTTCCTCTCTAGAAAAATCACTTAGAAAAGAGACTCGTATGAAGTTCTAACTCTGATTAGCTATCAAGAACTAGTGGCTAGGAATATTTTATACATAAGGGGGGAAATAAACTTTAAATAATTCTGCATTATTTATTTGTCGAGTCTGTTATCCTGTTTTTAGATGCATTTTGAGTAAGACTTCCCTTGAGATTTCCAATCTTAATCCAGACCTACACACACCTACGAGGAATGCTCCCATCTTGAGGTTGTAATTCAGTTCGAGGCTCACTGTTTTTCCTTTGTGTTCACCCTGTCAACGAAGTAATTATTGCTGCTTTGTCCTCCCTTATCTTAACCAATTATAACCCTTTGGAACAGGTAAAGTTCCTTTATGCACTGTATGATGGATGCATGGTAAATTAATGAGTACTAAGAAAATAATTGCCATCATGCTATATACCTTAACCACTTAACATAATACAGTCTTTTGTTCTTGAATGAAGTATTAAAATTTTGGCAAACTTTTTTTTTTTTTTTTGCCCCAAGAGGAAATTTTGGACATTGTGAAAATGTTTGTGTTCGTAACAGTGTATCTTTCCATGTCTCCTGTGATTGGCTTTGGTTTTGTTTGAAACTTCTTCTTTGCATTATTGACAGCACACTTGCATGGAGCCAACACTCCCTACGTTCTCCCGTGAAAATAATTCTCCGAGTGAGAGCCAGACGGGATATTTGGAGAGAATAGAAATAAGGCATTTTACTTTCTTACTTTCCTTTATGGTATCACATAAATATTCTAGAGAGTATTACTTTCCTCATTCATATCATAACCTGTAAGGGACAGTAACCAGTTTAGAGGAAAGAGTTTGCCATAGAAATAAAAGTAACTAGAACACCTAGAAATCGGAGTGTTCCTGCAGTCCCTGTCAGATCTGTTCTTCCTACTGCTTTTGTTATCTATCACCCTCCTGTGATTTGGATGAAGTCATCATCCTTTTATGTTTGCAGTTCAGTTGGCTTTTAAGAGGCAGCAGTTACTTAGGTTTATTTAGACAAGGGGAAGAACATGCCCATAACAGGGAAGCAGAAGCCAAATTACGCCATTTAGTATTTTGCCAAATATTTGCATAAGTTACGATTTCAGATGGTGACGTCCAAAATCGTTCTTGGAGAGCCAGAATAACGACTGTCAGTTAATTCAGAATAATGACTCCATACACTTCTGTACTGATGAATCTCGTTTAGAACCAACCCAGTATATGTAAGTCCAGACTTAACGTTATAGCTTTCTAAAACAAGAGGGAATCAGATTGCATGCAAACAAACAAACAAACAAACCAAAACCCAAGACCCAGGAGAAGCTCAGTAATTTACATTGTCACATAAGGAGGTACTAGATCCATTACTACTGGACCCTTAACTACTTTCCACTCATTGACTCTGCCTGTGACTTGAGTGAAGAGGAAACGCGGTGGTCCAAAAATTTGCAGAAGGACTGACCTTGGGGTTACTTTACAAAGCAGACTGCCATAGTATATTAAAGATGGAATTTTAACATTGTAAAAAACAGAAACTATAGTAGCTACCGGTTCCAGACATAGAGTTAACCATTACAGCCATGCTGTTGGATACGCATTATTATCTCCAGTTTTGCGGATTAGAATATGGAGGCGTAGAGGGGTGAGTTAGATTATTTGCCCAGGGTAGTATGATAATTTAAGCTGCCAAAACCCAGAATTCATTGCCTGGCTAACTTCAAGGAGCAGCCACTTTCCGTTTCACGATGCTTTCTCTCCTTTGTATTTTCTACTTTTTAAAAAAATCGATTTCTTATGCAGCAAAGCATATCTGTTTGGACAAAACTGGAATACTGCTACAAAGTAGTATAGAACTGTATTTATGTCACCCATCCCACTAACATCTGCCTTATATCAGTTACGTCGAGGAATTGCTCTACCTGGAAGGGTTCTGCACATCGTGCCAATCTCCGGGGCCTCCATGCTTATAATTCACTGTGTCCCCACCATCCCACAGAAGTTCATAGGTCCAAAATTACTCCAGTCTTTGTCAACAACTCTGGGTGGTGAAGCCAGCAGGACTTCCAAATAAATGAGGACATTTTGATAAAGAATATGGAAAATGTTGAAACCAAGTAAGAGGACGTCATCAGGAAAAACGTGGAATGACTCATGGTGGGTGTGGCTTATTTTCCACCATTTTCAGTGCCTAACACACCTATTCCTATCATATCTGCCCCTTTCTGGTACGTCTCTCCACTTGGCAGAGGCCGTCTCGGACCATCGCTAGCACTAGGCATTGTGCTTTCTTTGTTTTTGTTTTTTTTTCCTTAAGATTTCTTTTATTTGACAGAGAGCACAAGGAGGGGGAACGGCAGGCAGAGGGCAGAGGGAGAAGCAGGCTCCCCATGGAGCAGGGAGCCGATACAGGACTTGATCCCAGAACCCTGGGATCATGACCTGAGCAGAAGGCAGATACTTAACCGACTGAGCCACCCAGGCGCCCCTGCCATTGTGGTTTCTGATCCCCTGAGTAGCTCTGTAATGTCAGTCCCATTGTTTGGCAACCCCCTTCTCTTTTCACTGACCTTCTGCCTGAGTCAAACATACAACTCTCTCTCCTTCCTGAAATGGGAATGCATACCCGACATGGTTATTAACGCATTCTAGTTACAAGGAGTGACATCAATAAAGGAAAGATTGGGAAGGAAGAATATCATTTGGTTTGGTGTCTGCACCTCACTGGAACGTCACCTCCATGAAGGTAGAGCTTTGACTGTCTTGTTCGCCTCACCATCCCCAGCCTTGCTCAGTGAGCACCTTGAATGAATGATTGAACGGTCTGTGGTCATTTACCGGAAGCCTCGGTAGCTGAGCATTGCTCTCAACCATTTTACTTTCTAACTTGCAACATGGCAACACATCTTTGTTCATAGAACATACAGATAGTTGCCATTCTTGTGCTGACTTGTTGGACTGCATCTGATTCATCTTCAGACTTTGAAAAAATACTTGTGTTTTAACTTTCTGAAATGGCGATGTGGTTTGTTTTTCTTTTAATTGATGTCAAAAGACACTGGTGGAAGAGTAAATTGTGACATGCTTGTCACCATGTGTTATACCTAATTACTGATGATCAGAAGTGATTCAGGAGGGTCATTAGGCTTTAAATGAGGAGAAGGCCTGTGATTTTGTTACCAGTGCAAAAGATGGCATTTAATTATGTGTGCTAAGGGGAGCTATTACCTGTTGATATTAAAAAAAAAAAAAAGCTGTGTACATGTAATGTAGCATTTTACCCCATACAAGATGTAATTAAATGGTTGATTGAGGTTGCAATCCATGACGTCACAGAGGAAATGGAGTAGTTGTGTGATTTGGGGAAGGTTGTTGAAAGTCTCTTAGCTTTGCTATCTTCACCTTAGATATAAGGATTTAGGCCAAGGATATTTCAAGATTTCTTCCAGCCCTAGTTTTCTGTATTTTTACGTTGACAGTGAATCTTCAAAACAAACTGAGGGTTGCTGGAGTGGTGGGGGGGTGGGAGGGATGGGGTGGCTGGGTGATAGACATTGGGGAGGGTATGTGCTATGGTGAGCGCTGTGAATTGTGCAAGACTGTTGAATCACAGACCTACACCTCTGAAACAAATAATACATTATACGTTAAAAAAAAAAAAAAGATAGTAGGAAGGGAGAAATGAAGGGGGGAAATCGGAGGGGGAGATGAACCATGAGAGACTATGGACTCTGAGAAACAAACTGAGGGTTCTAGAGGGAAGGGGGTTGGGGGGATGGGTTAGCCTGGTGATGGGTATTAAGGAGGGCACGTACTGCATGGAGCACTGGGTGTTATACGCAAACAATGAATCATGGAACACTACATCAAAAACTAATGTATGGGGGCGCCTGTGTGGCGCCTGGGTGGCTCAGTCGTTGGGCGTCTGCCTTCGGCTCAAGTCATGATCCCAGGGTCCTGGGATCGAGCCCCGCATCGGGCTCCCCGCTCCGCGGGAAGCCTGCTTCTCCCTCTCCCACTCCCCCTGCTTGTGTTCCCTCTCTCGCTGTGTCCCTCACTGTCGGATAAATAAAATCTTTCAAAAAAATAAAAAAAAAAAACCCAAAAAACTAATGTATGGTGATTAACATAACATAATAAAAAAAACTTATTAAGATTTGAGAACTCTTAGTCCCCATCTGGTGTCATATTCTCTGTAGCCCACAAGGGTTTCTCCAATGCCTGCTTCTGGGATGGTTTCAAAAATGGAAATTATGGAAGTATTGTCAGGCATTTAACAAAGTCACAAAATTCTGAAGAGAAAAAACCAAACATTTTCTTTGATCTATTTATGTATTGGGTGAAAAAAAGAAAGAACTACTTATTTATGAGCAAAGACCTTAACCCAGAAGGTAAGGACAAGTGGGGGTCCCATTTATTCATGCCAAAATGTTTCTTTTATTACAACAATAGTTTATTATGGGAAATGATGTGTTAATGCTAAAACCAATTTTGTCACAATATGAATCATTCAGATTGTGAAGTTAGATTACCTCAAGGATTTTACTTTGATCATACCTGCCTGGCACTCATATCTGGTCTGTACCCTCAGTACTTAGTGCATGATTGTGCACTGCCTAACTGCATCAGTATTTAGCTGCAGTGACAAATTTTTGTGATTGCTGTGCTTGCACCTGAAACTCACCTTGGCTCCTGAGCTTGCCAATTTCTATTCCCATTGTTCTGAAGTGATTTCAGGATAGATTCCAGTTCCTCCTGTTTTCGTATGGAAGGGGGGAGCAGTTGACGTATTGAGGTCAGTGTAGCAATTGAACTTGAAAGGATTGGGAGGTATGGAGAAGAGCACTAGAAAATTGGTGTTCTAGAGAGGAACCCCAAAGTGAACCAAAATTTAAATATCACTCTGTCCTCAAAGGATTTTCTTTATGGCTTATTTTGTGTTTTATGGATAAGTCTCTTGTGCTTCTGAGTATATAAAAATCGCCCAATAGGTCTGTTATTAAGCACTAACTTTCTTATTACTTGGGAATTTGTGAGGGCATAATAAGAGACACACATTTTGGAAAGACAGGCCTCTTTTCTCTGTTATGTTCCACTCACTTTTCATGCTTATCTAGGTCTCTGGACCAGGATGAGTTTTCGGGTCCCATTTCATTCTTCTTCCCTTTGTGCTAGAGTCATATACATTTTCCCCAATCCATTCCGTTTGCTTCGGGAGCCTAGACAGTACCAAAGGCATACAGACCTTTCCCCTGCCATTAGCTATGAGCAGTGCCCTGTTTCATATCCATCTGTACATCTGTGTGTTTGTTTGTATATTCGTATATATGTTCAAATACTGAATAAATACTTGTACAGCACCAATTTATGGGCCAGAGTTTCCTGACTATAAAATCCAAGTTTGCCACTGACCTCATGCTCATGGCTTCTTGCATAACCGGGGAACAGAGTAAGTCAACAGTTGCCCTACAGTGTGAAAAGTACAAAAGTAGACATCTGCACGGGTGCCTGATCTAAATTAGACTGGAGTGAGAGACAAACATTGTTTTAAGCCTTTGCTCTATTCTATGTATCCATAGGATTTTACATGATTAGTTGGTTTTATGTGTTTAGTTTGGTACGGATGTAGGCAAGATATCCTAAAATCAACCAGGAAAGGAAAATCACTTCTTGAGATAAGTGGGAATTTCAGATTGGTCAGTGAGAGATTTCCTCTGTTTTAGAGTTACAGGTGTGGCTGGTGTTGCAGCCTGTTCACAAACTTACTCATATCATATTAGTGACTTTTTTTCTAACTTTTTTTTTGTTTGGTCCATGTAGCAAAAAATATTACTCAGAGGAACTAGGATGGCAGTCTCGTATTTTCTTTTGGTCACTGAAGCCATCTCTAAATGTTATGCATGTCACACTTTTTCAGTAGGCCTCCTCTCCAGTGTGTGGCTTTAGAATCACTGCGGATTTTGGTTCAGCTTGCCGCTTCCTTGTTGATAGTACTCAACTTTACTTATACTCTGTCCTGTTCCAGACAGGATCGATGGCAGTTCAGAAGGATATGTAAAACAGACACCGAAGCATCGATTAAAAGCAAAGCAAATAAGTGTGGCAGTGGTCTATACTGCTTGGTCTCTAGCACGGATTGTCAGCCTTAGCACTCTTGACATTTGGGGCCACACTAGTACTTATTATGGGGGGCTGTCCTGTGTATTGCAAGATGTTTAGCAGCATCTCTGACCTCTACCTATCCTCGTAGTCATGACAACCCAAAATATCTCCAGACGTTGTCATATGTCGCCTGAGGGGCAAAAGTGCCCCCACCCCCCCCCACCCCCCCACCGAGAACCACTGGTGTAGAGTGTAAAGTGTAGAGAAGTGGATCTGTTTGGGAGGTAGCATTGGCAGGACTTGCTTATGGATTCCCTGTGGCGTGGAGGTTGAGGAAAAGGAAAGAGTCAGGAATGTGTCCCAGATTCTTTGCTCATATACTCAGTGGCAGTTGGTGCCATTTTCTGAGATGGAGAAGAATGGCAGACCACAAGGTAGTATGGGGGTGGAGTGAGGAAATCACAGAGTTGTGACTGATTTGGACTTAACAATTGCAGGTGGGTATTAGAGATCCTGGGGAGCCGGCAAATGGACAGGTGAATTGTAATCTGGAGCTCAAAGGAGAATTTTCTGAAGCAGTTGGACTAGATGAGAACACTTCTGGAGAGAGTAGAGGTAGGAGAGAAAAAAGTGATCTTAGAACCAAGGCCTAATGAGGGGGTAGAGGCACCCTGGCCAGGGACGGACATGGGGCAAGACGGAAACAGGGAGGCTGTGCGATCAGGGAACCAGGGGAGGAACGTATGTCAAGGGGAAGTATTCACTTGTGTACAATCTTCTGAGACATCCAATAAGTAATGTTAGATATTATTTTATTATTATAAATAACTAAAATTATGTTTAGCTACCAAAATATTAGGTCCAAAAGCAAATAAAAAAACAGTAATAGAGATGGAAAATGGGCCATGGACCGAAGTTAAAATGCTGAAATTTGTAGATCCTGAGGACCTGAACCCTTGCACTCTCCAGGTGTGCTACACATCTTGGCTTTCTACCTTCTATAAAGGCAGTGTTTTTATGTAGGTTCACAGGGACCATAAAGTAAAAGCACACTGTGTCAGGAGACTCCTAGACCATCTCTAGATGAGATGATTTGCCAGGAGGACTGACAAGACTCCGTATCTAGATATCGCCACAGCTGAGATGTCTTACAGTGAAAGGAGCCAAAGCAAAATCAAGCAAAGGGAAAAGGCACTTGGGGTGAAGTCCAGAGGAAATCAGACACAAGCTCCCAGGAGTTCTCTCTTCACGGAGACACGCAGGATACCTTTCTGCAGCAATGAGTTACGACCACACGTGTGAAATGTTGTTTGCCAGGGAAGCTCACGAGAGGCTTTGTGTCCAGGACCTACTGGGGGCTAGTCATGTAGGCACTCTTGGCCTGGCCTGTACCAAAATTCCAGACTCACAGAAGGAAAGCAGGTAGTCAGTATAAACCACACTGTTCCCATAAAATAGTTTCAGCACAGTGAGCCACTCTTCAGTCTGGGAATGCTGGGAACTCGTCCAGAATCTCGCTTGCCAGATGCCAGCCAAGGGCCAACCACCCAAGCAGCCCTTTCTAAGGGTAGCCACCCCAGGCCTGCTGTGTTAATTCCTTTTTTGTACATGGGACAACGCCCAGGAAAAATATAAGCATTGTTGGTACTAAGACTAATCAGAATTTCTCTGGAATGGACGTTTGAGTAATCAACTGTTTCCAGCCTATTCCAGGTCATTGGGAGAGCTAGTAAGCTAAAATTGTTGTCTTTGTATATTGGAAGGCAGTCTGGCATATAATAAAGTAACCATAGATTGGGATATGGGACAAACCCGCCTTCGAGTTAAGGCTCAGCTACTTGTTACCTCTTTATACCTCCGTGTCTGCTAATAACACCCACCATTTTGAAGATTCAGTGAATTATACACGGTGCCCGGGATAGTGACTGGTACATAAAAGACATTCAATAATGGTGGTATCGGTATTGGTGCTAATAATTGCAGTAATAGTTGTTGTTTTATTATTGTCTTTCTTCAGTTAGCTGTGCCATTACTTTCCTTGGATTAATCGGTTGTAATATACATCCTACCATATTTTCAGCTAAATGGCTTCCAGTTTTTCAATTAAAATTTCAGTTGAACAGTATTATCAGAGGCATTTTAATAAAAATTTTACTGAGCTTGATTAGTTGATGAGAAGTAAATTGCTCATTTTTGATTACCACATTAACTCTTTCTGGCCATTAGGGTACCATTTAGTAAATTACCTCTTTTAGTACAGTACTCAAAATGTCACCCAAGTGACCAGAAAGAGTTAATAATGTACCAGCAGGCTGAGCAGTTTACTACCTTCTTACTAGCAGATCAGTCTCATTAGATTAAATGTTTTCCTTTCTATGATTGTCATTTTCCTTAAAAATGAAATATTGGATGCTGTTTTTCTATTTTTCATAGATCTTATAAGCGCACTGCAAAGTATGGTGAGTTCACTCACAAGCCTTCTAAGGGGATTTAAAGTATTGGTGCTTGCTATACAATATAGAGAATAAATCTGATGGGGATAATACATCCTACACAGTGCACAAGAAGGGCATTATTTCCTGAGGGCACAAGTGATTCCCTGATTATGATCTTGAGTACTAGGGAGTCGTATTAATGTGTCTTTTCTGAGTGTTTGAGCACTGGAAAGAATTATGTCTCATGGAACTGTAGCAGGTAAACTTTTGTGTGGGCGGGAATCTTGCTTTTTTATAATGTATATGTTATCAGTTCTCCTGTGGATGTGTTTTTACTACAAATTCTAATGCAGCTCTTAATTATTCAGGAGCGTTCCTTACTTTCTCCTGAGTAGGGACCTGCAATCGGTTCTTAAAATGTACCTCTCTAACTCAACTATTTTTTCAGGTAGCCTGGGAAAATCATTACCCTCACTGGGAAAGAATACTTGACTCCTGAAGTACTAGTTTTTTCACATAAAAGGATGTCGTTTCGTTGGTATGTTATAGTCTGATAATGTATGAGCCACTAAGTATTTACTGAGTCTCCCTGTATGTGTAACATTATGTGGAGTGCTTGGAGTGATACAAAAGTAATACATGACTGGCTCACTCGGTCATTTATTCAGTAGATAACTTATTGAGCCAACTGTGTGCCCTGTACTCTAAGAATATAAAGATGAGTAAATAGCATCGAAGAACTTGAAGTTTGGTTGGGAAGATGACTAATTATGTCACCATGTTATAACTCCATTGGGCATATAAAAGTGTCATAACAAGAATATGCCCAGCTATTTACAAAGGTCAGAGAGGGAAACCCCACTCAGCTTGGAAGGAGTCAAGGAAAATTATCTGCAGGAAATAAAGCTGAGTTGAATCTTACAACATGAACAGGAGGCATCTAAGGGCAACGGGCATTTCTACCACAGAGGACAATATCAAGGCACAAAGTTGAGCAATGACGGGCAGGGGGCTGGTGATTGTATAAAGCTTGTTTGTTGTTGCCGAAGCAATGTGCAAAGCAGAAAGCAAGGCTAGAAAAATAGGGAGCTGTCCGATTAGTGATAGTCCGTGGTTTAAATTTGCTGAGTTTTAAAACCTAGCCGGAGATAGTAAACATGACGTACATAGTACTGCATGTGGTTAACAGTTAGTCACTGCAGTTCAGTATTGTGTACATTCTTTCCCAAAACCCAGGAGGTAGCATTATTTCCCTCATTTTGTGGCCGAGGAAACTGTTTTTTAGAAATATTAAATAAATTCCCCCAAGAAGGCAGAGAAAACAAGTGATGGAGATAGAATTCAATTCTACAGCATTCCAGAACACAGATTCGCAGAGAGATTGAATAACTTGCCCAGGACTACGTAGTAAATGCCTGAACAGGTATTCGATTCGAATCCTTTTTCCTTGCACGAGGGCAGTATTGACGACGAGTTCTATTTATGTAGGAGGCAGGGAGGCGAAAGCTCAGGGTAAACGTGGGGTGTAGGGGAAGGACGCTGGCGTGCCAGCATCTCGGGACCAGGCATGCACGCTGGCTTTCCCCAGACAGTGCCTGATCACACTCAGAGCCTGGGCATAATGACTAATAACATCCTCTTTCATTCCTAGAAGTTTTCTAGTTTGGATGAGAAATCCTATGATCATGCTAACTATAGAACATTGTACAAAAGTCAGGTTTTGTCCCAAATGCAACGGAGAGTGCTCCTGGGGGAGGACTTAGAAATGTTGGTTTGGGAAGAGGGTGCAGTGTATGTTTTCCAGTTGTAATGGAATTAACTGAAAATGGAAGTGGGACACTAACTGCTTTCACAGTGATATATTCTTAGAGACGTGCCGGAGAGCAAAATGGATCTTTTCTCCTCATATACTCTCTAGCCCCTGGGATATCCATGCTGTTCGTTTGTCCAGGCAAGTTGAAACTTGGTGGATGATTTTCTATAGCAAACTTCTTTGACGTATTCACAGAGCCAGGATTCCTCTGGCATTTTAAGTTGCACCCTGCTCCTCCAAACTGGCCCATGAGCCTCAGAATAGATGTATCTGGAAAGGATAGTATGGAGGATTGTAGGAAAACAGCAACCGAGTTATAAATTTCCCTTGGATTATTAGCCCTGCCTTAGAAAATCCTCTAGAGGATTTCAAATAGAAAAGCTTCGACTTTTCCTCTGGAAAACAAATTCTCAGTGGGACTAGGTACTTATTATTGCCAGCTATCCCCCATGTACGTATTTGGGTGAATTTTGATATTTGTCCTGAAATTCCTATTGGTATTTCTATTTTTTAAAAAGAACTTACGATTATTGTATTCTTTGCATACATTCTGTAGCAAAGACAGAATACTGTTTAGGCCAGGATAGGAACAGAGGAGATAATCTTACCTGATTTCAACAGTCTCCCAAGTGACTGTTACTTGTTGCCGTTTTATTTTGTTTTGGCAAGTATTTCTTCACATATGTAGGTCAAAGAGTTAAGCTTATAAATCTGTAGAGTTTTTTCACATTTTTATTTTAATGGCATTTGATCCATAATTATGTTATGAACCATAAATGGCATTATGTATTATTATGTTAATAATAATAGTACCTACCTCTACCTGTCACATTTAATGTAACAATTAAATGAGTTAAAATAGGTTAATATACGTAAGTCACTTGGAACAATGACCACTATACAAGGACTGGCTATAATTATCCCTTTTCCTAAAATAGCATGTTGACCTCCTAACAGTGAAGAGCTCTGTCCAATCCGTAGATAAATGCTACAAGCAAATGTGGTGTGTTTTTATTTACATTATATTCAGATGGGTTAACTGCTGTTGTTTCTATTTTTACTATCATTGCTACCTTTTTTCCTGTTTAGAGCAAGCTTTTCTTCTGGCGAGATCAAGTTCGTAGCTGGTGATTATGTTGGGGCACCCAGAGTCCACTGGTGCGCTGTCCAGGGAAAAAAATGGGTTGAGGTTTATAAGCCATTCTTACAAAATTAACATCCAAATAGCGTCCCGAGTCTTTCTTCTATCGGGGTGGCCGTGTTCTAACAGTGGGGCTGCAGGACCACTGAATGGGGATGTCACGGCTAATGCCTCCTCTGGGCATCTGAGCCCAAGAGCTGCCAATGTGCATGCCATGCTTTTTACTTCAGTAAGATTTCAGTTAGAAAGCCTGTGAGGTTTCTTAGTGGCTGATGACAGCTCGCAAGTGGGTCAGAGGACCAAATCCTGGCTGCCAGGGAAAGCGTACGCTTTTTTTTTTTTCTTCCCCTCTGCCAAGAAAAAACCCCCACCAACTTGCTGAAAAAATAAGCAAAAGTGACCGCCATTCCTCTTTACGCAGGGCTCCTGTGTTTTCCTGCTCCAACGACTTGGAAGAACCCCATGCGCACATAAACATTCCGTGTTATTTTCTTTTTTTTTTTTTTAAAGATTTTATTTATTTGAGAGAGAGAGAGAGAATGAGCGATAGAGAGCACGAGAGGGAAGAGAGTCAGAGGGAGAAGCAGACTCCCTGCTGAGCAGGGAGCCCGATGCAGGACTCGATCCCGGGACTCCAGGATCATGACCTGAGCCGAAGGCAGTCGCTTAACCAACTGAGCCACCCAGGCGCCCAACTGAGCCACCCAAGCGCCCATTCCGTGTTATTTTCGGCTGCATTCCTTCGCGTGGAGCCCGCCCATGCGCCAGCTCACGGTCAAAGTTGCCGTGAAGTCACTGCTGCTCATCCCATATGCCCGAACATTGCCTCTCCTGGTCTCTGAAAGCCAAGGTTGAACTCACCTGACCTATTAGCTATTTCATTCATTTGTTAGCTAGGATATCGTAACTACCCTTTCACTGTATGTCAAGGAATCTCTTTTTCCCCCTGCTTGTTTATATTTTTATGCATTCCATGATTATTCGCTAAGAGCCTGATGGTTGGCAAGATATCAATATACTGGATGTTGTGGAGGAGTGTCCAGAAGAATGAAAGGCATAAATAGAGTTAACTGTGTGTAATTCAGTCAGGAAGAATAAGACTCCTGAGGAAGTACAGTATGGTTGAAGTGGCGTGCAAGTTCTGATTCTGCCATCTCTTTAAGAATATCTCGTTTTGGGGGGCGCCTGGGTGGCTCAGTCAGTTAAGCATCTGCCTTCGGCTCAGATCATGATCCCAGGGTCCTGGGATCGAGCACTGCATCAGGCTCCCTACTCAGCAGGGAGTCTGCTTCTCCCTCTGCCCCTCCCCCTGCTCATGCGCTCTCTCTCTCTCTCTCTCTCTAATAAATAAAATCTTTAAAAAAAAGAATATCTCAATTTGGGGAGCCTGGCTGGCTCAATTGGTAGAGCATGTGACTCTTGATCTTGGGGTTATGAGTTCAAGCCCCACGTTGGGCATAGAGATGACTTAAAAAAATTTTTTTTAATCTAAAAAAAATATTTCGTTTCATTTCTAGACCTTCCCCATCTCATCCTTCTCCCATTTTCTCAGTATCCTGTGAAGCTCGTGCTTACATCAAAGCGTGCCAGGGCTGGTGTCTTAAGTCAGCTTTCAGAAGGACTGTCTCACATGGTTAGCCGTGAACCAAGATCCGTAATTGCAGAGTATAAATTCTCCCTATCTCAGTATCCCTGGGTCCTTTCTCTTCTGTGTAAGCTCTCTCTTGTCTAGTTCCATTGTCTAATTATATACATTGAAGCTTTTTACCAGTTGTTCGCACCAGCTACTTTATCTTTCTGCTTTCATGGTTCATTCCCCGCGGTACCAAATTCTCAATTTCCGTCAAGTCAATGATTTATTTACCATTCCCCACTCAGGCAGTTTGCTCTCTGCTATTTCTTGGCCTCTGCATTGCAAACCCTTCCGACTCCCATGCAGAATGCCTTTCTTTCTCCTCCACATGAGACCGCTTTTTTGCCTTTGTTCGAAACTTTTCTTCTATGCTTTTCCTGCATAATCTCATTGCCTCTAGGAATTCTAAATCTTCCACTTGTGCTTAATTACATAGCCTTGACTAGTTACTTAATGTTGATTTTGTATTGGGTGTCCGTAGATCCATTTGTGTCTCTCCTGTTGTATGCTCTCATGTCTTCTTCAGTTTCCTGGTGCCCCAAACTGTGTTCTCTGTACACAAAGGCAAACTGTCTACACTTGTTTCACGGTGGAAGAATTGGTTCTTATCTTGCTGCTTGATGACCACTATTTTAGGGAGTGCATTGTTTGTAATCTTCCCAAAGGCTGAACTATTTTTCATTAAATAAGGCTTCTATAAAGCACTTTCCCTGTTGACTGTTCTTTTTGAACAGGAGTAAAAATGTTGGTAATGCCTGACATTTGAATGTTAAAATATAGAAATTAATTGGTCCAGGATAAACTTTTGGATGGTATTTTTTTCATTCACATGTCAGACAGGTAGGTGCCTGTCCTTTACTTGGCATTGGGAGCAATAGACCGTACTGGGCAGAAAGATAGCTGTTTGGCCAAAAGTCTGCCCAGGAAGAATTTGATACAACAATTTCATGAACAAGTATTTATGGAGTGCCTAGAGGCATGAGACGTTTTGCTAAATGCTGAGAATACAAAAGTAAGCAAATCCAGAGAAGGGTCCCATACCTTGGGGAGCTTATAATCTTACAAGGCCTATCAGTGAAATGATCACAGAAAGAGATGTAAAGTCACCACTGAGATAAGACTTACTCAAGAAACTGTTACCCACCCTGAGATTTGAAGGGTGAGTAGAACATAAATGGGGCACAGGAGGGGGAAAAGGAAGGGGATTACAGGTAAGGGGTAGGGCACATGCAGAGGTAGCAGGAGGGGATCGGACATGTTTGAAAATTGAGAGATAATAATGTGGCTGGAACACAGCAAAAGGGAGCATAGTGCAGTGGTAAGCTGTGTCTGAGGATTTGGCTCTTTACCCAAAAAACAACAGGTGCTGGGGCTTAGAAGGATATGTGTGACCAGATTAGTATTTTGAATTATTACTTTGACTACAATGTAGAACAAATTGGTGACTGCAAGGAGGAGGTGGTGAAGATGGATTTAAGTAGGTGGAAGATATTTAGGAGACAATATCTATATTGAATGCAAGAGCAAGGGAAAAGGAGGTTTCCAAGATGACACCGACATTCTGATTTGCGTGAAAGGATGGATGATGGCCCCATTTTCTGATACGCAGTAGACTAGAAGACAAGAAGGTTTGGTTTGTCGTGAGTTTTGTTTGTTCATGAACATACTGAGTTCGAGGCATTTTGCAGCATCTCACTGGAGATAAATAAGCAGTTAGATGTAGCTCAAGGGAAATGTCAAGGCTGTAGATAGAAATTTTAAAGTGGTCATTATATGGATGATAATTGAAACTGTGGGAGTAGATGAGGTTGCTTTCACTTAATATATGATTAGTTCTTATCCAGGTGGATGTCGGCACATCTCTAACCACTTCCTGGCCCTCCGTTTTCTTACCTGGATGATAGTTGGGGTAGATCAGGAGCTCTGCATCAGTACATCAGAATGGAACAGTAGAGTCTCAGAACTTGCATGCTGATCTCTTTTGATGAAGTCCTCCCAGGGATTTACTTTTATTCTACTTCTCCATGGACAGTTGCTGCTCCTCATAAAATGGGTATGTCTTTTTAGCCAAGGTGATTTCTAAGATCCCATCCAGTTTGGTAATTATGGAACTGTGATTCCATGAAATGATTAAAATAAAACTGAGGAGGGTTACCTGGTTGGCCCAGTCAGTTAAGCAGCTGCCTTCAGCTCAGGTCATGATCGCAAGGTCCTGGGATCGAGCCCCATGTAGGGCTCCCTGCTCAGTGGGGAGTCTGCTGCTCCCTCTCCCTCTGCCCCTCCGCCTGGCTCATGCTCTCTCTCTCTCAAATAAATAAATAAAATCTTAAAAAAAAATAAAATAAAATTGAGGGGAAAAACGTTAAGACAACAACAGCAACAAAAAACCCAAATGGTTTATTTGATGTGCTTATGGTTTGCATGGAAACACCTCTTTTTGATTTGTAGGTATTCATTAATAGATATGTTTTTTAATAAATAATATATCAGTAACTGTTGTTATCCCCTCTATCATATATCTCAAATCTACCAACTGGTCTTCAGCTCCACTTCAACCACTCAGGTCTGAGTCACTCACCATCATCTCTTGCCTAGACCACTGCAGTTGCCTGCTGGGCTGGGCTTCTAGCAGGCAGACTGTCTTTTAATTGAAAAGCCACATCTTAGTTCTGTACTGCTCAAAACCTCCCATGGCCAACAGATTCTGTATAACCTGGCCTGTGCCTTCTTCCCATTCTTGTCTTGTTCTCCTTTTGCCCCTGCCCTCTGACCTCCTTTTGGTTTTAAAACTTGCCAACAGACACACACAGTTCAACTGCATATTTGGTTTCCTCTCCCTGGAATACTCTGCCTCTCTGGCTCAGTATGGCTTCTCTTTCTCTGTATTTAGTTCTCAGCTTAATGTCAGCTCCACAATGATGAGAAACCTTGCCTCACTGTTTTAAATGGGGTCCTTCACTTTTACTCCATTTCTTTGTCCTGTTTGTCTCTTTTCATAGCGATTAATTTGTTTCCTTTTTTCTTATTCCTTTGTCTTTCTAGAAAAATTGAAAGCTCTTGATAGCAGGGGACAGGCCTGTTTTGTTCACTACTCTACACCTAGGACCTGGTACCATGGCAGGACCATGGTGGGTGTTCTACAAATATTTGTTGAATCATTGGACAAATTGAACATTTACCTTCTTATTTGTGTTTTGCTTCAGTTAATTAAAATACATTTTTATTCTCTGAAAACCCACACTATCTGGGAACTGACATAGATAGTCTGGAGATGTGCGAAGAATAGGGAAGCCCACCAGACATTTAGTCTGTCCACAAATCATCCAGAAAATGGATGCGTTACATATGGATAATCTAAGGAGCATCCAAGAGGTATCTGTTTTTGGACAGGTCCTACACATGCCCCTTCCTCTATTTGGTGATCACCTCAAAAGATACGCATATTAGAATCTGAATACATATGAGTTAAAACATATCTTAATAAATATCTAAATACATAGGACTTAGTCCTTAGATGTAGGTTTGCAACATGTTTATATTTGTAATGCCTGATCTGCATGATTGCTGCTGAACTAATCGTGTGTGTTAGTTTCGTAAATCTTGAATATGCATATTTTTACAAAATGAGTATCTCCTCTCTCCCATTTCTTGATCTACCTCATGTGGTAAATTCTTATAAACAAGCAGGGATCTTGACCTGTAGCTATTACATCTGCCTATTTGTTTAATAGATCAGAATTATGGTAGAGCAGAGGAATGATTCAGATGTATGTGTTTGTTTTGAAATACTTCTCTCTTCTTGGTCTGGAATATGCTGTGAGCTCTTAATTTTGGATTTTCTTGGGTTTTCTGTTAAGAGAAAATAGAGTGCAATGTTTTATAAATTTATTTTTAAACTATATTATAGTTCCTTTACCTCCTTGTGCTTTTTAAATATTTGATAAATTGATTATATGTTATCATGAATGCAAATTCATTATTATATGCTAATGAGTAACATTCCTTCAAAAAAAAAATGGTGATCCTGTGCACTTTTCATCTGTAATATCCTAACCCATATTTTCGTTTTTAGTTATCTTCCCCTAGTTCCTTCTATGTCATCTTTATCTGGTCCATCAGTTATCGAACCTACACATTCCCTTCCTCCATTATCCAATCTCCATGACAACCAGAGGTGGTTGCTAAATGCTGGTTTCATTCAGGGCATTTTGATGCCAGTGCTGAGTACATGACCAGCCCCTCTGTCATGTGGATTGGTACACTTTCCATTGGAGTTCCATTCCATTGAGAGAAGGTGACAGCTTGTTCCTAGTTTGACTAAATTCTCTATTTTTCACATCATGTAAGAAACCGAAATCTTATTTTATTTTATTTTAAGATTTTATTTATTTATTTGACAGAGAGAGACACACAGCCACACAGCAAGAGAGGGAACACAAGCAGGGGGTGTGGGAGAGGGAGAAGCAGGCCCCCTGCTGAGCAGGGACCCCCCCAATGCGGGGCTCGATCACAGGACCCTGGGATCATGACCCAAGCCGAGGGCAGAAGCTTTACGACTGAGCCACCCAGTATAATTCTTACGTGTCCGGTGACACTGCAGAAAATTTTAATTCTTTCAAAGCAGTGTGTTATTCTGGTTCCTGTGTGAGAGACAGACTGACACAGAGAAAGAGAGGGAGGGAGGGAGGGCAGGAGATGGGAAGGGTGTGCGTGTGGATGTTACAATCAAGTAAAATGTCAGCATAGTAATTATAGACCAAAGAAGTTCACTCCAAAGAATTAATTCTGTTCAAAGGCAGATTCATGATCTAGAGACTCGCGTTTTAAAAAATAAAGCATTTTCTTCTAGTTCCTCTTCAATCAAAGATGGGTGGAGTAGTTACCCTTCTAAAATGAAGTCTGTAATAGCATAACAATGCCCCTGGATAAGAAGGAGTGTGTTGTTTGAGTTTTCCAGCTCATCTTGGGGGGATTTCAGAACTCTTTTAAGTGCTTAGCCTCTCGTGTTTTTCATCAGGACTATGTGTTGGGTTAGTTCTTGTAGAGGATCAGAAGGCAAGTGTTAGGCTTGTCTGCATCTGAGATCCACAGAAGCAAGCGGTCCCCGCATTGTTTGGGCCAGCTTCCAGAGCTCAGCACTTTGCACCGAGGAGCCTGCTTTTGAAGTCTTCTCCTTGCTTAATTTTCTGCACCTTTGAGATCCTTTCAGAGGTATTTTCCTTTTGACATATCAGGCATTCTTGTTTAGAAGAGTTGGTCTTTCACATAGTATAAAGAAGCGCAGGATACTTGTAATCTGTCAAGTATGGCTAAAAACCTTAGGGCATTAAGGACAGACAGAATGAGGGTTCTGGAAGAAGCAGCTTTGCAATCATTATAGATCTGTTTTTTTTCCTCTTTAATTTAGTCTGATCAGAGAGGAAGCTATGTAGGCTAAGAAAGTAAGAAATTTTGGTTTCATTTAGGAATTAACGGTTTGTTCTTTTCTCACGTAGTGGGAAATCAAGGTGGACTCCCTCTCTGGAGATGTATGTGTCAGAATCCTCCTTGTATATGAAAATAGTGAAAGGTCTTATAAAAATTCCACTCAAATCCAACACCTATTTTAATAAGGAGTAACTTTTAAAAATTATCAAAGATGACCATAAAATTATTTTGAAATTTTAAGTTTAAGAAAGCCAGCATTAATTGTTAATGTGGGAGTCACATTGAGAAATAGCAATTCCTAGAAGAATTCATATGGTCGTATATATGTATGTAAATGGATTTATAAATTTAAATACAAAATTAAGTAATCTGAGTATACTCTGATTCACAAAGTAAATGAAAAGTATTTGTCCTTACAGATCTGTCTGTTGAGGGCTTATCCACAGAATAATATCATATACTGCTAAACTATAGCTTCTCTTCCTTTCCAAAAATAAACACTGGGATCACAGTCCCTGAAATAACTCCTACTTCCTTATTCTCTTTCCTGTTCTAATTAATCTGTGTCTTTTCTCTCAGGTGGCAATGTCTCTCACAGATGTTAATAATTTCAACATCTGGTAGGCTTGTTCTTGATTCTGCTCTGTGAAATCTTCTGGCTCTAATTGTTAGCCGGTGACACTTGCTTAAAATGTTTATTTCAGATTTCGTGGGTTTTCATCACTAGAGACAGGTTATTAATACCTCTAACACTCAGGATATATGGAGGATCTTCTATTACTATCAATCTGCCCTTGCTTGCTGGAAACTATTTGAGACAAAAATAAAAGGTTTCTGTTTTTGTAACCCCAGTCCCTAATGTAGTGCTTAATATACAGTAGTTAGTTACTGAGTAAGTGTTTATTGGATGAAAACATGTCCTGAGGTGTGGGGACTGGAAGGAAAAATATTCATTTCAACTTCTGCAAGGGCTGAGCGGTGCTTTAAGGAGAAGCCAGGTGGGGAACTGGTTTAAGTAGTTTCTGTTAAATCTTTATATATATTTGCACCTCCCTCCCCACTCAATAAGACAAAAAAAAACAAAAAAGCTTCCCCCTTCTTCTAAACAGAGCACTCAGGCTAACTTTTCTGACACTGACAATATTCTGTTCATGCTACTCATCATTTTTATAAAAGTGTAAGGGCAAGGGTTTGGGGATAGCTTAATAAACTGCACAAGTACATGCTCAACTAAAGTGGCGCCTGGGTGGCTCAGTTGGTGAAGCGACTGCCTTCGGCTCAGGTCATGATCCTGGAGTCCCAGGATCGAGTCCCGCGTCGGGCTCCCTGCTCGGCAGGGAGCCTGCTTCTCCCTCTGACCCTCCCCCCTCTCATGTACTCTCTCTCTCTCATTCTCACTCTCTGAAATAAATAAATCTTAAAAAAAAAAAAAAGAAATAACTTCAATCTGATGACTGGAAATAGTACTGCTGAAGTGCATTAAATCTATTATAAGGTATACAAAAAGAGGAATAGTCATATTCATAACATAATAAAATTAATAATGTACATATAATTGAATAAGACTACTGAAAACATCGTTACGATTTTACCTGACTTAATGCGACCCCCCCGTCCATTATGCAGACTAGTAAAATTTGATAATCATGCAGAAGCATTCCAGGGTTTCCTCTTTTACTGTATTTAAAGCTAGATGAGACATGACATTTGAGAGTGACAAGACCGTTCATCAGCTTGGGCCTTGGCAACAGTTTTTCCAGTCTTAGCATTTTTCCTTTTTCCCACCATCGCTTAAAAATAACAACAAAGAAATAACTCTTGATTTGCTTTCCAGTAGTGAGTGACATTTTGAGCTCCAGTGATTGCACAGCCATTAATTCATCATTTATTGAACACCTGCTATGTTTCAGATACTGCAAAGGCATACGAGACTTGGTTTCTACTCTCAAGGATCTCTTAGCCTGGCGGTTCAATATTTGAACTATTTTATTTTGCATCAGTTGGACCTTTATCAGAATTCAGTTTTGCCGCACCATTCTGAAATTTGACAAGTGTTCTGAGGGCCACGAAGCTAATTAGAGGAATAGAAAATGAGACTCATGTGAAGAAGAAAAAAAAAAACTCAAGAATTGAATTATTTAGTAGAGAGGACAGAAAGCTAAAGGGAGATGTATTAATCGTTTTTGAAGTGTAATAGATGATGACCATCTGGTGTAGCATTGGCCAAGGATGGGAAAAAGAAAAAGTGGATTCAACTGTAAAATGAGATATTTAGGTTAGACTTGGAAGGTTTAAGACCAAATGCATTATTTTAATATGGGTCCTACTAATTGAATGTACTCTGGACATTTTTAAAAGATACTTTACAGCTACATAAGATATCTGTTGTTTCCCTAAGTTGAATCTTGACTGAATTTCGGGATCAACCACAGAAGAACATTCAGAGTTCTCCACAGTCATTCAGAAAATCTCAGAGCCTGACCAGGGAGAAAGCAAACACTCGGTTCCAGGACGTACGTTACAGTGAATCAGTAAAACAACAAATGGTCACAGCAAGGGCAGCCTTGTTATAAGAAGTAAATCTTAATTCACTTCTATCATCTTAAGAAATCATTTAGAAAATTGAAACTCATTTACTCTGGGTAAACGTAAGGGCACTATTTTGATCCTTTTAATGATTACAGTTTCTTTTTAAACAGTTTCTCACATCTTGCTCAGATTGCATATTGCTTGGGAAGATGTGTGTGCCCAATGAGGTAATGCCTCTCATTTAGGATCCAGAGGCGTTCTTGCTTTTGGCTTTTCTAAAAGCATTTTTTCAAATGACAACAGCTTGATAACTTGGGTTAGGATCTCACCCTTCAAAAAAAACAGAGTTAATGTCCATCCGCTTCATGATTTAACTTATTTCAAAGCCTCGGATTTTAAGCTCTTTCAGAGGTGCCAAATTTCCACAAAGGACGAGACCCCTTAACTCAATCTTTCCTCTTTGCCAAATGAACAACTGTGTGTTTACTCCCTTACCATACAGCCCCTGGCATCTAATATGCACTAATATGCTTAAGACGGTGTCTCAGCTTTTTTTTGTCCGAAAAACCTTCTGTATCATATTACTTATGGGCAATCGTAGGCATTAATGTCCATACCTATGTGGTGCCAGACCAAAAAATTAGCCTGGGGAAGGTAAGGATCCCTTAGGGTAAAAAGCTATTCATTTTTCCTCTCTTGTGCTTTGGGAGAGTAGAGAAGTGTTTAAACATAACAAGGGTTTTCTGATGACAAGCTGATTTTTGAAAATCTCTTCTTGATCTTTGATAGGAGTGATCTTTCCTTTTGTGCTTTTATTCTTTAGTTGCAGTGCCAACGCTGTTTGTACTCTTCTTCTAATATACGAAAAATACATATTTGCTCAGTTTTATTACATATTCTAACTTTCACCAAGAGGTAATTACTGTCCTCATCACATCTAACCATTGACTTGCAAAAATCAGTTTTTTTAGTGTGGTTGAACAGTTAGTTGAACTGCATTATCCTTGTAATTCATTTTTTCCCCAAGAATTATAGATTTCTACTTTTTTTCCTTAATGACAGAGACAAAGACCAGTTCTGCCCTCCAGTTCTCTCTCTCAGAGAAAAATGTCCTCTACACCTCTGTCATTGACTGCGCGTCTATCTCTAACAATGATTTCATCCTAGTCACAGATGAAGAGGTTTGGAATAGCAAATGATTCCTTCCACAAGGAGACTATCTCCCAGATGGGCTAACTTGCCAAAAGTATATAGAACATGCTGGAGACATGATGACGTCCAAAGATACAGTCCCATTAACATGTAATAAGAGAATGTGAAATCCAAAAGAATCTAGAAAGGGCATAATTGATTCTACAATGGAAGTGATATCAAATTTTTGTCAAATTTTGTCAAACTCAAATTTTTAAAAAACACGTCTTCAACTAAAGGACACCATTATCTCCAAATAACAACCAGGTTAGGATGCAAAAACTTGGTTCCAGATAACTCTACACAATCAACACTAAATCCATTCATGTTTCATCCGAGCTACTCTGAAATGTGCCGTTAACAAAAAATCATGAGTAGTAAAAAAATAAAATTCAGAAACCTCCACAATTAGAAGGGTAATTTGGGAGGCCAGCTTAATTCTTAATCTAACTTTTAAATACCCACAGTGATGATTAATTTTAATGTTTCTTTGCTTTTTCAAACGGGAGTTACTTTAAAAACATTACTGAGATGAGAAATGTAAAGCTTATTATTTTAGATGTGTGTGTATGTTTTGTTTAGCTTTGGTGACTTTCCATGTGTGTCAGTGATGTGAATACACCAGGAAATGAGGGAAAGGAAACCAGTATTTATTGGTGCCTACTATGAGCAAGCCAATACACCCGACTGTGTGTGTCGGGTGTGTGTGTGTGATATTTAGTTTAATTTTCATAGCCCTGAGGAGGTGGTATCATTAGCCCTGTTCTACAGATGAAGAATCTGTGGCATGGAAAGGTTAAATAACTTGCTCAAGGTCATAGGATTATGAAGTGGCAGTTAAAATGCAGATGTATCTAAAAGCCAGGGAGAACAAAATAATCAAAAGAATTCGGAAACAAAGCCCACTTCATCATATCAAGAGCACTTGGGAGACCAGGAGCGGTTGCCTGATTTGTCTTTTTGCAGCTTGAATTCCATTTCTGCTGCTCTCCTTTTTCCTTGTAAGCTTTCCTTTTTCCTTTGTCATGATTTACGTGTCTCTTTTTTCTTCACTCTTCCTAAAGCCAAAGCAGTGAACAGCTTAAAAGGTTAAGGGAAAGAGAGACTAGGGAGGCACAGTTGTGGTTCTCTTTGTTTTTTATGCCTCAAGCGTATAATGCCATCATATCCCGGGTCTTCCAAAAGAAGCAGCAAATGTGGTGACATAGCTCACATTATTGGCCATGTGAGTACCTGCTGAAAATATATGGTAAATGCGAGGTAAGACCATAATTAACATAACAAACCATTCTAATAGAGTTAGTCTATCACTAAATGAGGCAGGTGATTCCAGATCATTCTGTATTGTTTAGTACAATTCTCTCTTGATACCAGGTATAAGTTTAACTATGTGTCATAACCACTGACAACCTTTGTTTTTTTTTAAATCAAGAAATATTGTTTGACTTGTCCCCCCCCATTAGCTGTACTGCTCTTTAAAGTTTATTTAAAATATCATGCTGAAGTTGTAGACGTTATGTTAGTATAATTCTGAAAAAAAAATTCAGTTGCCTGGTTGTCGTAGTGGTTGCTTTTAAAAAATTATTTTCATTCCTTTTAAAGAAGTCTGTATGACTTGGGGCTTCAACATAGATTTGGGGTTTACAGTACATTTAAAACTGCAACATTAGAAATAAAAATTTCGTGCCTGATTCATAGTAGGTGCTCAGTAAGTAAGCATTGAATGAATGTTCTAATAAATAAAATGCTAGTATAAACTAAACAACCATACAAGTAAATAGCATGTCAAGGAAAATTCAATAGCTCAGAAAAACAATTGCAGGTAGTAACAGCAGCACTATATGAATTTTAGATTACCCTTCCGAATTCAATATATTCATTGATTTTGATTTTTACTTGTAAAACATTCACCGTTTTATATAATATTCTGAAAATTAAATTTAAAAATTTAATTCACTTATCCAGGACTCTCCTGCATGAATTTTTTTTTTTTACAAACACTTAATGCAAAAAAAAAAAAAATAGTAGGAATATATATATATTTTTTTCCTGCATAGTCTCTTTCCCTGTCCAGATGCATCACAGAGGTCAGCCTCATGGTCCCCAGTCCGTGCAGAGCAGCCCCTTTTACTCCTCTTCTGCACCCGCTTCTGAGGAATGTAGAAATCTGGCAGGAAGGCACCGCAACCGCCCTCCTTCCTAGTAGACCAAGGATTCCTATTGTCGGATGCAGTGGGCATGAAAGCAGCAATTTTCCTGCACAAAAGCTCCAATAACATTTCCCTCGGTTGGCTGAGATTGAAATGCGCACAGGCACTGCTCAGTCTTGGTTGCTTAAGCACCAGCTTCCCTTGGCTTTTTGCCACTTTGTGCATTTCAAAGAGACAAGTCCTTTAAGGAAAGAATTTTCCTTGTAGCTTGCGGTGGAGTAAACAGACCATTCAGGCATACATTATTGCATTACAAACTCAACTCTGCAAACTATTCCAAATTGAACGCAACAAAGTAATTAGTGAAATCATTTGCTCGTTAGAATTCATAAGCATGAATTGTCCTATTTAATAAAGTTTTTCTCTTCTAAAGAATCACTAAAAGTTTTATATGTAGAGAAGGATGACCTGGCTCTAAAAGTTTTTCCTTGCTCAAGTATTGAAGTCGAAGGTTCTCCGTGTACAAATGTCTCCTTCCCCTTCCCACTCCCCTATAGCCAACACTTTGTTGAGTTAATGTGGGGATTCCTAAGCATGCACATTACATTGCAAAGCAGTCATCAAAATGAGGATGATCTGTTTCAACAGGATAAGGTGTTGACCACACCAGTCCCATGTTATTATATAAAGAATAAGCAGAGAAAGGCCTACCTGATAGACCTACAGAAACATTTAAATATCCTGACTTAATGCTGAACTAGGTAAAATTGCATGCACATTATGGCCCCTTACTTCATCAGAAAGGCCCTAGAACACAGGCAAGGAAAGGCAAGACTGTACCTTAGGTGAGCCTAGAATCAGTATTAATCAAGAATGAATGATTCATTCCTGCAGCCAAATTTTATTATGCATCTGACTTGTGCCAAGAATGAGTTGCCAACCAGCCACGCCATCCCTCCCACCCCCCACCACTCCAGCAACCCTCAGTTTGTTTCCTGCAATTAACATAACATAATAATAATAAAAAAAAAATGAGTTGCCACATATGGTGACCAGACATTATCTCCTTTCTATAGGATTCTTAGTTTCTGTATCTGTATTTGTGGGAGTGGGGGCCCAGGGGGATCTTAAAATTATAAGATGTCATGTAATTGTAAAATGAAAGGACTTTTCTCATTTCTACTCAACATTATCTCTAATGATTACCTGTTTATAAATTAGTTCTGTTCATACTAGTCAGATCAAGTTGCAAATTTCAAAAAGATGTTATCAAAACTGTACAAAATGATTAGCACATTTATTAACTAGGATCCTGTTTACTGTTCATATGTCGACTCGAATCACCTGTTTGGGTGAACCAAGCAGTCTGAACTTCGTTAAAGTCATTGTCCTTATTAAGTAAATTAATAATAAGTATCTGAATTTCCTCAGTTGTGTCTTTTTTCACATTTTGTTGAATAAGCTAGGGTTCAGGTCCCTAATCAATATTTTCAAGTACTCCTTTTAATAAAGGACAAGTGTCTCATTTTAACTAACAAATGAGCCATCATTCACAAAGAACCCTAAACAAGGCCTTATTAATCCATGCATTAATAGTTTCCCTGATGGATGGATTTGTCCCCCTGCTCTGTTTAATCTGCCTGTTGTCTCCATCCACTGATACTCAAAGAGAATCCAGAAGGCACAAAATTATGGGAGTTGGAGTTCTAACCTCACAGTCTCCCTTTTCCCACCCTGAAGATTCGAATCACACCCCAGGGCAGACAGATGTATACACACTCTTCTCCCCACCCCACACCCACCTCTGCTCTCCCTCCACCCCCCCTTCTCTCCCCCACAGCCTCCCGAATTGTCAGAATTGTCACCAACCGGCTGAGAATCAGAATCAGTTCTGCATTGATCCCGCCCCTCAGGTCTGCTTGGGCATAAAAGACTTCATGTGCATCAAAAACACTTTTACCTAGATGCTGCACCTTTTGTACGCACGGCTACTTCTTTTTTTCTGGGTAAATATATATAACTATCAAAATTTCCAATAGTTACCTGCCGGTTGCAGAGTTGCAGTCCTGGTTTACCTCTGGTTTGATTGGATTGGTTCCATTTTTTTTTTTCCCCCAGAGTCATTAGAAAGAGAGAGAACTTACAGGCAAGCTTGATAGGTTTTGCCTCTTTACCTTGCTGTGTTTTCATCTGTGGCTACAGTCTGATTTCCCATGAATGTATCAAGGAAGGGTTTCAATGGCATCTGAGTCATCTTGAGTTTCTGGGTTACTTTTCAGTGGTTTGCCCTCCTTGGAGTGCTGAAGAAGAAAGAACGGGAATAACCCTGCCCTCTCAGTACCTGCCCATAGCGTAAATGCTGCAGAAAACCAGTGAAGCACTCCTAAGGAATTGTGCTTTTGGTTCCTTGAATTTGCACAGCATCTCCATCAGGTTTTTACAGCTGGACTCTAGCTGTAATTGCTACTGGAATGAGACGCATGACATGGGGTCTTGAAGCTAAGTACTACAGTGTTTTAGTGGCCGAAAATACATGGCATGGCAGGAGCGTCAGGCTCCGTGAAATTCACACTTGTAGATCTTCATGTTCCTCACCCATTTCTGACATGCTGCTGATTTGCCAGCAGGCACTCTAGATGAAGGTGATAAAAATGGCAAAGCTGAAAGATGCGGTTTCTTAAAGGGTACTGTATATCAATTGAGCAAGAGGAAGTAGAATGGGATTATAAACGTATAAAAAGCCCCTGAGGCCCTTTATTCCTCAGTACGGAGAGTTGATATTAATCTCATCAGTGCAACCAAACGAAAAAGATAATCGTCTTAATCTTATTATAACATGCTACAAAATGGTACACATTAAAGTATTTCTCCTAATATAAACAGTAATTCCGTATTTCTGTAGCATCAGCTCTCAGACCCTTTGTCCTGATTTGTCCTTAGATATAAATCAGTTTTTATGCTTCTTCCAGAGAAGCTTTAAAGCCTAATGTTTTCTTATTGGAAACATTATAATTCTAAAGAGGGTAAAATTGAGAGTTTCACTAGTGAAAAGTATCATATCCAAAATTATAATGTATAAGAATAATCCAAACATTCAGGCTGAGCCACCCTTATGGTTATTTAAGGCATAATCAATGAGGCTTGGAATTTAATGCAATTCACTTGGCATCATGATTCTCCAGGGTGTTAGCTGTGACCACTGAGTCTCCAGTCAAGTTATATTATCCTTTAACATTACTCTCTTCATTTTCTATTCTTTCTCTTTTTTTTCCTTCTTCATATTTTAGTTTTGTTTTCTGAAAATCAACCCTTCTTGTGTCGACCCAGCAGAACGTTTTCATGGTGCTTACATTAACTTGTGTCTTAAAAGCAATTTAAATGTATATATTAATTATTCCCAAGAATAAGGCAGTACACAGGATTGAATTATTTAAATGAGTCAAAACGGGTAAAATGCAAAGAGTTCCCTAAAACCTCTGAAAGGAGTTATTTTCTCGTTGCCATAGAAATGAGTTCCTTGTGCTTTGGGGCCTTACCCAGATCACGCTACTTTTGTTTAATTACAATAAAATACTAACCACTAATCAAAAGGTCCTTTGTTCTATTTAGAATTCAAACTTTTGTCCTTCTGAACATATTTACCTGCCTTGCTAGGATTACCTTCTGAGGGGGCAAAGCCAGAAAATGCTAATATGGTAGCCCAAATGGAGAAAAAAAAATGCATTCCTTATGCAAGTATCCTATAATAAACATTAAGATTTTCTATTGATCTTTTTAATGCCCAAGCTTTGCTATATTCTTTCTGTAAAGTATTTTTCACTCCACTGGTCACTTTAAGCTTTATTGCATTCGGAATTGCTTTAAAGCACATGCTTTTATTGACATTTAATTTGAGAAAGAGTAACTATCCCCACAGTACAATACGCATATGCACATGCTCCCCTTAATCCTGGCGACACCACAGTACACACTGCGTCAGCTGTTAGAATGAGAATTCCGAGAGTATTTTAATGCAAACACACCTATCCTGCGTAGTCACACACACACTTCTATGTGTTACAACCTGAAAAGGGAAGTCAAAAGACTGAAAACGTGTAAAAAAAACAGTTGGTATAACCATATACACATATTCCACGATATTTTTCAGATTTCTTCGCTAATCATTCGAGAGTGAATTCAACTTTGAAGGTGATTCAGCCATTTAATATTTCAAAACTTGGGTTATTCCCTAGAGTTCAGTTCCTTTGCTGCTTCTGCCAACAGTGATTTCCTAGTAATGTCCTCAGAAGCAACAGAGTGAAGCTAATGCAGTCACTTTGCTAGGGAAGAGAGGTTTTCAAGGGAAGCAAAGGCGGTTTCACTCCTTCTTTCCTACTGGTTAATGCCATCAGTGGGTGGTCATGCCTGCTCTGTTCTTGAACAAAGGACTCCTTCCTTGGAGCAGCACGAATAAAACTGACAAGTATCACATCTGTTTCCTGCTGCTTCTCCAATTCCCAAGGGCTAGCGCCACATACGTATATAGCAGCAGTTCTGATGGTACCACAAGGGAGACAAGGCAGTAGGGCATCCTGAATGAACGTATCCTGCCTGAGTGAGAAAGGGACAAAAAAAAAAAAAAAAAAAAATTAACCATATAAAAGAACAGCATTCCAGAGGTACAATAAATGGGCAAAGACACAACTTGTCAGAGAAGACAATGCTTTAGAAATAGTCTCTCCATTTGGTATAAAATCCGATTTTTTTTCAGTCTCATAGGATAGAGGGCGTCTGTCTCTCCATGTATGTGCAAGGACCTGGTCCTGTATAAAGAAAGCGTGGTTTAATTTGAGGGACACTTCCATCTGGTTATAACTTCTGGCCTTTGCTGTCACTGTTTACAAATGGAAAGAGACGTGGTAGGCACATTTAAGGGCCAGAGAGGATTTTACAACTCTAGTTAATAACTGAACGAATGGAACATCAGGAGATGGGCTCAAAACAACATTGATGGAAATGTTGTCAAAATGGATTGGCTGATGGGTATAAAATTCTGGCAGTTTCTTAAAAATTGTTGATTTTTAGTTCAAATTTCAAAATTACAAATTTTACAATATATCAATGATCCCTAAGTAAAGGTGTTTAAAAAACTGGCTCATAGCTCCATAGTTCATGACACTTTAAAAAATTCTTCCAAATAGTCATTGACATAGGAAAATGCTTACAACGTGAGGATACATGGAAAATAGCAAAACAGAACTATATAGTATGATTTCAGTTGTGACTATATCTGTATAAGAAAAAGAAGACAGGAAAGAAATAAGACTGCCCCTGGGTGTATGGATTACAGATGATTTTTGTTCTCTTCTTTTTCTAATTTTCTTTATTTTTCTATAGTTCTGGTTTTCCCAGTATTCATATTGAGCATGTGATATTTTATGATGAAAAAATGAAATTATTGAGAAAATTTTTTGTCAGTACCTATCAAAATTGGTTATGTGGATGCACTATTAACTCAGGATCTTGTCTGTTTGTATCCTAGAGAAATAGATGTAGAAGTGATTAGACGTCCTAGAGAGACTTTAGAAGCCTTATAAATGCCCACCAAAGCAGAATTCATGCCCTGTAATAATACTCTTCAGTTATTAAAGAACTTTAAAAACTATACATATCCAAGATTATTGTATACATCTGTATGTCTGTAAACAAGTGTGTATGTATATACACACACAACTTGAAAAGATACCTATAACCTGTCATACAATGGATAAAAAAGCAGTTTGCAAAGCTCAGTATGAAGAAAGATTGCACTTTCAAAAGAACATATGGGTACAGTGCATTCAGGCAAACTAAGGCTACATAACAAACGTAACTGTCTTTATTCTTTTAAATAAGTTTTTATTTTGAGCCTCCATTCCACCAGGTGATAGAAGCTCTTTGGATGGACGTAGTCAAATCAAGGTTTCTTATCAGTTTCCTGATCCCATTTTAGGAATAGGATTATATTAATATCCCGTTATGCTGCGTGGTATGGATTGAACGGTGTCCCCGAAATTCATACGTTGAAGCCCTAATCCCAATGCGATGGTATTTGGAGATGAGGCTTTTGGAATATATTTAGGTTTAGTTGGGGCCATGAGGGTGGAGGTCTCATGATGAGATTACTGCCCTTCTAAGAAGAGACATCAAAGCCCTCTCTGTCATTTGAGAACACAGCAAGAAGGCAGCTGTCTGCAAAACAGGGGGCCGAGAAGAGAGCCCTCACCAAGAACCCAAGCCTCCAGAACTTGGAGAAATAAATGTCTGTTGTTTAAGCCACCCAGTCTGTGGTATTATGTTACAGCAGCCTGAGCAGACCAATGCAGTTCTAAACATTTGACCGTCTTTCACCCTTCGTCGATTGAGGTCTATCAGTATCTTTGCTCATACTATAATCACTGCTGCCTCAACAGTCCATAGTGACCACAGCACCTTTAAAAATTATGACTTGCAGGGCGCCTGGCTGGCTCAGTCAGTTGTCCAACTCTTGATTTCAGCTCAGGTCATGATCTCAGGGTTGTGGGGTCGAGCCCCGCCTCGGGCTCTATGCTCAGCAGGGAGTCTGCCTGAGGATTCTCGCTCTCTTTTTCCTTCTGCCGCTCCCCCTGCTCTCACTCTCTCTCTCTCCCTCTCTAAGTAAATTAATAAAACTTAAAATATATTAAAAAAATAAAAATTCTGACCCTCTCTCAGTGGTTTCTGTGACCCAGTGAAAACTGGGTATGGCTTTCCCAAGTGACACACTGGGCATGGTAGGGACTGGGGGCAGGTGTGGGTTGTCTCTTGGAGGCTGCCTCAGTTTCATCTTCTTTAACACCCAACGCAACTATCTTCAGTCTCATACTCATTCACCGTACTGGGGAAAGGGAAAAATCTTGTTACTCTTGGGTCCATCTTTTGTTTCTGCTCTATCCAGCATGGTAGGGGTTGACGTTGAGTAGGGTCCTCCTCAGTGCATCAACACCTTCCAGATTTTCTTCTCCTCCCATCATACAGTCTTAGTCAAGTACTATGGGGTAAGTTTAGGGGGTTGAGTGCTGGAAAAACTGGCTCTGCATATATAAGAATTCTTCCAGAATCTTTCTGTTTCTTGCATAAATCTAAGTTTTTGGAACTCAAGAGATCAAGAATTTATTTATATATACTCTACTTCTGCTTTAACAACTTTTTTTCTAAGGTACTGTGTATTCACAGAACGTTGAGAAAGATACAAGGGACAAAGGCAGTGGCGGTGATGGTAGGGAGCTTTGATTAATATTTCAAAATATTACTCTGGTACAATTGGTTATCTTCAGAATCTAGGATTAGAGCAGGGAAGGGAGGACTTTCACTTCCTGCTTTATATAGTTATATAATATTTAAAATTCATAAGCATCCCTTTTATTTTTTTAAATTTTATTTATTTGTCAGAGAGAGAGAGAGAGAGCACAAGCAGGGGGAGCAGCAGAGGGAGAGGGGAGAAGCAGACTCCCTACCGAGCAGTAAGCCCAACGCGGAACTCAATCCCAGGACCCCCCGGGATCATGACCTGAGCCGAAGACAGATGCTTAACCAACTGAGCCACCCAGGTGTCCCAAGCATCCCTTTTAAATAAAAAGTTAACCACATCCGTAAGTTGCACATCAATTGATCCTTACTACAATACCATGACCTAGGTAGGGCAGTTACTATTATCCCCATTTTAACAGATGAGGAAACGAAGTCATTCACACAAACTATAAATATCCTTAATCTTGGACAAGTAAAAAATGGGAGGCAAACATGGAATGAGCGTCTCCAGTGTGTAAGGCACGTGCTACGAAAGAAGCTGTTAAAAATGTCTTAATGCATCATGTTTCTCTACAGCCTTATTGATTAAAAAGCATTTCCAAAGTTACTTTTTTGATTGATTTTTTCCATTGAAATCGCTACGTCCATTCTTTCGTTCCCAGAGGCATCTCCTTCATTCTGGTCCTGGTGGTTTCATGTTTCAACTCCAGCCTTATCCTTCCCTCCTGCTGTGTCCATTCCTGCTCCGACACATTCTTCACACCAATTGATTTTACTAAAACATGGCTCAGATCGTATAATCATAAGGGCCTTTGATTTGAAAGAGCCTCACAGGCAGCTCCTTCGATAGCTCAGGAATCTCTTCTGGACGATCCCTGGCATATGATTTTCCAACTTTTTCTTCAGCCATGGGATAGAGATTAGCTACTTTACGAGGCAGCGTGTCCTATTTTTAGCGAGCTTCAAGTGTTGGAAGGTTCCTTCTTATTGCTGTACCAAATGTCTCCCATTAACTTCCACACGGCATGAGTTCAGTCTTCCTTTTAAATGATGATCTCTCCACAAAAATAAGAATGTCTTCCTGTCTCAATTCACCAGCTTAGGTATTCCTAGTTCCTTTCTTGTTTTATTTGTTCCTGTATGCCTGAGACTACCACAGTTCTTTTTTTTTTTTTCTTTTTTAAGATTTATTTATTTATTCGTCAGAGAGAGACAGAGAACACAAGCAGGGGGAGCAGCAGACTCCCCACTGAGCAAGGAGCCCAGTGCAGGGCTCGATCCCAGGACCCCAGCATCATGGCCTGAGCCGAAGACAGACGCTTAACCAACTAAGCCACCCAGGCACGCCTCTCTCTATTATTTCTTAAAACTGCATATGAATCTACAATCGTCTCAAAATTTCAGTTAAAAAAAAAAAAGTGGTTAATAATTTTCAGGAGCCGGATGGCAGACGCTTAACTGACTGAGCCACCCAGGCGCCCCGAGACTACCACAGTTCTTGACACAGAGTAAACATGCAGCACCTGCTTGTTTCATGGGTTAATAATAATAAATGGTTAAAATGGCCAATCGTGACATTATTACTTTGGTTCTAGTTTTATAATCTGTAAAGGAAAGCATCAACACGTCTCCTCCATCTGGTAGGTGATCCGTAGTAACTTCTTGCAACGATAGAACATCTGTTTCTTCTTTTGGCTTCACAGAAATGTCCAGTATTTCTATGCCAGGATAATTTTTCAATCTGTACATTTATTCCCTCTTCTGCTTTTATAGCTGTTGTTTTTGAACAGCACATTCCAGCACGAGAGTATAAATATCTTAAGAGAATATGTGCAATCTTATTTATCACATGTATTGGAAACATGTCCCACTCGGTTTCAGTTTTTACCCATTGTGTGTGAGAAGTTCCCATTTTCGTTGGTGTTCATATGTAATTAGGTCATCGCTGGAATGAAGCGATATGGTTTTTATTAAAATGTGCAGTTATATCGTTAGTAAAGACGCTGTGTTGCACAATTTGTAAAGTGCACATCCTAAAGGAATAGGACTAAATTATAAGAGATATTCCTGGTGAAATCGTAGTCTTGATTACCACTTACTTTTGCTTATTTATCCTACTGTCTAGACTTTTTTTTTTTAACCTAGATAATAAAACCAGAAAAGCTGAGAAAGTAATAAATCAGCTAATTCTTGTCTTGTGATAGGTGTCTTGGCTGTGAAGATTGAAGCTACAAACGAAATTATATGTGACTTTTAATCATACCCACACCCACTTATCACAAATAGTCAAGGATTTTCTGAAGTTGAATTTTTTACAATTATCCAGAAGCAGCTGTTCCAAGTCCTCTCTGAGAGAATGTTGTAGTGTTGCAGCTATATATGTTGGTTAGTCAACAATAGAATTTTTTAAAGGAAAATATAAAGCCAGATATCTCAAGAAATGATTTTAAAATTATCACCTTCGAAGTCAGCATCCCCTCACACCGACTCTCTTGTATCAGTACGTTTTCAAACTTTCTGTCTTAAATCACAGTGTCTATTTTTTATAGTGCCCCAGATTACTCTGTTAAGTAAAATAGTCAGAAAACACATTTCCTCCTTGCCATACATAAATGGATTAGACATCTAGAGTATTCTGCTTTAACGAAAATTCTTCTTGGCATTCTTTAAAGAGGAAAGGAGAGAGAGAACAGTGGGATTTTCACATCTGTTAAATAATCATTAGCATGGAGGATTGAAACGCTATCTTCTTTTTCAACTTAAGACCAGCTGTTGAGGTAAACTTGAAGGGCCCCTTAATTATTGCATATTTCAATAGCTTGTGGAGGATTCAGTTACCTCGTTCCACCACTCCGATCAAAGGAACTCATTTACTTGGTGCACCATTGTTATTGAAAGCATTCCTCATTTGATTGTTTTGCTTCTGAAATGTTCTGTAAAAGGTCAGACAGGGTGTCTTTCTCTGATTTCATCATGCCTCTGCGAATAACCTCTGCTACCAATTATGTGTTACTTGGATGGGTGCTAGGATACCCCAGGGCTGCTTTTCTTGGCCTTAGTATGTGTTTGCTTTTGTCACTTACATTGCTGAGTCAAAGATGTTTTAATGTCCATATGATATTTGGAGTCCGTGAGAAACAAATTCAGACAAGTGAACAGATTTTTTTCTCTGTGTAGTGTAACATGATTTGGTAGTGGTACCAGAGACATATTTGCCATGAGCTGTGCCTCCCAATCAAAGGCTTTCATTATGTTGAAGGCTTCTCATTGCCTTTGGCTTCATGACTTTTTCTAACCATGGAATAAAATCTTACCCTGGCATAACACAAGACTTGAGGAACGAACAAAAAGCGAAAACAACGCATAGAACTTTGGCCCTCCCACAGGACAGCATGTGAATGACTAAATATGAAAATCAAATCTTGACTACTTCCAAATAGATCGCAATACTGAGTTACTGTGCTGGTGTTATGTTTATTGTTTCTTTCTCCCAGAGCATAATGTGCTGTATCAAATTGGCAAACTATGGAGCTGGCCCATAAGCTCTTGCATTTGGAAACGGGTGCTCTCCCTTTGTAGGTAGCCTATGGACTGACTGTCCATACAGAGTTACAAAGCTGTATTCCTTTTGGAATATGCTCTCATGTCTGCACAGTGAACAAACTTTGGATCTAAAGTTACTTTCTCAAATAGTGGATGTCAAAATTTGTTCAGAACCCCTTTATAGCAGATGTACAATAAACTGCTTACCCGGGCACAGTTCTTTTCTATAGATTAAATTTATTGGTAGATACAGTGACATATTTTAAGACTTAAAAAGACTGAAGGCTTCTTACTGTGATGAAAGGTTTTTTTTCCCCTAAAGATGTGTGAAAGAAATGAAGCAGTGCATTACTTCCCACTACAAAGGGTACATGGAAAGGGAAATAAAATAATAATAACTTTTCAATAAAGAGGTAAATATCAGAGACACAATCTAGTCTGTGCTCTTGAAATCCAAATTTAGGGAGTGAAACTCAAAATGGAGGTTGCTCTTCAAGATTTACTTTTTTTGTGATGGAATGACTTGTATATTAAAATCTGAGTAGGTTGGCTCCATTGGCAAAATATACTCAGAATCCAGCAATTTCCTATCATCTCTACTGCAAACACATTAACCTTAGCCAGTGACATCTCGCGTCTGGATTTAGGCAGAATTTTCCTCTGTGGTCTTTCTGCTTTCACCCTTGACACCCCCCTCACCATCTGTTGTCAACACAGTGGCCAGAGAAGATTCTTTTAAAAGGTGTTAGGTTATGTCTACTAATCTCAAAACTCTCTCCTGGCTCCCCATTTCACTCAGAGTAAAAGCTCGCCTTTATAATGACTGACAGGTCCCATGTCATCTGGGACCATCTCCGAACCTCCTCTTCCTCCTCCTCCTCCATCCTTGTACTGCTCTAGGCATGTGGACCTTTCTCCTGTTCCTGGAATACACCAGGCATACCTTTGTACCATTAGTCCTTGCCTGGAACCCTCTTCAACAGATTTCCTCCTGTTTAACTCTCTCATCTCCTTCATTCAGTCTTGGCTCAGTGAGGCTTACCCTGCTGTCCCCGTTTAAAAGGACAGCCCCGCCCCCCACGCCACACTCCGGAGTTTCCCTGTCCTGCTTTTATTTCTCTGAAGCACCTGTTGACTACCATGTTACCATGCAATTTGCTTTGTAATTATATTTATTACTTGTCTTCCCTCAAAAGAACATAATCCTCAAAAGGAGATTTACTCTGTTTTGTTCACAGAAGTAATCCACATGCCTAGAACAGTGCCTGGCCCCTACATAGTCAATACTTACACAATATTTATTGAGAGAATGAATTAAATCAAAAGAACTAGTGAGGTTGGAGAGTTGGCTTTAACAGAAAGATACGAGTTCACTACAGTCCTACTGAGTTTTAGAAGTCAGCAGTAGAGCTTTGGAAAGACAAAAACTGTACGTGCAGTTACAGGAGTTGCTGTGCATCTAGATCACCAGCAAATTCTGTCCATTCTACCTTCAAAATACGTTTAGAATTTACCACTTTTCACCACTTCCACACTCCCGTAAGTCACCATGGTTCCTTACCTGAATTACTGCAGCAGCATCCCATAATAAACCCCCTTGATTCGGCCTTCACCCCTCTCCCTAGTGTAAGCTCAACACAGGGAGTTGGACGGTAAGGATCCAGGGAAGAGAGGGCCAGAAGCTGCAGAAGAGAGGCAATAAATAATGACGAGGTGTCTGAGAGGAGGCTGGAGAAGGTTAGCTTAAGAATGAAAGTAGAGCAAGGAAGAGCAGGCCTGCCTGTCCTTCGCAGCTGCTGGGGAGTGACTTAGGAAGATGGAGAAAGTCTGAGTACGGTTCCCCCACTAACACCAAAGAGGCTGGTAACACCAACTATCAGGTAGCCTGTGACATGGCTGGAGCCGGCATACACCACTGTTGAGGATTTCGTATGATACAGACACCTTCGAGAACCGTTTGACGGCTGTTTGTAAGCTAAACATCCACCCTCTGACCCAGTAATTGCCCTCGTAGGTATTTATCAAAAAAGACATGAAAACATATGTTTAAAAAGACTCATACAAAAATGTTTAAGGCAGCCTCATTCATAGTAATCTAAAACTGGAAACACGTCCAGTGTCCATCAAAAGGAGACGAGGTTATGGTATATTCATACAACGGGATACAATTAAACAATAAAAAAGACCACTGCGTTCACCACACAATGGATGAATGCATCTTAAAAACATGTTGAGCAGTGGGGCACCTGGGTGGCTCCGTTGGTTGGGTGTCTGGCTCTTGATTTCGGTTCAGGTCATGATCTCAGGGTTGTGCGATCGAGCCCCACGTCGGGCTCTGTGCTCAGTGCGGAGTCTGCCTGGGATTCCTCTCCCTTTCCCTCTGCCCCTCCCGCCGCACACACGTGCGCTCTATCTCTAAGGAAAAACAAAACAAAACAAAACCATGTTAAGCAAAAGAAGCCAGACATGAAAAAGTACATGTTGTTTCATTCCAATTACATGAATATATATAAAACCCGAGAACACACACAAAATAGAGGATGATGGATCTCAGAAAGCAGCTGTCCGGAGTGGGGTGGGGAGGATGGAAATGACCGGAAAGGGACCACAAGGGCATTTTCTGGGTGAAGGAGACACTTAACATCTTGTTTTAGGTGGTGGCTACAGATGGATGTGCATAGTTGTCAGATTTGTTGAACTGAACACTTCAGGTCTGTGCACCTTAGTGTATGCTAATTTTACCTCCATAAAAACCTAGATGATAAAAATGTAATGAACCCTTATCGTGAGATTCTGAGCTGTGAACAGGGAGGAGAATGGTAGAACAATGCGATGGCTCAAATCTTAGAAAAAAGTAAGATACCAAAGTCATTTCCTGTGCTTGATACACGAGTGATTAGAAAAACGCTTAGCTTGGCTCCTTTAAGGAATGTGACAGGAAGTTGAGAAGAGAAAGCACAAGTATTAATAAGCAGAAGGGAGGGCAGTGCTGAAGCCGACGGTATGACTGTGGAACCAGTCGGTATAATTTTGTGATTAGGGGTGAATAAATTAGGTAACTGCTGCTTAGGAAGACAGGGGGACAGTTGGAGTCTCAGGTGTCCGTGTCTTTCTGGCAATCCTCTCAGTGAAGTGGGGTTTGAATCTGCCTCCAAGAGTGAATTGAATTTTCCCCAGTAGAGAAAGTGCAGATAGCATACATTGGGTTGAATGGAAGGTATTATTAAAAATTAACTCCACTTGCTTCTTTTTGCTTTCTTTAATAGAAAATCCAAAATTATATATATTGCTCACCTTATATTTCTTTTGGACAGTGCTGGCCTTGAGGCACAGAGAGAAGTTAAACTATTTCCATAATCAAAGCAAATGATGATGACTGTCTGGCCAAGGACCATGGCAGTAGGGAAAAAGAGGAGCAGTGAAATTCAAGAGAGATTTCTTAGGACAGTGTTGACTGACTTGGTTAGTGATTGCATTTGGCAGTGCCCGGGTTATGGAGTGGGACAAATCAGAGATTGCTCTAAGATTTCTAACTCGGATAGTATTGGTTGGGATGGGATGCCATATTTGACATTAGAGAAAACACAAGGGAAAAAGAGAATCAGATCTGAAAGTTTAGGAAGAAGGAGAATAATACCACATATTGAGTTCCAGGCGCTTGTCATATATTAAATCATTTTAACAGCTGCAAATATGGAAGAAATTAAGACCCAGAAAGGCTAAGTTAGCCAAAGATCAGTCACCTGGAAATGGTAGACCCCGGATTCAAACCCACACCAGTGGCGGTGCTAAATGATTTCAAAATTTGGGAAGCAAATGATAGTCTGGCTTCTCTACGTAGTGATAGGGGTGTTTATCCTGAGTCACATTTCAAGAATGCCGTGTGTACCGTAATTATAGTTTCCTATAAGAACTGACCGACTAAACCCAGAATACAGTAATCAGAAATGGCGAGATTCATTTCATGGGGGTGGGGTGGGGATGATTGTTAACTAAGTGCAAGATTACAAAATCTGTACCATTTTATACAGTCAGCTCCAAACAGATACGTGTAAAGGACAATACCTATAGTAAACAATAATTAGTAACTGTTTATTACTGTCTTAGAGGAGTAAAGGCACGTGCTCTATGAGGATGAATGTGTATTGTCACAAGGACAGGCCCTAGGCGGGCTTTGTATTGTGTTTTCTCTAAGTTCTTTTTTGTCTTTCAAAAATTGAAGAATAGGAAAAATACCAGTTAACTAAGAACTGTAGTTATTTTGGTTCGTATTTCCTGGTGAGACATTTTGGTAATATGGCCTAGGTTTTAGACAATGTAAATTTCCACTATAAAGTAACTCGATAAGAAACCAATGGTATGAGCATTTTAAGAATGAGTATTCCCCCCTCCTTGTATATAATTAATACACAAGACTGCAAATTTTCAAGCGCTGGGACATAAGTATAAACTGTTACAAAACAAAAACCAAAGACCTTTGGCACATAGCAATCAGGAATGATGTGAACTGTTTTAAAACAAAGACTTTGGACTGACTCTGGAGTGAGTGGTAGATTTGCACACAACAGTGTATTTTATGAACAGCCACAAACTAAAGATTAGACTTAAAGTGAGAACATTGTTGTAAAGACGGTTGCTTACCTGTCAGATCGGTCTTTTCATGCACACGTAAGTAGCTGTCAGTCTGGAGGAGCATGTATTTAAATGCCCAAGATAACGATATAATACTCTAGTGCACTGAGTCACGTATCCCAGCACCATCTGGTAATCTTGGGCCCCGGTCTATATTGCATTATAGTACCTTCAGAAATTCAGTACCTTTGAATAATTCCAACAATAGAGTTGACCTTGTGACATAGTCAGCATTGAGAAGCCTACTTATTTGCAGATGGGTATACCTATTCTCAGTGACCTGTGACTCTTCCTAAATTTAGCTAAACTGGTATCTCAAGAGCTAGGTAGAAAGACCAGAAGATACTCAAGTTAAGGAGACTTCTTTTAGTGGTTTTAAAAGACACTAGAAATAGTTGCCCCTAGTTTCAATAAAGAGGCTCAAATTCACATTCATTGTTGGTAACTTCCTGATTCAGGGTTTTGAGACATTTTTAGGGCCCCGTTGGGGGCAAAGAGTGCCATATATATTAACAATACCTGTTAAGGTCACAGACCTAGGGTGGACATGAGAGAATGGGAGGGTAAGTATATGAGTGCTTCATATAGTTCACCAAGGCTTTGCTGATTCTGCTTAGGTCAAACTAAAAAGCTATTATTTATTGATCATCTACTATCAATTGCAAATTGTGACAGATATTATTTCATTGACTTTCATTCTCCTTGAACATCCAGAATGGTAGCTGTTAAGCCACATTTTCTACGCTAGAAAAATGAGACTCAGAGATTCAAACCCAAGTTGACCGGATTACAAAGACATCGCTTAGTTTTTGCATATCAGTGTTGTTGAGATTTGAGTAGAAGGACCCATCTGAATAATAAGAATTTTTGGAATATAGCCAGTACTGTGGCGTGTACTCATGAACTAAACGTGTTTCTGATATTGACACCATAAATTTATCAAATCTGTTTAAAATATTAATTTTGAAGAAATTTCTATAAAATGTTTTTGTCAAAATGTGTCAGTTTTCAGATATATTACTCTGAAAAAATAATTAAGCTTTTTGACGTGGGAATCGAGTCTCTGCATTCCATTTTTGGGAAAGCACCACAATAATACAATGATGAAGTTCTATAGACACCATCATAAGCAATTATTTATAAAGAGAAACGGGGATTTAATAAAAGTGAAAAGAAATATGGAAAATCCAGTATATTTGTGGTTTAGCCTAGTTTGCCACATTGAATGAATTTCATAGATATTTATGACTTTGAAGCACTGTATCTGTTGAAATTCCTGAAGACTTTCTCAAGGATTTGAGATGGGTCATAGAGAAACAGATATAGGAAAATGGAGTACTGAAGCTTTACATTAGAATTGGATTTTTGTGTGATTTCATATTTAAAAGAAAGTTATTTATAGTTTACTTCCGGATATTCCCAAAGGTCATAATATTTTATTTATTACTAAGGAAAAATATGGAGATTCATATTTCACACATCATCAAAATGATTGTACTTAAAGCAGGAATTCTCACATTTCTCATGATTTATTACTACTTACATTTATACAGTTGAAAACATATTTTTTTTTGTTCAGGAATAAAAATAAATTAACTACAATAAAGTACCAACAACTAAAATGAATTCTTAAAGGCTTTTAGCCCAAAAGGAAAAAAAAAAGGCCTTACCTCAAAAGTATTTCCCATTTCATTTCTAGCACTGAAAAGTATTTTAATTCACAAAAACTCAGTTCTTGAACATGCTGCCTTCTGCCTTTGTCTTAGTTTATCCAAAGTCCCATAACCTTGGCAATTTAGATTTGTTATGTGAGGCTGGAAATTTATGTTCTTTCATATGCCTTTTTTTAACCTTTTAAAATGACCGGTCAGGTCAAATTGATTCCCATAACATGTAGATTTCTACACTTATCAGAACGGCAATTTACCACAGCTTTATTATTTATCATTTATCTTTCACTTTCTTCCAGAAAGGATACTCGTAAGAAGGGTTTAACTTATGGATTGTTTTCATTTGGTATGCATTACTTCATGCATTTATTTATTGCCGTTTCTACTAAATTGTACTTTTGAAACTTCTGCTTCATTAGTTCCTTGCTTTAGGAATGAAAGAAGCATCTTTTTTTTTTTTTTAAGATTGTATTTATTTATTTGAGAGAGCGAGAAAGAGAGAGAGAGCTTGAGGTGGGGGTAGGGTCAGAGGGAGAAGTAGACTCCCCACTGAGCAGAGAGCCTAATGCGGAACTCAATCCCAGGACTCCAGGATCATGACCTGAGCCGAAGGGAGTCGCCTAACCAACTGAGCCACCCAGGCGCCCCGAAGGAAGCATCTTTAAGCAAAATAACTTTTCTGAGCTACTACAGGAAGAATTATTTAAAATGTTAAAGCATTTCATCGAGCCATTCATAGGTGCTATCTTTTGTATTTTTAAGATTTTATTTATTTATTCTAGAGATAGGAATGACAGGGACAAGCAGACTCCATGCTGAAAGCAAAGCCTGATGTGGGTGGGGCTTGATCCCAGGACCCCAAGACCGTGACTGGAGCTGAAACTGAAACCAAGAGTCAGACACCCAACTGACGGAGCCACCCAGGCGCCCTTCTATTGTATATTTTAACTCAAATGAAACACAGAGTAAAATATATTATCTTTGCCTTCTTGATAATAATTTTAAATGATACATGTAGATAAAGTTTTAATTTTAAAGCAAATATTTAACTGACAAATAACCTAAATTTGGTTACATTTTGTTCCTTTCTCTTCCCCTACCCCGCCACTGCCTCCCAAACCCTCCGTCCTCCCCACAAGATTGGGTAGTAAGAAGGTAAACTTCTCAATAAAACTTATTTCAAAAGGGAAAATCTTTACAATGCAATTGCAGATGGTAAAACAGTTTATTCTACTCATAGATGTCGAGCATATGTTTCCTTTTTAAAAAATAACTTTACAGACTGGCCTGAAATCTGGCTATCTTTACAGGTTATCTCACCAACTTCTGCTAAATTTCAAGCTAACATGAACTTTACAATATTTGGTTTTGTAACTGCAATTTTTACCTTATAAACAAAGGATAAGAAAAAGTTCTTATTATTGAGGAAGCAATTAACAGGTTTATGTTTAAAACTGGTCAGAATAGAAATGTAGAAAATTGTGTACAATACACATACATATATATGTATGTGTATATGTGTAGGTACATGTATATATCCAGGACTTCAAGTAAAACTGGGGAAATCTGAATAAGAAAGGTGGATTGTATCAATGTCAATATCTGGTATAAGTTTTGCAAGATGTTACCATTGGGGGAAATCAAGCAAGTGTACATATACCTCTCTGTATTATTTCTTTTTTTTTTCCAAAGATTTTATTTATTTATTTGAGAGAGAGAGAGCACAAGCAGGGGGAGGGGCAAAGGGAGAGGGAGAAGCAGGCTCCCCGTTGAGCAAGGAGCCTATTGAGGGCTGGATCCCAGGACCCTGGGATCATGACCTGAGTGGAAGGCAGACGCTTAACGACTGAGCCACTCAGGTGCCCCTCTCTGTATTATTTCCTAAAACTGCATATGAATCTACACTTGTCTCAAAATTTCGGTTAAAAAAAAACTGGTTAGTAATTTTCGAGAGCCAGATGGTGAATATGTTAGCCTTTTTAAGGGGGCTTGAGGTGGCAACTGCTCGAATTCATTATAATGTGAAAACAGTCAAACATAAACAAGTGGGTGTGATGGTGTTCTTTTGAAACTTTATTTAGAAAAAGTAGACTTGTGGTTTGCAGACCTCTGGTTAAAAAAAAAAGACAGGAGCTTTTAATATTCTATATGCTACTCCCTTCCAAAAAAAATGGTAAGAAAAGTAAATCATATATTATAATGCTTTAATTTGCAGTGTCTCTGTCTTCATGATTTCCTTAATTTGCATAAATATTTATACATACAGTATGCATACACACACTTACATTTATCTTAAATATTCTGTAAAGCCCTTCTTGGGTACCATGTTTCTGTATTTTGGGAAGTCAAAATGAGTTCAAGTTGTTTGACTTAGAAAAGTAAGAAATCCTTTTTAGGCAAAGCACTCTATTAGAGGAAGATGTAACATGGAATTTCTGTCCTAAAATTTTCATCTGTAAACATGAGCAGTAATCAGTTAAGGAGTAAGAGTCGAAGTTGAAAAATAGCCACTTTCTGTGCTTTCCTTTCTTTTTATCTATTATGTCCAGGGGTTGAACATCCTCCGCAAAGGTTTAGACTGTTCAATTACTTTCATTTTCAGGGTGCGACAAAGCATTACCGCAAGCAGAATCTAACTTCAAGTAAGAGTGCAGTCAGGCTTATGTTTCAGACAATTTCCAAAAAATCCACTCTACAGGATATCAGTATTTATTCTGTAGGCATATTTGTTAACTTTTTCTTTCACTCCACTCTGCCCCATCATGAGCATAGTTTTCAGAAATCAGCTTCAGTTTCCATTGAGTCCAGTTGCTTTCTTCCCATATGATTCTTTTTCCTTCTGCTTCTTCATCTCTTTTAAGGTGAGTGGCTTGTGGAGAAAAGCACCTTGAAAGTGGGATATAAAAAGGAAAGAATATGCTTTGCAGAGACGTGTATTAAGTTTCCCTCCGCACCCTGGAGAGTTATAAAGACTTTGCAATTTCAAAGAAGAGACAATATAAACACTAGGAGGCACTGGTGAGAAAACAATTTTAATGCCCACAATTGAGCAGAAATATAAACCAGTTCTGGAGAGATTTCCAGAACGATTAGAGCAGTGAGAGCCAAGTAGGGTTAACATGATGAGCTTGTGTGATTTTAAGTAATTTTAAAAGATGAAAGATATTTCTGAGAGTGTTTTGAAAATTCCATGCACATCCCTCTCTTGTACCCTACCCTTCGTTTAATCTTTTGCTAAGGTCATCAGTTTACTCTGCCTCTTCATTATCTCTTGAAGGTGGCCCTACATCTTTATCCCCATTGAGGGCCTTTGTTTATGTACTCCGTGCAATAATGAAAATATCTACTAACCTTCCTCACTCACCACTCATGCAGACACAACACACACACACATACACACACACACACACTCTCTCTCTCTCTCTCTCTCTCTCTCTCTCTCTCTCTCACGTGTTCATCCCACATGCATCCCCATGCTGCTGCTAGACTGATCTTCATAACGTGCATCCTGGACCTTGTCATTCATTTGCTTAAAACCATTCAATAGCTCCCTGTTACAGTACAACACGGGTGTGAATTCTATAGCCCATAGGCAAGGCAAGGCAAGTTAGAGTCTTTTTCCGTCCTATGTTTCCAACTTCATTTCCTAAGTCATTTGCCTTTCTCCTGCCTTCCTTATCCCAGCATCTGCCCACACCTGTTAGAGTTCAGCCACTCTGAACTATGGCTGTATTGTGCACGTGCCATCTTGCCTTTGCTTCTTTCCCAGCTGTCCTGAAGCCTTCTCTGCTCGAAATACGCATTCCTCGGGACAATTCAAGCATTATTTTAATCGGAAAAGCATTGTGTGAATCTTTCAGAATTGAACATATTTCATCTCTTAGATTATTTGCCAAATAATACTTGATCTCTTTGTATGTTTATACCCAAGAGTGGGAGGGCAGTATGGTATAATAGATAAAAGAGCTTTGGAGTCAGATGTAGTGGGAGCTCCAAAAGGGCAGGAAAGAATCCGTTTAACTCAACACTGAATTACTAGCCCCTGGCAGGTACCTGAAATACTATAGGTATTCAGTGTATATGTCTTGCATGAATTATTGAAGGAGTCAATCAGTCAATAAATAAAGGAGATAATTTGTGTCTTACTCCTTGGAATTGGTTGGAATATCAGCCTGGGAGGCATTTCTAAAGATATTAAGGGTTTAAAGGAAGACTCCCTTCTATAGTATTTCTGTAATGAAGGGGTGACCATCTAAAGGGAATTTCTAACCATTTGGAAGAAAAAATATATAAGTTGGGGGAATATATTCTGTTTTAAACACCAATAGTTACGATTATCATGCACATAACTAATGCACTTCTTTTTTTCCAGTTTCGGCTACCCTTACAACTCCTCAAATATTCAGCAACCTGTAGGACATCTTAATAAGATATCCTAATATGTAAACATTTCGAAACCACTATCGACAAGGCTGAAACCTAAGTTTTTAAACTAATACATCTCTCATGCTGTGGCAGGTGCCCAGTAAATACGTGTGGAATGAATAAATGAACCACTAGCAAATGAGTCTATTCAGCTCCCACACTTAAAAAGATAGTCATCACGGGGCGCCTGGGTGGCTCAGTCGGTTGGGCGACTGCCTTCGGCTCAGGTCATGATCCTGGAGTCCCGGGATCGAGTCCCACATCGGGCTCCCTGCTCAGCGGGGGGTTTGCTTCTCCCTCTGACCCTCCCCCCATCTCATGTGCTCTCTCTCTCTCAAATAAATAAATAAAAATATTTAAAAAAAAAAAAAAAGATAGTCATCACTTTACAGCCAGATGCCGTCCCAAGATCCTTGGACCCTTGACAACTACCCAGGTTAATCGTCCTTCCACTTCTTTTCTCATAATAAATCCCTTGCAAGGAACCTCTGCATAGCCTTACCGTATTGAGTAAAAATTCTCCTGCTTGGATTTTAAAGTCATCCAACTGAGCGCATGTTGGTCTATCCAGAACTCTCTCTTCTCTTGCTTTCCAAACCAGTGTCTTTGCTCACCTCCTGGTCTTCTTTATGATGGCCCCATTGACTTGCCTAATCCCTGCTTCTCCTTTTGGTTTATCTAAGGTTTAGCCTACACTTGAAGCCTTCTAAACTAACCCAGCACAAAGCAAAGGTTTCCTTATTTGCTTTCCTCATACAGTTTGAATTGCTTTAAATTGGTTTTTTTGCACTTGCCTGAGATTTGTGTTCTAGCTGCTTCGAGTATGTAAGTCCCATCTCCAGAAACAGCATAAGCTCCATTAGGCCAATCAACCTGTCTTCTCCTTCTGTATCTCCACAGTACTTGAACATTATTGGGGAAATAAAATTTGTGGTTTGGCAGCAGTGAACCATTGTTGACTCAAGAAGAATACATTTATGAAAACAAAGTTGTCCATTGTATGCAGGATCGACTTGCGTGGAGAGAGTCAATAGACAAAGATGTCAGCATACAATTTTTTACAACGTTTATACCTAGTCAGCAGACAAGGGTTTTTATCTAATAAACGAAGGGCAGAGAGGGAGGGACGGTAAGGATCTAGATACAGTGAGGCAGTGGGAATCCAGTGGAGGGTACATAATCAAGGTACATTTTTATAATCAGCTAACAACAAACTTGTTGATGACTGAATACAGAGGATCAAAGAGAGCGATAAGCCAAAAATGTCACCAAACTTTCAAGTAGAAAGCGGTGATTTCAGTGGAAAAGTGAATGGTTGAGAAAGAGGCAAAGTGTTGGGCCTCTTTGTGTTGGGCTATGGAAGGAGCGGGATGACTTTAGTTTTGGGCGGATTGGCAGTGTATGTGAAGACAAGAAATATGATTCCTTTAAGGTGCGTTTGGCTATGAATGATGACATTACGTTGGCTACAGTGGATTTTTGAAATTGTATCCACAGATTTGAACATTTCTCTTCCTTCCCACCCCCCCCCCCATATAGATGTGCTATCTACATTAACCTTCAGGGATCACACTTTACACTGATTTTTCTTTCTTTTTTTAAATCACATTGGTTTTATTTTGGAGCAAAGTTGTTACAGTAGTCTGGTATAGAGAAAGTTCATTGAAACACTCATACTAGTATAATTTGGTTGTAATTCTCATTTCAAATGTAATGGATCGGTGCCTGCTAGAGAGGAGGAGACACACTAGGAACTAATTTACCTGTAAGAAGGCAGAGGGCAGAGACTGAAATCCTTGTTCCTCTAAGAAAATTGCAGGCTCAGGTTTGTTTTTGCTGTTGGGGTTTCTCTTGCTTTGAATAGGCTATAACTATGCTTGAGGACCACTAGAGGACAGAAATCAAATCTTAATCAGTCTTAATGTTTTTTTTTTTTTCTTTCTCTGTTTAAAAGAAAGTTTCAAATTCACTTTAAAGCCTAGGGAGTTTAATTAAAGTAAGTAGAGACAAAAGTACTCTTTTGAGAGCTGTCATTTCTTTTAGTATGACACTATTAATGTAGCATAATGCTATTTTGGAAGTTTGGTTCTTTCCTTGTCTTTTGTCTTGTTCTGACTCTTTTCTGTGTTCTAAATGAAAGGGGGAATAAAGCACTTAAAGGAAGGTACTCTACTGAATCCACTTTCTCCTCCTGCACCCCATCATCTCTGACCTTCGCTGTAATTCTTTGAAGAAATAACCCTTGCAAGCACTGTTGTTGTTGTTGTTTTTCTTTCCCTTCCTCTTTTGTTGCGAGCCTCTTTAACCAACAACATTTACAGGGTTCTTCGCAAAGAATTTTTTTTTTTCCCCAATTAGGGTGAAAACTAGATCATTATGTGACCATTTCATTGTGAGTGTAACTTCCCTTTTTGACAGCTCCATTAGCTCTACCCGGTTCTAAATCTTCGTATTTCTGACTTGCCTTGAAATCAGAAAGCGTTTTCATTACGCTAGTCTTTGTGAGCAACAAGCATGAATGAAGGCATGGCAGATATCATAGCCTCTCCGGGGAACTTACCTGCCTTACAACTCAGGGCCAGGGCAAAATGTTTACCGCTTCGACCTGATGATTTAGCTTTGATTCCTAATTAAGTGTGGCACAGTTTTGAATCTGAAGAGTGTTTCTGAGGTCACTTTTTGTTTTTGTGTGCACCGTAATGTTTTCCCGGTAACTTGGATTTGACGATCTCCGTTGTTTGAAAGTTAATTAGTATTCTTTGTTTAGAATACCTTCTCATTTGCCTAAGTGTGTCATTGCATCCGCCTTTGTCACTTGATTTCGGTGAATATTTTTTAAGCCTGATGATAGTTTTAAGGTGTGCTACCTCTAATTGCATTGACTTGCAGAAAGCCGGTTATTAAACGTGATAATGTAAATTGCACTTTTATTCTGTTCTCATGCTCTGTTTTTATAATATGCATAAGGTTGAAATATTAGAATTACCCAGTATTTTAACATGATAGGTAAGAAGTAAGAAACTGTAAGGGAAGCAGAAATTATTTTGTTCTAAATGTAATATATGAAATTTACCCTAGTTTGATGTCCTCACTACAATATAAAACATGGCAGTGTATAATGAAGGTAAGAAGTTAAAGAGTTAACAGTTCTTTATAAACCAGAAGGCCATTAACTTTTAATAATGCCATCTCAAATATTTGTCTGTAAATTGTGGTGATAATCAAAGATGAGCCTATGGGATTGTGCTTTGTAGTACTGTTTGATTTGATAACTCTGGTAATCCCTTAAGCACGTTAGGAAAAATATTTTATGCTTACATTAGCAACTATCGTGAGTTTGTAAAATAACCTGCCAACCCCAAGATGTATTATAAGGACAAGAAGAAAAGCAATTATATCTCAGATTTTGTGGGGGCTTTTTTGAATGATTACTTTTAGAAAATTTTTTTCAGCCTAATACATTTTTGTTTCTAGCTGTGAGAAAGAGATGAACTGGCTTCAGAAAATTAAAAAATGAGACAGAATGCTGTCTACATACTAAAAAATGTTGAACTCTTTATGAAACAAAAATAACTCTCCAAGTTATCTTTTTATCTGCGTTTCCCATTTAAAATGCTGTGCAGTTTCCCTGTAATAAAGCAATGCTTTCTCTGTCACTGCTGGGTTGTGGTCTCTACCACGGCCCTCACTAGACAGCACTCTGACCCCAGAATCAAAATAAAGCAAGCATTTCTTCATTTAAAATTGAATTTCTAAAAAGTTGAAATAAAATCAAATCGAATTTCTACAGTACAACTTTTTTTAATGGCGGTAAAATTGATATATAACAATATGTAAGTTTCAGGGGTTCAGCATTCGAATTCAACATCTGTCTGCCCTACAAAGTGGTCACCACTAAAAGCCTAGTTATCCTTCACCACCATAGAGTTGGTCTCCTTCACCCATTTCACTCATCCACCTCTTTCCCACCTGTAACCACTGATCTGTTCTCTATATCTACAGGTTTTTTTCCTTGTTTGTTCTTTTGGTTTCTTTAGATTTCACATATAAGTGAAATCATACTGTATTTCTCTTTCTCCATCTGACTTACTTCACTTAGCGAAATACCTTCCATGTTGTCGCAAATGGCAAGAGTTCATTCTTTTTTTATGGCCGAGTAATATTCCATTCCGTTCCATTCCATTATACATACACACCACATGTTCCTGATTCATTCATCCGTTGATGGACGTTTGGGTTGTTTCTGTTTCTTGGCTACTGTAAATAATGCTGCAGTGAACATAGGGGTGCATATATCTTTTTGAATCAGCATTTTCATATTCTTCAGATAAATACCAAGAAGTTAAATTGCCGGATCACGTTGTAGTTCTATTCTTGATTTTTTGAGGAACCTTCATACTGTTTCCACAGTGTCTGTACCAATTTACATTGCCACCAACAGTGTATCAGAATTCCTTTTTCTCTACATCCTTGCTAACACTTGAGTATGTATTCTTTGGAAAAATGTTTATTCCCTCTGTCCCATTTTTTAAACAGGTTGTTTTGTTCTTGTTGGGTGGTATGAATTTTGTGTATATTTTGGAAATCAATGCCTTGTCGGATACATGATTTACAAAAATCTCCCATTCGGTAGGCTGTCTTTTGACTTTGATGATGGTCTCTTTCACTGTGGAGAGGCTTTTTAGTTTGATATAATCCCATTTATTTATTTTTGCTTTTGTTTCCCTTGCCTTTGGGGTCGGATCCACAAACTACTGCTAAGACCGATGTTGAATGTTTTCCTTTAGGAATTCTGTGATTTACAAGTCTTTAATCCATGTGAATTAATTTTTGTGTATGGTGTCAGATAGTGGTCCACTTTAATTCTTTTGCATGTGGCTGTCCAGTTTTTTCAACACCATTATTGAAGAGGCTGTCCTATCTCCATTGTATTAGCTTGGAGATAGGACATTGTATTAGCTTGGAGCTAAGATCCATTCTTAGCTCCTCTGTCATAAATTAATTGTCGATATAAGTGTGGGTTTAATTCAGTTGCATTCCACTGATCTGTTTTTATACCAATACCATACTGTTTTGACTCATGGTATAATTTGAAATCAGGGAGCATAATGCCTCCAGTTCTGTTCTTCTCTCTCAAGATTGCTTTCCTAAGATCTTATTCAGGATCTTTTATGGTTCCATAAAAATTTTAGAATTATTTGTTCTAGTTATGTAAGAAATGCCATTAGAATTTTGATGGCAATTGCTTTGAATCTGTAGATTGCTTTGGGTATGATGGACATTTTAACGATACGAATTCTTCCAATCATGAGCACAGAATATCTTTTCATTTATTTATGTCTTCAGTTTCTTTCATCAGTGTTTTATAGTTTTCAGTGTACAGGTCTCTCACCTCCTTTGTTAAATTTATTCCTAGGTATTTTATTCTTTTTTGGTGCAGTTGTAAATAGAATTTTTTTTAAATTTCTCTTCCTAGTAATACATTATTAGTTATATAAATGCTACAGATTCCTATATGTTGATTTTGAATCCTGCTACTTTACTGAATTTACTTATTGTAACATTTTGTTTTTGGTGGAGTCTTAAAGATTTTCCATATATAGTATCATGTCATTTGCAAATAATGACAGTTTTACTAATTCCTTTCCAATTTGGATACCCTTTTATTTCTTTTTCTTGCCTAATTGTAGTGATTAGGAATTCCAAAGCTATGTTGAATAAAAAGATGAGAGTGGGCATCCTTGCCTTGTTCCTGATCTTAGAGGGAGAGCTTTCTGGTTTTTACCATTAAGTATGATGTTGAGTAGTAGGAATAACTTTGGGTTTGTCATATGTGGCCTTTATTATATTGAAGTATAGTCCCTCTGTACCCAGTTGGTTGAGTTTTTATCATAAATGGACGTTGAATTTCATCAGTACTTTTTCTGTGTCTATTGAGGTGATCATATGATTTTTATTATTTGTTTTGTTCATGTGCTATATCATATTGCTTGATTTACAGATATAATGTTGAACCAACCTGCATTCCTAGAATCAATTCCACTTGATCATGGCACACTATCCTTTAATGTATTATTGAATGAAGTTTGCTAGTATTTTGTTGAGAATTTTTATCTCTGTTTGTCAGTGATATTGGCCTGTAATTTTGTTTTTTTGTGGCGTCTTTATCTGGTTTTGATATCAGGGTGATTCTGGCCTCATAAAATAAATTTGGAAGTGTTCCCTCTTCTTCAATATTTTGGAAGAGTTTAGAAGGATAGGTATTAAACCTTCCTCGAATGTTTGGTGAAATTTACTGGACCTTTTTTTTGTTGGGAGGTTTTTGATTCCTAATTAAATCTCTTCGCTAGTGATCAGTCTGTTCAGATTTTCTATTTCTTCAAGACTGAGTGTCGAAAGATTGTTTTTAGAAATGTATTCCTTTCTTCTAGGTTGCCCAATTTGTTGCTGTCTAATTATTTGTAGTAGTCTCAGATGATCACTTCTATTTCTGTGGTGTCAGTTGTAACTTCTCCTTCATTTCTGAGTTTATTAGAACTAGCTCTCTCTTTTTTTCTTGGTTGGTCTAAAGATTTGTCAATTTTGTTTATCTTTTCGAAGAACCAGGTCTTAGTTTCATTGGTCTTTGTTATGTCCTTTTTTCTGTTGACTGAGGGCTTTGTTTGTTCTTTTCCTAGCTCTTTTATGTGTAAAGTTAGATTGAGATTTTTCTTGTTTTTTGGAGGTAAGCCTGTATTATCATGATCCCTCTTAGAACCGCTTTTGCTGCATCCCCAGATTTTGACATGTTGTATATCTGTTTTCATTTGTCCCTGGGTATTTGTTCATTTCTTATTTGATTTCTTCATTTACCCATTGGTTGTTCAGTAATGTATTGTTCGATTTTTACGTTTTTGTGATTTTTTCCAGTTTTCTTCTTATAATTGATTTCTAGTGTCATGCCTTGTGGTTAGAGAAGAAGGTTGATAGGATTTCAGTCATCTTGAATTTATTGAGCCTTGGTTTGTGGCCTAACATGTGATCTATCCTGGAGAATGTTCCATATGCACTGAGAACAATGTGCATTCTGCAGTTTGGGGATGGAACGTTCTGTATGTATCTGTGAAGTATATCTGGTCTAATGTGTTGTTTAAGGCCAGTGTTTCCTTAGTCTGCAGTACTGTATTAGAGCTAACATTTCATCTTCATTTTCTTCTTGACAACATGTCTACATCAAAACTGACAAAAATAATTATCCTTGTATAAATGAGTGTGGAAAGCTTTGGAGTCATTTTCTCTGACCATTGTGAGAGCTCTTAATTTCTGAGAACTTTCTTTTCTTGCTTATGAAATAGGAATAAATACCGACAGCTTATGGTGGCTGTGAGATTAAATAAAATAGTGTATGTTGAGCACCTAGCCTAAAGAATTTAATAAACTTTAATGAGTATAAAATTTCCTCTGTAGATTTCTCCCTCCCATTGTGCCCCCCACTTTTGCATTTCAGGTCTATAGAGTTACATTAAGCCTAGATTTTTAGAAACTCCCTTTTAGATTTATATTAACTTTTTTCTGAAATTACTGGGTAGAGCAATTTAGTTATGGCTAGCAAAAGAAAATACAGTAGAGAAAAATATGTAGTTCCTTTGTTTTTCTCTTTCTTTTTTTTATAGTGAAGAGCATTATCTTTGAGGCACACAGTGTTTTTGAGTATCAGGGGTTAAAGGAATTGTTATAGACTGGATATGGATGTGTTGGAATGCTTTAGAAAATCGATTCTCACTAATGGAGAGAATGTTTTTAAAGTGAACTATTGCCATTCTTTCAGTGAGCCACATACAGCAGAAAAAATTCAAGTAAACACTGAAGGAGAGGCAAGCTCTTCCTTATAGAATTAATGAGAATTGCAGTGATCTGCCACGGGGAATTCGAATTGGAAAAACCTTTTCCGTGTGCATTATTCCCTAATGTCTAGAACCAGAGAAGTAGACTCTAATTTTAAATGTGCAATTATCCAAACAAGATGAATGGGCAGGGCAACGCTGGGTAGGACTGTCGGTCTTCATGTTAATATTTTTATTCTCCTCTGTGATAGACATATAGTTGGCAAAACCCCCATGTCTGCGGGATCCCTGAAGACCACAGCTAACTCAGGAGAGACGTAGCCAGCTTTATCTTACATCAACGATGGAGATATAGACCAGGAGAGACACATCCCAGAATAAACCCCTTGCTGTTGTCCGTTATCATGTCTTCGGTCAGTGGTTTTATCTTGGGGAGATTGTTTTGTTTTGTTTTTGAAGGAATACTTAATAACAAGTTAGATCACATATGCCGATCTAACATGTATTTTTTAGATCACGGAAGCTAAAGCCAAGCATCCTGTTCCTTGGTAAAAATGGCCTGCTTAATGTATGTACACTGCAGTGCAATTTTTAAAATGCTGTAATTATAATTCCAGAACTTAAGAATGCAAATAGATGTCAGAGTTTTCGCCTTTATATGGGAAATTACCTTGAAAAAGCATTTGAAGCTTGGACAAAAATTCCATAGCTCTATTCTTAAGAGCACTGTGTAGAGTCTTCATGATTCAGATGATACAGGGGAAGCTTCAGTTCGACCTTCTAGAGAAGGCATGGCGACTTGCACGATCTCATCAACCGGGAGAATGCTGGCGGCCATCACAGTACAGGAGTGAAGGAGCTGTTTCTTCACACATTAGTTACGCCATTTGCCAACGTCTGCTGCTGCCATTGGCTCAGCTCTGTTTAAGTGCACACCTCCAACAAGTTGACCTGATTCTGAATGTTCTGCTTTCGCTTTAATTTTAATTCATGCTTCTGGAAAGTCAAAACCAGAACTCTGAGCAAGAACCATGGGAATAATGAACAACGCATTCGCAAATGCTTGAACTCCCAAGTTGCCCGTTACTGGCCTTATAATCGGGGCTTCTCCCATTGCCAGCTCCACTGCCCTGGGACCTGGAACCACCCAGACATCAGCCATAGCATTTTTAACAGCCCTCAAGTCATCTCTTATTGCATCCTTGACTTGAGTGAGGATGTGCTTATTTGGTCCTTTGACCAGTAACGTGACAGAGCGAGGATTGTTAGATTTCTCACTAAAGGTGAACTTCTCTTCTCCAGATGTATACTCAGAGCCAAGACCTGCATGTCCCAAACAATCAGGATTTAGGTCATCAAAAGAATTTAGGGCTACCCCACCACGAGCAAGAGTCAGCCTTTCTATATTTCTCTTTTCAGCTCTGCACAGGACTGTTAACACTTTTTTTTTTTTTCTTCTGCAAGAGCATCTAAGGAAAAGGGTCAGTTCCCTTTTGATTAAATAACAACAGATCTTTTCTCTGAATCACCACAGACTTTCTTTTTCAGTTCTATCATGTTTTTAATTGTTATCTTCAATGAATTTTCTTTCAGCTTTTACTAGATTCTCTCTCTTCTGAATTCTTATTTTAAAAAAAGCCAGAATTGACTTCTTTTTTTTTTTTTTCATATTCCTAGAACACATCGCACGTATGAAGACGTATGAATCTGCTACTGTTTTTTTCACATCGGGATACCATGCCCTTTGGTCCAAAACAAGACCTCTGATTAAGCTTGTATTCATTTCAGATTTATGTTTCATGTCTATAACCTCAGCCGTGAAAGGGTCAGTAGGTTCATCTTGTTTTGTAACAGCCAAAATGGAGGCCACCACAGCCTCTCTTAGGACATATAGCATATAAAATGCTATAAAATTGTGGAATTTTTTTTAAACTGGAAAAGATACTAGAAATCATGCTCTATCCCCCTAATTTTATAGATAATGGTAACCAAGGCTGAAAGAATAGAATATGTTGAAGATAGAGCCAAGAGGATACACATGTTGGTTTATGTTCAAAGCAGTATATATATTTATCAAATACAAGAATTTCTTTTTTTCACTTGTATCCTCCTAATTTATATATAAGTAAGATTATATTATGACTCTGGGTCTTTAATAAATGAAAATGAATTATATATGATATGATTGAGTTTCAGAAATTTTAAGATTAATGTCAGGACACGAGTTTCTATTAAAAATAAATTAGTAATTATATATAAAAAATAAAATACATAATTTTGCAGCACAAACCCAGTCAGGATTCAATAGTTAATGTATATGTATATCCACATACTACATATTTTCCTTACTAGGCAGAAAATGCACATGCTTACAGATGAAGGGTTTTGTGAGCGATGTGTATTTGGCACGTATTTTGCATATATTTAGAAGAAGTGATTTAGTAAAATATTTGGGGTAAAAGCAAATATATTCAAGACTGTGCAAATGGGAATGCAACAGATTCAGGTAGAAGAATTTTTTATCGATAAGTGAATTCTAATAATACAGATTCCACCTCAGTTTTAAGAATCATCATGATTTTCAACAGAAGGGCCTATTTATTGTAAACTCTGAGCAGTCTTTCTGAAACCTGAAAAGGATTTGTGAAAACAGCCTGCAATAAAAATCACGCACGCTTCATAAAACACTACTTGATAGATATCACTTGCACCATTAGGAACTAAACGACAAAGGATGTAATTTCAGTTCTGGCATGCAATATTAATCGAAAGCCTTTAAAACATCTTGCTGATGGGAACTATGACAACGTGACATTGAAGAATTAGGAACTAAAGACATCTATCTTAATCAGATTTTCAAAGTAAATGCCATAAAACACAAAATTGTTTCATTCATTTCTCCATTTGCACATGTGTTGGTGGGAGAATCATTTTCTTCTGTGTTGCTTTAAATGCAAAGAGTACCAAGTCAGTACCTGATAGTATGAGTTCATTACCCAGGATGGAAGCACATTTTAGCCACCCTGCACACACATGGAATTATTTTGGCATTAATGTACATGCATTGCATCTTTTATGCTAGTGATACATTATCATCCTCAGCAAAACTCCAAAAGTTTTGCAGCAAAAACAGCAAAAACTCTAAATGATGTTAGAAGGTACTTCTAAAAATATTTAGGGGGGTGTCTGGGTGGCTCAGTTATTAGGCATCTGCCTTCGGCTTGGGTCATGATCCCAGGGTCCTGGGATCGAGTCCTGCATTGGGCTCCCTGTTCAGTGGAAAGCCTGCTTCTCCCTCTCCCACTCCCCCTGCTTACGTTCCTTCTCTCACTGTCTCTCTCTCTCAGATAAATAAATAAAATCTTTTAAAAAATATTTAGGTTATATTTGCATTTATAAGTTTAGAAATGAAAACGGAATGTTTTTAAAGACCTTGTAGAAAGAAATTAAGGCATTATCTTATGGACATACTCGCATATAAACACCTTCTTTGGTCAAAAAAATATATATATAAATATATATATTTTTACATATATATATGGTAAAAATATTTTTATTGCTTTATTTGAATAAATGGGGAAGTCTGGAAAATAAAACCTTACATTAAAATAACACTTCACAGTTTATAAAAATACTTTAATATACATTTTCTCCTTTAATCCTCGGTATAGGAGTAATTGTTAACCCCATTGAACAAATGAGGAATCAGAGAATTTAGAATAGGAAATTGATTCGCTCAAGTTACATAGTTACTAAATTTTAGACAGGGAACTTCAACCCAGGTGTTACAGACTGAATGTTTGTTTCTCCCCAGATTCCTATGTTGAAGCTGTAAGCCCCGCCCCATGTGACTGTGTTTGGTGATGAGAAGTCTAAAGAAGTACTTAAGGTTAGATGAGATAGTAAGGGGGAGGCCTTGATTCAGTAGGATTGGTGTTCTTATAAGAAGAAAGACCAGAAATAGGTGAGACCATATGATAATTGACTTTCTCTGCTTGAGTTATTTCACTTAGCAAAATCTCCAGTCCCGTCCACGTTGATGTAAAAGTTGGGTATTCATCCTTTCTGATGGAACATAAGGAATATCATGGAGGACATTAGGAGAAGGAAGGGAAAAATGAAGGGGGGTAATCAGAGGGGGAAACGAACCATGAGAGACTCTGGACTCCGAGAAACAAACTGAGGGTTCTAGAGGGGAGGGGGTGGGGGATGGGCTAGCCTGGTGATGGGTATTAAGGAGGGCACGTATTGAATGGAGCACTGGGTGTTTTACGAAAACAAGGAGTCATGGAACACTACATCAAAAACTAATGATGTACTGTATGGTGACTAACATAATAAAATAAAATTTAAAAAAAAAAAAAGGAAGAAGAAGACGACCAGAGAGCTATCTTGCTCTGCCCGGTGAGGACACAGGGGGAAGGCAGCTGTCTGCAAGCCAGGAAGAGAACCCTCACTAGAAACGGACTCTGCTGGACCTTGATCTTGAATTCCCAGCCTCCAAAGCTATGGGAAAATAAGTTTCTCTTGTTTTAAGTGTCCCAATCTGTAGTATTTTGTTATGGCAGCCTGAGTGGACTACTGTCCAAGCTCGTTTTTACTCTTCTCCACTGTAAATCCATTTATCTCTTCAATGGAAAATTCTAATAAACTGGCCTGAAAATGTTTGTGGACTCATGAAAGGAAAGATCAGAAGATCTGTGAAAGAATATCTTAGTCACCTGCTTTCTTTTGAACCTCTATTGTGAGAGGAAGGTTTCTAGTGGCAATTAGCATCCTATAGAAAGTCCTAGCCTTCCAGCTTCAACAAGTCATGCTTACTACTATTTTAAAAGACACAACAAAGCCTCAGGAACTCCAGATCGTTAATCTCCTAAACAATAGTACCTCACATTTCTATAGTCCTTTGCAGTTTTCGCTGTACTGTCCTTTCTGATAGTGCTAAGTCATTATAGCAGCAGAAAAATATATGTTGGGAAGAGGCTTTTAGTGTTGCATACACACAAAAATTATCCCAAAATTATTGACAGGGAAGGGCATTCACCAAATATCAAGTGTCAGCTTAAACGAAGATGTGGTCCCTTTTAATCAAAGAGCATCATTGCAGGGTTTCCACTTAACAGATCAGCCTCATTGCATAGGCCAAGAACGGGAAGGATACTGTGGGTTCTGTTGAAGTTTTTTTGCGTCTACATAATAGTTAATGTTTGCGGTAACACACTTCTCTGCCTGGAGGCCATCGTGTGATTGGAAGGAAACTTAAAAGATTTTATTCTGTTTCAGTGTAAGACATTTATAGATAATGTCTCAATAAATATAGTTAATATCTCAATAAATTGCAGATAACAAATAGGAGATCAAATAATATGCTAGGGGAAAAGTCAATGGCAAAGGTAGTATTTGGGGGGAAACAAGATCATCAGTGTTGTTGGATACTCTCTGAGTGTTTTCTGATCGCTTATTTTTCCTATAGTTGCTGAAATATCCAAAAAAGAAAAATCAGAAAAAGGTTTCAAGTAAACTGAATCTCTTTTTCCTAAAATTGATTAACTGTAATTTTTAAAATGCATTATAACTGTCATCATAACTTTTAAGAGACTGGTTGGTTTTCTTTTAAGTTTGAAAGTTTCATGCTGGATTTTTTTTTCCAGTTGTTTCCATAAGCAATTTTATATTGAAATCTGAAGTCAGGGGCGCCTGGGTGGCTCAGTAGGTTAAACGACTGCCTTTGGCCAGGTCACGATCCCAGGGTCCTGGGATCAAGCCCCGCATGAGGCTCTCCGCTCAGCAGTGAGTCTGCTTCTCCCTCTCCCTCTGTGATCTCTCTTGCTTTCACTCTCTCTCAGATAAATAAATAAAATCTTAAAAAAAAAATCTGAAGTCAATTTAAGTATGATACAAAATGATTTTGACTATACATACCTTATGACGTTACTAGTCACAACATGTGTAATACAGAATGGTTTATTTTAAAAATAAACATTATTTTTAATATTTATAACAAGATCATATGCTAGGCTATCTGTGCCATGAATTAATATGGTCAAGTTCTCATAATACTTCAGCTGAAATAAGGTAATTTTTTACTGTATGTCCCTTAAATGTTTTATATGTATGACTTGAGACAATATGGGGCTTTTAATTACCTTAAAATTTGAATATTCATAACATAATTTAATATTTTACAGGAAAATATTATATAGTGCCTAAAAGAATTTAGGAGCTAAAAAACTTCAGAATTCATTGCCTGAGCCCACCCTGTCCCCAAACACCCTTTTTTTTTACAGAGGAGAAAAACTGAGCCCCAGAAGTTAGTTGATTTATATGAGGTTATGTGTAGTTAAAACCAGCACTAGGAGCGCCTGGGTGGCTCAGTCCGTTAAGCGTCTGCCTTCAGCTCAGCTCATAATCCCGGGGTCCTGGGATCGAGCCCCGCATTGGGCTCCCTGCTCAGCAGAGAGTCTCCTTCTCCCTCTCCCTCTGCCTGCCACTCCCCCTGCTTGTGCTCTCTCTATCTCTCTGTCAAATAAATAAATAAAAATAAAATCTTAAAAAAAATAAAAATAAAAAAATGAAATAAAACCAGCACTAAATACTTTGTCTTCTCTTTCCTCTTATAGTACTTTCTTCTGTACAAGACATCTTTGTGACAAAGAATATATTATCTGAAAAGCATAGCAAATTTGCATTATTTGGAATATTGGAGTTGCTTTTCTTACTCTTTAAAGCCATTTGTTATATTGTACTAACTTTTAGTTGCCTTCTAGCCTGTCCTTATCCATATCACAGATATCTGCTTTATTTATATCATATCATGTACTCCATCTAAAGTCAATAAATTTAATTGCACTAAAATCAAATGCTCATTAGGCAATGAGAGAGGAGAGAAGTATTTATTGATTTTATGTCAACGATTCTTTATTGTCAAGATTGGGATAGTTTCTTCCCTTTTTGCTTACTCTCTTAGGTAAAGTATTTTAAAATGGGTGGAAGAATATATCGAAACATATACTGAGACATTTTCGAAGGTATTTTTATCCAGTTCTCTATGCATGTATAATAAGTAAGTTTTATGTATGTTTCTATGAGAAATGATTATGCAAAACTAAGAATTCCATAGAGGATAAATCTGTGGCATTACTGGGGTTAAGTAGAGTAAAAGATGAACTGTTCTACAAGCACAAGGTAGCCATTTACATTTGTTTCCATCCACTGAAATAAGTTAGGGTGCTTGACATTTGAGGTTAGCTGCATGCTTTTGAACAGCAACCACAGAAGTCAGAATATCTTCAAAGAGAAGTTACAGCCATTTAAGAGAAGTTACCTTTTATAAAATATATCCCCCCAAAAAGCTGTCATCCAATAACAAAAAAGACAATAGTAGAGATAATTTATATGAAACAAGAAAGAGATGAGTAAGTCCATGTCCTGTATAATTTGGCAGCCATAAACATGGTATTAGGAAGTTTGGAAAAAGCTGTTTAACTCTAAAGAAAGCTCTGTTCTTGCCTTCTGCAACTCTCTCTGGATATATATTGAGCTCCTTTATCCTATCTTCTTTCGTCTTAGACCTACTGTTTCATATTTAAGCACTCTTCATCTTTCTGATGCCATCATCTGAGTGATTTCCTCAGATCTCTTTTCCAATTCCCTGATACTCTCTATAGTTGTGTCTAATATCCTGTTTAAACCATCCAGTAAGTTTCTGATTTCAGTGGCTTCATTTTTCCTATTTATACACATTCCACTTTTTTTAACTTCCTTTTTCTCATACAGTCTTATTCATATGGTTTTAATTTCTTTTAAGTCTTTAATCATTGTAAACATACTTAAGTTTTATCTGATGGCTATATTATCTGAAGTTTTGGGGGAGATCAGTTCTGGTGTCTGTTTTGTCTATAGATTTTGGCTCAAGGTGGATTGTTTCCTCTTATATTTTGTAACTTTAGACTGTAAATTTATCGAAAGCTGTGTTTTATTTATGGAAATACTTTGTGACTTCAGTTGAGAGCATATTCTTCTAAGGAAGTTTCACTTTTGTTTCTGCCAGGTGCCCCAGGGAGGAGCATTGCACTTTTAATATTAATTTATTGGCTTGGGGTTCCAGAACTACATTGAGAGTATAAGCTTCAACCTCACATGACAACCCCAGGGAAGCCCAAGCCAGTGGTTAAAATTTTCAGGAGTTGGTTTCTTCCCCATTCAGGGCTTAAGAAACACAACAGCAAGAATCCTTATTGTTCCATTTGCAATGAGATTTTTAAGTCTACTCTTAAACTGAGGGTATAGCACTTCAGAGGGCCCAAGCCTCATATATGTAGGGGTCTCAGTAACAATTGATGTATTATCTCTTGTTTCTTCGTTGGACATTAGAAAGTTTACAGAGACAGGCAGATCTCCTCAGATCGCCTAATCTGAACAATTTTTCTCTCCTCTTGGTTTCCGGCCTATTCTTTCTTTCCAATTCAGTCATATTAACCTAAAGTATAAGTTGAGCTGGTAGGCTGAGACTGTTGGCTGTTTTGTTTGCTGTTACATCCTCAGTGCCTGGAACAGAGCCTGGTAACTGTTAGACACTCAACACGTATACTAAATGAATCAGTCCAAAAGGTATTTATTATATTTTACCCAGAACTTCCAGCATTTTACGGCAAGGGAGTTGATGGGTCATCCAGATGGCCACATGGTTTGAAATAGAAAGTACAGTGAACTCTCAAAGGAAAAGAATGCAAAAGTTTAAAGTTTTCACATCTTTCTTCTAATCCTCATTTCAGGGTATGACCCTAAGGAAACTAAACCAAATGCTCCCTAACTCAGTTAAGTACAGTAAATCGGTTCATCTGTGCTCACTGAAATTATACCCTTTGGTCAGTACAAGTTTTTCTTTTGTATCTTCTCATTTATCTCTCAGGTTTTCATACTCAAATGTTTTTATATAAATTATCTTGCAGTCAGTTGTCTGGTCATGAAGGTGGGTGATGAGAACAATATTGTTTATTTATATAGTATTTTATGGTTTTTAAAGCACATTTAGAATTTTCATTTGATTTGCGTGCAGCTGTGTGAAATGTTTAAGTGACAGATCATTTGTGGTGGGAATTTTTACATGGTGCCATATTTTAACCAAAGGCTTATAGAGGTGCATCAGTGAACAGTTGACTTTCAAAGACTTGTCTTCTGTGAGAATCACTAGATAAAATAACAAACCAGAAGGACAAGTTTATGTGAAAGTCATTTTCTGAATAAGGTGAGGCCTTTCTTTTCCAATTTCCCCTTTACCATTTTAGGTGGTTATCTTATTAGTACAGCGTTGTGGGGGGAAAGAAGAGTAGGAGTCACCCTCAATATCTAAGTATTTGTGCTCTGATAGGAGCTCCACTGACGTGTGGTCTGACTAAAAGGACCTAGCTCCTTAACTCAGATTTTCCCCATTTATAAGGAAAAGTCTTGCTACTTAACTTTTTTTCCTCGTAGGGAAATAATGACAGCTAAATATCTGTAAAGTATATATGAGATTTTCTGGGCAAAGGAAAAAATTATGTATAATTTATGATTTTCAGTGTCTTAAAACTTTTTGAATTTATATTACACCCTTCCTAGTAGCTCCTGGAATGTAGCCAGATGAAAGAGGTGTTGTTGGGCGCCTGGGTGGCTCAGTTGGTTAAGCGACTGCCTTCGGCTCAGGTCATGATCCTGGAGTCCCGGGATTGAGTCCCGCATCGGGCTCCCTGCCGAGCAGTCTGCTTCTCCCTCTGACCCTCTTCCCTCTCGTGCTCTCTATCTCTCATTCTCTCTCTCTCAAGTAAATAAAATCTTTAAAAAAAAAAAAAGAAAGAGGTGTTGTTACATAAATTTACCTTTGGAATTAATTTCCATCAGGCCACAGAGTTAGTTGATAATGGAACACAAGATTAAGCTAAATCCAAGAATTAGATTGGGATTTTAAAACTCAAGAGCTAACTATGATTTGGTCCTTGTACATTTGGAACATCTACTCTAAGCTCTGATCACTACAGTTAAAACTCATATGGTAATAAAATGTGCAACAAAAAGTTGTTTTCTTTTGGTGACGTGTTTAAAGGAAGAGGTCAGCTTTGAAGAAGATTCAGGTTTCATTTGTAACAGGTAGGAGAAGATTAAAGATACAGCCAGGAAGTGAAGTGAGAAGGAACACATGTTACGGTATAGAACCAAGGGCTTTAGCCCCATCTTTGCTTATCACCAATAAATGGGTTGGCCCCTTCTGAATGTTTGTCTAGTTCAACATGTTCTATGTATCCTAACATTAAACTGTTAGAGGACCAGAACCGGAATCTATTCCTTTATTCAACTTGCTGCTGGTGATGTCCAAGGGGACACAAGCCCTAGGCAAATGACTGCCTAGAAGGTGTTTTCTCTAACAGCACTTCTCTGGGATTCAGTAAAATTAAAAACGTTTTTGTCCTTTTGTATTTCTTTCTCTCTCTCTCTCTCCCCCTCCCTTCCTCTCCTTCCCCTCCACCCCCATTTGTCTTTTGTTACCAGATTGCAAACAATTGTTTTACTACAACACAGCTGTCAGCTCCTCGCTCCTATCCCCCTTGTGAAGTAAGGTATTTCTTCTGTAGGGACCTTTGCTGCCCCATAACTGAGATCCAGGGAAGGAGAAAGACAGACTCATGAAGGAAGTGTGTGGGACAGAGCAGTTGGGGTGACTGTGGGGATACCTGCTCAGTCCCCCCCTCACCTCTCACCTACACTTACTTTCAGCCCCTCCCACGTGAACAGGCACGTGCGCACACACGCACACCCTGCTCAGTGGGGACCTGCTTCTCTCTCTCCCTCTGCCCCTCCCCATCACTCATACTCTCTCTCTCTCTCTCTGTCTCAAATAAATAAAATCTTTTTAAAATTTTTTAAAAATAAAAATTATCTGCTCTAAATTATGTTTACCAAATAAAAACAAGCAGCTGCTAAGGTGTCATGAAGTTATATGTGCAATAAGAACTTGAAAAAAATCAGGCACGTAAAATTTTTAAAAAGGAAGAAAAAGAAAAAAGTCAGGCAAAAAGAAGGAGTATAGTGAGTAAAGGCTTTCGTTGGGTATAAGACATGATTTATAGTAAGCATAATGCAAAGAATTTTATTTAAAAAAAAAGCAGGGAAGACTATTTTGAGAAAATAACCTACACCTTTTCTAAAATACCTAATCTGGAACATTTCTAATCATAAGCTTTAAAATACAAGGAAGACATAACTGTGTTTGGTTAAGCTATACTATATATAGATACATATATATATATTTATATAGTTTCATATCTTATAGGTTTATATTTTATATAGTCACGTTTATGTAATCTTTTCATTATTTTCACACCTTCAAAGGCAGATTTTGAATATTGGAACATCTGCTGTGGTTCCAAAGAAATATTCCTAAAACCTGATGTCTGGGGGAAATAACGTGGCGCCCCGCCTCTATGGAATGAGCCCCAAGGGTGCCATTATTGCCTAATTGTTACCAATCAGATAGCACATTTCTAGGAGTCTTTGAAGTACAAAGCTGATGAAGATATTGAAAAGTCCAAAGAAATTTAAGTTAGAGTCCCGGCCTTTCGGGATCTAAGAATTGAGCTAATAAGGAAGTAAGACAGGTTGCAAATTACCTTACAATTAAAGGTGCTTGGGCAGGCTCTGCTCTTTACCACCTCAACATTCTCGTCATTGAATTCTGCACAAGTATTCATTAACCAAATATGGATTGAGTGAATAAATATTTGCTGACCACACATCTATCCCCATGTGCTTCTTAGGGGTTCCAAGGTGAATTCGATGTGAATCCTGCCCATGTAGAGTCTAACAAGAGACATGAGACCTATAAAGTTAATTGTAATTGGGGAGATGAAAAGAGCCATGAAAAAGGCATAGGTAAAATTCTCTAAGACTCACAGAAGAAATAACTGATTTCTACTTGAAGAAAACAGGAATGTCATCTTTCTTAGAGCTTGAAGTATGTAAGATTTGGCTATAGAAAGATGGAGGAAAATGTCTTTCCGGTTAGAAGCAAATACGCTTGTGTGGAAAGGTGTGACGTATACAGTGGATACTGACGAGAACAAGATAGATGAAGGGGCTTCCTGGGGGAAACACTTGCAAAAATATTTTGAGGGCTAACTGAAGAAATATGACATTTGCCTTTAGAGAGTGCATTTTACGTTTTATAGGTGCCAGGAAGTCATTTGGAGTTTCTAAGAAGGAAGATGACATGTTCAGAGCTATGTCTCAGGAACATTAAACCTGATAACTCTGTGAGGTCTAACCATCCCCTGTATAACTCAGAGTCGTTATATCCAAAACTTTCTCAGATCTACCGAAAGCCTGTATCAATGAATCAGCTTAAAAGCAAAGGCTACAATTTTATGTTTTGGTTGTTCTTATGTGGATCTGGTCACCAGTGTTAGATTCTAAGTGCTTGTCTCCAAATCCACACCCCTTTTCTGTTTCCTTGTGTCCATTTTTTTTTTTTTTTTTTTTTGGTAGGGGAGGGACCGAGGAAGCAGGAGAGAGAGAATCTTAAGCAGGCTCCACACCCAGCACAGGGCTGGTTGCAGGGCTCCATCTCACAGCCCTGAGATCAGGACGGGAGGGAAAATCAGGAGTCAGACAGTTAACCGACTGAGCCACCCAGGCGCCCCTCCTTGTGTCCATTTTGAACCCAGGTCCTGAAATTTTCCCTGGATACTCAATTTTTCGTCCTGTGAGGACTTAAAAGAGAATTTTCTATTTTCAGTACCACTAACGGTTAACCCTTTTCTCAAGCAAACGTTGTGATCTTTAAAACATCCCAAATCACGTAACTGATCATGTTTCCCTTTTTGTGTTGGCAACTAGATAAATAATTTAGAGCCAGATTTGTATCCTACTTAAAAAATGTACAGAACTGTGCAGCAGGCATTGTGTCCACTCGCTTTGGATCTGGCTTTACCTTATCTTTCCCACTTTATTTTCTTGTATTCTCTCTTTCTTCCTTTCTGTCTGTGTTTAATTTTCTTTTATCTTGTTATATTTTTTAAATTTGTGCTGTCTTGAATAAGTTGGGAGAGATACATACTTCCACTACTTCTTACATCCCGTAAGCCCAAGTCCCTAGAGGTAGCATGCACCTCCAAATGAATCCTCGGATTTTGCCTCTGTTTGTGGACTGCTGCAGAATTTACATTTCTGGCCGTCCACCTCCTCTCACTCAGGATCTGCATTTATTCCCTTCCCTAAAATTTTAGATTGAATCTAGCTTTCATTATCTGGATTTATTTTATAGGGAGACCTACTGATTATGTAGTCAGATCAAAAGAGGTCCCAGCAGACCCAACACATTGCGCTGAAATCACCTGGATAGACAGTTGAAAAGGGCATGGATCTTTGCATGATGTCTTGTTCATTGTAAGTTCTTGACAGGTACTTGCCAAATGAATGAGTGAACCTAGAGAAAGCCACCATAGTACTAATCATTTTTGAAACCTTAAAGGGAAGTTTCTTCTCACTGTTTAAGAATAAGAATCTTTTTTTAAAAGATACATTTATTGGGGCATCTGGGTGGCTCAGTCGTTGAGCGTCTGCCTTCGGCTCAGGTCATGATCCCAGGGTCCTGGGATCGAGCCCCGCATCGGGCTCCCTGCTCTGCAGGAGGCCGGCTTCTCCCTCTCCCACTCCCCCTGCTTGGGTTCCCTCTCTCTCTGTCTCTCTCTCTCTGTCAAATAAATAAAATCTTTAAAAAGAGAACCTCACACACATTAGCCACCAATGAGATTAGCTGTGTTCTTACTTAAAAAAAAAAAAAACACAAAAAACTGTATGGGTAGATTAGCCCTCTCGTTACCTCCAAGGGTACCTTCAATTTAACTGAGATGTAGATACTCTTTTAATTTTTCATGAGCACTAAAGCAATGGACCAAGCAAGATTTCTATTGTTTCTACTATAAGAATTCTCAAGAACAGAGACTGTGCAAGAAAGTAACTTTATTTCATATATTTAGGTTTGTCTCTGTCCCTCATTTCAAGAGTAAGAAATTATTAGTTAAGTGATATTATATGGATTGTTAGAGACCATTAGAAATACGCAGTAATTACCGGTATTATGTGCTATGGGAGGAGTTATTTTAATTATTGTACCCCGTAAAGAAACCTCTTTACAGATAATATATGTTCAAGCTATTACATATCAAGTATTCATTTCATGCAGTCAGAATTACAGTGTTAGACTCTATTTGGCATAACAATTACTGCTGGAGTTCACACTGCAGATGAAAGATAGTCCCTGTGTTTCCTATTCTCTTTTAATACGTGCATTTATATTAATAGCATGATTTAATACATCACTTTAAAATTATATTGCACTTTGAACTGCATTTAGTCAAAAATTGACATTTTCTATGTGTGGAACCATAATAAGTTTAGCATTAAATTAGGGAGTCATCTGTTTGTTAAAATGTGGTATTTGTGAATTCTGGCATGTCCAAAGGCAGGTAATGAGATTGAAAAGTCAGTCTCATGTTAACATTGATTTGTAAATTTTAACTTATGACTTACTAAGTTTTAAGGAATTTTTCCATGGTTATAACCTAGCATCGTGTTTATATTTTGAAGTTGCTGGATCCCTTACAATTGTGGTTTAGAGCAAAATATTTGTACCACTTGACACAATGGCATGAGTCACTCTGGTCACCTATGACTTACTCCAAAATGTAGTCATATTGCATACTGTGAAATTGGAAAATCTGTTCTGTGTGTGTTCTAATGGATGTAACGGTCATTAAGTATATGAGCCTTCTGACGTCGTAATCAGATGTGATTCAGTCTGTTAAATATCCATGAAACAACATCTGCTTCACAGAGTGACCTTCTGCTAAAGAATACTTAGTGTCTATTAGTGGATCATAATGCAGATCTGCCTTATTTGAAATGCACTAAACTAGAGTAGTCTACTGCTGTTTGGCAACTAGCTTGTAATAATTTATTGCAGTTAAATAAAGCTTAAAAAACTCCATTAAATAATTATAGGGATTATATGCATTTCGAAAACCTTTGTGTTCAACTGAAATTACCCATTTAATTTCAGGGTTGGTTTGTTAAAAAAAAGCTGAAGTCTAAAGGCACATGAGGGAAGCTGTCAGATACTGTTTTCTGTAGGTGTTAATAAAACCAGTTGAAAAAAATCTGAAACAAATTAAAACCAAAATCAATTTTACCATCTGTTGTATATTAATTAGTACTTCATGTATCAAGGGTAAACTTGCTCTTAGAGAATGTCACTGAACACCCGCTTAATAGAATAATATGCAGATTTATTAGGTTATGGATTTAAATGCAGGTTTTAATTCTAATTCATCTGCAGTGGATCCCCCAAGAAATTGGTGGTGTGTGTAGCTACGTATGTACATATACATATATCAGTATATATAATGAGTTTCCTTTTCTTTTTTCAGAGCAACCTGCAAACAACCAAGGCCAGCCCACTCTGCAGCCTTTGCCACCACCCCATAAACAGCACCCCGCACAACACCATCCGTCCATCACTTCTCTCAACAGAAACTCCCTGACCAATAGAAGGAACCAGAGTCCGGCCCCGCCGGCTGCTTTGCCCGCCGAGCTGCAAACCACACCCGAGTCCGTCCAGCTGCAGGACAGCTGGGTCCTTGGCAGTAATGTACCACTGGAAAGCAGGTAACTCCTCTGTGGGAGACTCTCAGATCATCTGCTTGCTAGGGCTGCACGATGAATCTGCTTGGAGAATGGGTATCCGAGCATAGTCAACAGACCATGTTGTTTTAACGTCGAACATTGAAAAATGCACTAGTCTCACCCTTTTCTTGCTAAGAAATTTAGTGTACTTATATACTCTGTGTTTTGTCTTCTCTGAGAACAGCTCCAGGTTATGGGTAATTTTTTAGTTGCTGGGCCCGTGGACGTTCTCGTCCTTTCCACACATTGTGTAGGCTACAAGAGACGAGAATCAATGCCTTCAGTGGAACTCTTCCTTACTATTGTTTTTCTCTTCCTCATTTACAAATTATCGGGCATGTCGAGAAAAAGATGGAGATGTAGGATGTGATTCTGCGTCCCCTGTGTAGCTTGAGTCAATGAACACGTTCAGCAGAGACTTGGTTCTAGACATCCCTCCTTTCCCAGGATACGTTGTGTTCATTACATCATAAAATCATAGTGGATTCCTAAGCAGGAGAGTGAAGCACAAGTCAGATGACCATTTGTGAAGGATATTTCCGTTTCCTGCCATAGAAAGGACATGGGACCTACTCTCTAAGGTTCCAACATTATTTCCTGGGACATCCCACTTGTTCTTAGACAGTAATATTAGACGGTAATATTCTTCCTTATGATGAACTGAGATACCTAACTCCTGAACTCCCATCCTCTGTTGTAAACCGTGCGACACATCATCTGTCACGATACAAAGCCATCTTGCCCCATTTCTGTATGAGGACCCGTGAGCTTCTCTCAGTCCTGTATTCCAGAGGCTTTCCCAGCTTAGTGTCCTTTCTCCCAGGTGTGTTTCAGTGAGGTTCTTAAGTTAAGACTTCTAACGCGGCTTGGCCCGCAGGGAGCAAACTGCTCAGACGAAAGTGTAGATCAGGAAGAGCTGTTTTGAGTTAATCCGTTGCATTTGCAAATATCTCCAGGCACAAAAATTTTACCTTCTTTCTTCGGACAGAACCTTGACAATGTCTTCTTTATACCACGTTCTGCACAAGCCAAGGGTGGTGTCCTTCCTCACCGGCTTTCTGTTCACAGCTTTGTGACAAAGGCCCCCCAACATTCCTGTCAGTGTTTATTTCTCTTCTGCCCTAGGCTTCCAGTTGGCTCAGAGAAAAAGAATCATCCCCACATAAAATCCAGAAAATAGAGGATTCTGGACCCCGGGGAGAGTATCCCCGCCAGAATGCCCTGTCCCGTAGAGCGCCTGGCTAATGTCAGCATTAAATGAGTTTATATGATGAAGAAACAGGTTTCACAACAAATAAATTGTAATTTTTTTTTTGCCATTAAATGCATGATCTAAACCAATTCTGCCCTGAGGATGAGCTAGCAGGAGGTCCTCACAGTTAGTTATCAACAATAAAAATCTTTTTCTTTTCTTTTACTCTTGACCTAAGTAAGAACATGGTTCTGAGGAACTCGTCTTTTTATCTGTAGTGTCAGCCAAGACTAGTTGGCCTTTATTGTTTATTTTGTATTATTGAACACTTGTCTGGGAGCGATTAGAAAGAGAAAGTACAGAAGAGAAGTAGGCAAACAGATTTCTTCACTTAAGATAAAAAGTCATGTCTACAGATCTTTTTTTTTCCTGAGGTTATTAGCACAGAACTAAATTTACCCAGTGTAATTAATTAGCACACACTGAGCAACTCATCAACACCGATTCACTATTGTCTTTTGGAAGAATTTTATTAGGAAAAAAGTAATTTTCCAGTTGAGTCATCAAACTGAATATGGATAATTGCATTGTAGTTGACAGTAATTGTTTTGACAAATATGTGTGAAATATGTCGAGTTCAGTCAGCAGAAGCGTGTTTCATTTTAGGGATGTTGTATCGTTCAGGAGCCTCAAAAACTGGGTCAGTAGAAGGGTTGATATTCCTTGAATCCATGTCTTCTAGTGGAGATATTTGGAATCATTTGGGAGGAAGATAAGGTGTGTTCTTGTTATTCCTCATATTGTACTAATGAATCTTGGTTGGTGGGACATTAGGAGAGAAAGTAGTGGTTTAGAGGACAACCCGTTCTACCCATTTGTGTAGTTGTAGCTGATTTCTCTGTATTCAGACCGTGTAAGAAATCACTCTCCGGGTGATCTGAAAGCAATACCATTTGAAATTCCATTTCAAAGCGATGCTGCCAGTGAACCATCCATGGAATTATATTGTATAGTTTTATGAACTGACATGGAAAGGAAGATCTACCGGTTGCTATTCTCTCACGAACGTGTAGATGAAGAATAATGAATACAAAAAATGTAAAAACTTTCCGTCGTCTAGTTGTGTTGTCTTCTCGTTTTCAGGTGTCCACCTCTTAGAATATTGCCAGTCAAAAGAAAATGGTATTTCAGCTTACCACATACTCAGTGTATCAACCTCAGCAGCGATGTGAAAATCTCACACTGTACTAACAGAGTACTACTGTGGTTTCTTTAATAGTCTCACTTGGTTGGAACTCTTGAGGTGAAGAACCAGTCTTATTTATCATTGATTTTTCCTTTTTTAGTTAAGGTTCCCTATTGAGTATGATTCTCAGGCTCCGTTTCAGCTGTATTAACAACTTCATCCGGGCATGTGTCTGCCCTTGACTAGTCTTTTAATCCAGGGCACGGTTTCGTCTTTGGCAATTATTTCTATTTGCACGTATACTCATTTTACGGATTCTCACTTTTCTGAAACTGTCGTTTAAAGGGTGTAAGTTATGAAGCATGGCATTCCAGTCTGTGTGTGTGTAAGATTCTGCAGGCTTTCTTTGTCCCCAGCCCTTTCCTCCTTCCAGCATATATTATTGATCATGGCTGCTAGCAGACTGGCACGTAATAATCCACGAAACTCTTGGTAAATCGTAGACTTCGTCTATGCGAATTGGTGGAGAAAGCATCAAAGATTTTCCACCTTGCCCTGTTTCAGTACAGTTTCTAGTCTGATTTATTAAAGGCATTTATTTTTTCACCAGCAGTTTCTTGCTTCCATACCAATGTTTATTTCCTTTCCCTGATGAATTTAACATTTGTTGCTGCTGGAGACAGTCGATATGATTGTGTACCATACATTTCTACTCAGTAAATAGAGCCGTTCTGGTCTATAATCTCTGGTGAGTTTCAGGTCTCCTAGAGTCACATCCAGACCCGGACAAGCATTTGCAGTTTACAAGCATTTCCTTATTATCTTATCATCTCCAATAAATAATAGCACCCACATATACTACCAATCCTTGCTTAGAATTTTTCCTTCCAGATTCCTTTTCTTGGCACTCAATATTTCTTATGCTTTGTATGATTTAGTTTTAGGGCATTTGCTAGCCTGTAGCTCATCCTCTGTTTATTTTATATGGTAGCTGCTTCAGTGCATGGTAGTAGCTACTACCAGAGTACAGAGCAGCTGAGGAAAAGCTGGGACTCGACCCAGTACAGCGGCAGCCCTGAAAGGTGGGAGTACAGCAACTCTCATTGGGAGCCCTGACCTTCAGCAATTGTGAAGTTAATTGCCTGCAGGTTCTTCATTTATAGATGTGAATTAAGTAGCTTAGTAGTTACCTATTAGATGTTAACAAAATGGTTCATTTGTAGCCATTTAATAAAAGATTTATTAAAGTCTTGTTTTATTATGAAGTCTGCTTTGGCATCGATAGTTCATTAGTTATGTTCCCCTAGCTCTGTACCTTGCAGCTCAGTAATGCTTTGCTAATTATTAATGTATGAAATTGCATATTAAATTACCTCTTTATTATCGCATTTTTTATTTAAATATTGAAATGTCCTGGGCTGCTTTAATGTGAGATCAATTGCTGTGTCTTAAAAAAAAAAAAAAACCTAAGCAGAAGTATTACTTACTAAATTAAGATATTCTCCTTTTTCCCCCCTCTTTTAATCTTCACTCTAAACGGTTCTAGGAGAAGGCAAGACTCCCGTACAAGCTTTGGATATCAGTCATCCTTTCCTATTAAAAACCCAGGCAGCAACCTACACGTTATGGCCTTATCATACCAGGAAAAGCTTTCCCATGTGAAAAATGGTACCATCACCTGCATGCTGGTAACCAGCGACCTTTAGCAAGATACTAAGTAGTTAGATGCTCCATAATTGCAGATATAGCTCTAAGTAAAAGATCCCTGGGAAGGTAATCCACTGACTTAAGTTTATGGACTGATGCCATATCCTTTTGTTAAAGATAGTTTGGGGGGGAAGGAGAATATCACAGAATGTGGAAAAGAGATGCAAAAATGAAGCAAAGGTTACTGAGCACCAACCTCAAAATTGGATTTGGGCCTAGGCTAAGAAATTCTTAATTAATCTTTGAGAGTCTCACCATTCTGTTCGTTAAAAACAAACGAACAACAACAAACCCTGTAAACCTATCTAAAATTATATGCCAATGAATAGTAAAAAATCAATTGGATTCTAGATCTCTTGAAATATTTCACCTTCAATAACTTACAGTATTTCTTAAAAGGCCTGTAAAAAGGACATGTGTGCATTTGTAAGACTAATAGGAAGAAGGGGCGCCTGAGAGGCTCAGTTGGTTAAGCATCTGCCTTCGGCTCAGGTCATGATCCCAGGGTCCAGGGATCAAGTCCTGCATTGAGCACCTTGGTCAGCGGGGAGCCTGCTTCTCCCTCTGCGTGCCACTCCCCCTGCTGGTGCTCTCTCTCTCTTTCTGACAAATAAATAAATAAAATCCTTAAAAAATGTTAAAACAATAAAAAAAAAATTAAAAAAAGAAAGGGTTATAAGAACAATTGCACTGGAACTCTTACAGGTGTAAACTGAGTCTGTCCTGGACACAGAGAGACATATTTCTACCCAACTAAGTTTTAGTCCCACAAATAAAGTTACATATTAAGCCCATATTATCTTATGTCTAAGATAAATAAGAAAAAGAAACCAAGTGAGAGAGGAAGTAGAAAAGCAGCCATTGGTTGGAATATAGCCATTGGTTGACTCTCACCTTGAACTTTCCTACTTTCTATGCCAACTTGTAGCAAATATTTAACCCTTTGTCAGGGAAAAGCTTCTTCAGAGAAAAGGCTTCTGTTTTTCTCTAAATGTAGTTCTTAAAATAATACATAAAATATTTGTTTTTATTTTCTTCTCGCAATACCAAGAAGACAAGAGGGAGCATATATTGAAGCCAACATATTGAATGAAATTTTTTTTTTTTTTTTTAGTTTTTGATGTAGTGTTCCATGATTCATTGTTTGTGCATAACACCCAGTGCTCCGCGCAGAACGTGCCCTCTTTAATACCCACCACCAGGCCAACCCGTCCCCCCACCCCCCTCCCCTCTAGAACCCTCAGTTTGTTTTTCAGAGTCCATCGTCTCTCATGGTTCGTCTCCGCCTCCGATTTCCTCCCCTTCATTGAATGAAATTTTGTTTAAGAAGTTCAAATTTAGAATTTTAAATGTAAAATGTTAGATTTACAGGCAAATCATGTATTCACCAAAAATGTAAAACAAAGGTAAAATGTGGTCCTGAATTTACTCAAAGAAGGAACAACTGTGTGTCTCTAGCTCTCTAGCAGTGTTATAATTTTTGTTTCCAAAACTCTGCAGCTATACTGAAATAGAGACCTCATTCTAAAATAAAGTATGAGATTGAAGGTGACTACTAAAATAAGGGAAAGCAAAAGCATGATTTTTATTTATATATTTTTAAAGATTTTCTTTATTTGAGAGAGAGAGAGCGTGCGCACAAGCAGGGGGAGGGGCAGAGGGAGAGGGAGAAACAGACTCCCCGCCGAGCAGGGAGCCCGATGCGGGGCTCCATCCCAGGACCCTGAGATCATGACCTGAGCCAAAGGCAGACGCTTAACCGACTGCGCCACCCAGGCATCCAAAAAGCATGATTTTTAAAATGAGATTATTATTAACTAATTGTAATGCTCCTGCCTCCAGCTGCTTGTTTAGCAGGTATCATGCCAAAAATTAAAATAGAAAAGTAGGCTGTAGATTGATAGTAGCTCTAAAATGAAGGTCATTCCCGGAGTCAATATTGATATATATTCCTGAATAAAACCTAGTAGTTTTACTTTTAAATATCTTTTTTTTTTCCTCAGAATGGTTTTATGGAAAAACTAATCTTGTCACAAAAACTTGGCATTGAGTGTGAAGGCTCCGCCAGTCTTGAGTGGAGCATACAGAGGTTCCTCGGGGACAGGGTAGGAGGGGGGCCCAGACATTTACAACAACAGGCATTTTCTCCTTCTCTTCCTGAGAGGTGGGCAGAAAACCGCCAGAACAGTTTCCTCAAACTCCATCCTGAAGCCTCGCTGTGTGAGAGCCAAGCACTCCGGGTATTTATTTATTTGGGAGAGAGAGAGAGAGAGCGCGAGCGCACAAGCGGGAGGGGCAGAGGGAGAGGGAGAGAGAAACTCAAGCCGACTAAGCTGAGCCCAGAGCCCAGCTCAGGGTTCGATCTCATAATCCCGAGATCGTGAACGGAGCAGAAACCAAGGGTCTGACGCTTTTAACCGACTACACCACCCAGACACCCCTGCACAGACATTTTCAAATGAAGCAGGACTCCAAGAGAAAAGAAAGTTAAGAATACGTCTGTTTACGGATGGGATAGGGGACGTAATCTAATCGGTCACAGTCTTGTCCGGCTGTATCCATAAGCCCAGATAAAAACACAGTTCAGCATCATAAATAGAGCCTGTGCTTTGCAGTTAGACCAGGGCTTTCATCCTGGATCCATCATTTGAATGATCTTTATAATCATCTACAAATTATTTCAATCTTAGGTCAATTTCCAATGCCATAATACTACTTACTAAAAAGAGTGTTTTGACTTAAATGAAATAATGTAAGTAAAGTACCTGGCAAATGATAGGTGTTCCATTAATGTTTTTAAAATACGACCAAATAATAATAGCAACCATGGCATAGGATAAGATAACCTAATTAGTTAACAGTTGAACAAATATAAATATCATTTATCATCAAGTAGCTCTCTTCTCTCCAACGGACAAGAAAAGTATTTGTCTCAACTGGAATAGTTACAGTCTAATTTATCTTCATGGGGTACGTAGGTCAAGCCTGCAGCCACAAATTTATCAGAATAAAATCTCTTGCTTCTTTCACTATTTCTATCATTCAACAAAAAGTCAGGTGAATTTTTGCAGATAGGAAACGCAAGTCTGCTTATTTCATCCCTGAGAAGGAAAAAAGAAATCTTTAAATTATAATGAAAGGCAACTATTCATATTCTTGAAACATTTAATTAACTAAAGTAGTAAATGTTTGGAATGAATCAGTCCAAGCCTTGATAGATGCATTGTCTCCACATCAGTCAGAAGTTAGACCTCAGTTTTACTTAAGGTATTTAAAGCTTTAGGTGTCGTTTGAGCATGATGAAGATACTGTACAATAGAGTAGGCGTGTTATTTTGTTTAATTGAGGTTTCTTTATAATAGCAATTAAAACACCAAGAAAGCATGCATTAATATTCGCTATGGGCCTTAAGTGATTTTTGAAAGCATAATTCCAACAAATTGCAATTACTGTATACTCTGATAATGTTTGGTTTTGGATAACCAGCAATCTGTATAAAATATTCATACATGATAACCTTAATTTCCCTAGTACCTAGGAAAATGAATTCTTAATTAGTTCTAACACATTTCTAGTCACTTCTCTGAACATGATCAAAGTATAAGGTCATCCATGCCATTACTCTGGTCACAGCTAATGACTGATTCAGTCCTTATCTTTTTCTGAGTATGACCTATTCATTTTGAGGCACCTCTCTTCCTCTTCGTCAGCAACCGTTTTGTGAGGTTTTTTTTTTTTTTTTACATCCTTTTACTCTTCCCTAATATTGTTTGAAAATGTTTCAATCCTCTTGTGTGCGTGCACATGCGTCTGTGTGTGTGTGTGTGTTACCTCTTCCTAAACATCACTACTACAGGGTGATTTTTATCTTTTTCCAGAATTAATTTCTGTCCAGTTCTAAAACTGTGTTTTGCTCTAAAATTTCATCCTCTGGTTACATCACCAATTAATGAACACCCTGTCAAAGACAATTGCTTCTCGCTTCCTGTGTTTCTTCATTTTTCCCTTGACATATTTTGCCTTTTGTATTTCTTTCTTCAAACCTGAGGTGAAGTCTGTTTTCTATTATTTTCTCAGAATACTTTCTCCTTAGCCTGCAAGATTACATTCTTAGACATGCAATTAACCAGCTAAGCTTAATAAATTCTATTTGATAACCCCTCTGATTCTACTGTGACCCTCTTTATGATTTCTTAGCATCTCACCTCATATTGTGAACCATTTGAAATATTACCACCAGAAGTCATCTTGTTCCAGTCACCCCCGGCACTAATATGATAGGGCGTCTTTCTGCTCATGGCAGGGGTGGAAAAAAGCATTGGTTTGGGGACAGACAAATCTGGGTTAAAATCTTAACATTCTACTAACTATGTAACCTTAGGCAGATTACTCATATATTTTTATCTCTTTTTTTTCCATAAAATGGGTTTGGTAATATTTCTCAAAGATTTTATAAGGATTTGTTGAAATGTCATTGCAAAGTATCTGGCACTTTAGTTTCTTTGCTTTTCTTTATTCTTTTCCTCTGCTATACATTTAAGAGAAAAATAATTCCGTATTTAGAAAGATGAATAATAACTTGGAAAGCACTAAAGGCTTGGCAAAGGAAAGGCAATGACAACTAACAAGAATTGGCATGTTTAATTTCTGTGAACAATTGGATAGCCTTTTCAACTTTGGAGATAGGTATTTTTTGATTGAGAATAACCAGTATTTTTCCTGTTTAATTGGGGTGACTTCCTACAGGAGATCAACTATGAAGTAAATTTTCAAAGACAGGTTTGCTTTAGAAAAAAAATAACAGGGGGCGCCTGGGTGGCTCAGTCAATTAAGCGTCTGCCTTCAGCTCAGGTCATGATCCCAGGGTCCTGGGATCGAGCCCCGCATCGGGCTCCCTGCTCCGCGGGAAGCCTGCTTCTCCCTCTCCCACTCCCCCTGCTGGTGTTCCCTGTCTCGCTGTGTCCCTCTCTGTCAAATAAATAAATAAAATCTTAAAAAAAAAATAACAGTGATCCTAAGGGATGGAAGTTATCTGAGATCATGGTGGGGTAGTGATATTTCATAAAATGGAATCCTGAATGCATTCACTCATTCAGTGGGTATTTATGAACATCTTACAATGTACCAGTATGAAACACTCAGGGTTGTTGTAGAGGACCTGGAGAAGTTGTGACTGCTTTTGAGAAATATATGGAGTGCATTCCAGAACAAATTCACAGTTGGAGTGAATTTGGGAGATTACCTGATCTTACCTCCTTTTAGAGCCCATTGAGATCTAGCCATCTGCCCGAGGTCACATGACTGGTCAGTGGCAGCTCTCAGCTAGATCCCAGATTCTAAATTTATTCCTTTTCTTCTTGTAGTGACTCCAGTTTTGTTAATTACATATGAAAGAAAATAAAAGCACTCAATCCCAAAATACATGAATTTATTCAATTATTAATGGTACAGATGTAGCAATGTACTAATCTTACGCACGTTATCATATGTATATAAAATTAAAATTTGAAAGGATGAAATGAAATAAATAGCAGTTCTAAGTAACTTTATTTTCTTTCAATCTGTCATTTATATTTGTTTAATAAATTATTAAATATACATTTATAAGATAATTACATATCAAATATTAATCATATGTAAACATTTTTTGACCCTAACAACTATATGAACCTCCTTTTGACAAATAAAAATTATATACATTTAGATTGCACAGTTTGATTTTTTAAGGTGTACAACATGTTCGTTAAAAATATATATATATATAGGGCGCCTGGGTGGCTCAGTCGGTTAAGCGTCTGCCTTCGGCTCAGGTCATGATCTCAGGGTCCTGGGATCGAGTTCCGCATCGGGCTCCCTGCTCAGTGGGGAGCCTGCTTCTCCCTCTGCCCTTCCCCTCTGCTCATGATCTCTCTCTCTTTCTCTCTTTCTCAAAATAAATAAATAAAGTCTTTAAAAATAATAAAATAAATACACACACACACACACACACACACACTGTAAAATGCTTAATATATCCATCCCCTCCCCCGGTTAACCTTTTGCATGTGTGTGTGTGGTGAGAGCGCTCAGGGTCTACTCTCAGCAAATTTCAAGGACCCAGTACAATGTCACTAACTATAATCACCTGGCTGTACCTCAGATCACCAGCACTTAACTCATCTTATAACTAAAACTTTGTACCCTTTGACAGACATCTCCCCACTTCCCCCACCTGCCCAACCCCTTGCAACCACCACTCTGCTCTCTGGTTCTATGAGTTGGACTTTTTAAGATTCCACACAAGTGGGATCATACAGTATCTGTTGAAATTTGACTAATGCCTCTGATGTTCTAGCAAACTAATTAGAAGTTGTTACATTTGCACATCTTTAAATAAACAAGGACCAAACTCACTAACATACTGTGTTTTGCAGACTTTTAAGAAGTTTAGAAAATTAAAAATTGTAATAGATGGCAATCATTGTTCTTGGCAACAAAATAATATATGGATGGGAATATTTCCAAACGTGAGTTTTAAAAAATCCTGTCTGAACTAAAAGTTTCTTTAAAGAAGCAGTACTTCCTTCCTTGTTCTTGAATACTATTTTACAAACTTGAGGGGGCAGATTAATAATTTCCTGAAAAACAGATTCTTGGTAGCTTGCTCCTGACAGCCACTTGGAATCCCAGAAAAGGTCATCAAATTTGGACCCTTCTCCTTTTTATATATGTAATTCGCTTTTAAGGTTTATAACTCTTTTGGGTACTTTGACATGAGCCAGCTGGCTCACCTTGATGTGGTTAAAAAAAGATTTTCAGAGGAGGTGAAGATGGCGGAGGAGTAGGAGACCTGGATTTCGTTTGGTCTCAGGAATTCAGCTGAATAGGGACCAAACCATTCTGAACACCTACGAACTCAACAGGGGATCGAAGAGGAGAGTAGCAACAACTCTCTGAACAGAAAAGCGACCACTTACTGGAAGGTAGGACGTGCGGAGAAGTGAATCCGAGGCGATATTCGGGAGGACAGACGGCGGGGGAGGGGGCCTCCGTCGGCCGCTTCTGGCAAGTGCTAGAGCCGCGGAGCACAAAATCGGACCTTTTAGAAGCCGGCTCCGCTGAGGGACGTCGCTGCACTGGCTAAGCAGGGGTGAAACCCTCGCAGGACGGTGTGGTCTCAGGACCCTCGGGGTCACAGAAAGACCGGGGGTGCCTGAGTGCGGCAGAGCTCCCAGGGATCGGAGCGGGGAAGCCGGCTGCAGAGACGGAGCCAAGGCGCGGGCTCTCAGCTCAGGGTTGCCATAAACCGTGATCGGTAACACAGTTGGGCCACTGCTCCTCCAGCAGGGACCCAACAAGTGGCAGATCCGGGGAGACTCCCCTTCCTCCCCCGGGAGGAGCGGCGCGGGAGCGCACCGCAGGGATCTGCTGGGTTTGGAGACTCCACACGGGGTCGGATGCCAGAGATAGAAACACTCGGTCACAGGCCGGGTGAGCACGGAGTGCGGCAGGAGACTGGGGACACGGGACTGACTGCTTTTCTCTGGGGGCGCACTGAGGAGCGGGGCCCCGAGTTCTTGGCTCCTCCGGGGGGAGATTGGGAGGCCACCATTTTCGCCCTCGTCCTCCAAAGCTGTACCGAGAGCTTGCAGGGAACAAAAGCACAAGAGAGCAAACCCGAGCAGCTTGCTTAGCCCGGACCGACAAGGGCGGGGCAATTCCGCCTCCGGCAAAGACATTTGGGAACCACGGCAACAGGCCCCTGCCCCAGAAGATCTGCACGAACAGCCAGCCAAGACCAAGGTTACCGATCAAGGACAACGGGAGAACTGCAGCGCTGGGGGAATACTGCACATAGAATCCATGGCTTTTTTACCATGATTCATTAGTTTTTCAAAGTTTATTTTTTTAATTTTTTTTCCTTTTTTTGAATTTTTCTTTTTCCCTTTTGCAACCAACATCTTATCAATGCCTTTTTTAAAAAAAAAAATTTTTATTTTTCATTTTTTAGAGTCATATTTTATCCCTTCATAGTAGTTACCCTTATTTTTGGCATATATATATATAAGTTCTCTCTTTAAAATTTTGAGATACAGTTTGTTCTAACAGATCAAAATATACCCTAAATCACTAGTGTATGGCTTTGTTCTAGTCTCCTGCCTGATCACATTCTCTCCCTTTTCTTTTTTCTTTTCTTCTTCATTTTTTACTCTTCTTCTTTCTTTTTTCAAACAACTTCTTATCAATTCCTTTTATAAAATCTTTTATAATTTTCATCTTTACAGTCATCTTCCATCCCTTCATTGTATCAACCCTTATTTTGTACATATATAAGTCTTTCTTCCTTTAAAATATTAGGAGGCACTTTCTTCTAACAGACCAAAATACGCCCAAAATCTAGTGTGTGGCACTGATCTATACACTAGTCTGATCATATTTGATCATATTCTGTTTTTTTTTGTTTTGTTCTGTTTTTGTTTGTTTTTATCTTTTTTTTTCTTTTTTTTTTTTTTCTCTTTCTTTCCCTTCCTTTTCCCCTGGTCTCAGGTCTTTTCTGATTTGTATAGACTATCTTTGCTGAGGACCTTGTTAACCTGTTAGCATTCTGTTCTCCCATTCATCTATTCTCCTCTGGACAAAATGACAAGACGAAAAAAAATCACCTCAGCAAAAAGAACAAGAGGTAGTACCGTCTGCCAGGGACCCACTCAATACGGACATTAGTACAATGTCAGACATAGAGTTCAAAATCATCACTTTAAAGATACTAGCTGGGCTTGAAAAAAGCGTGGAAGTTATTAGAGACACCCTTTCTGGAGAAATAAAAGAACTAAAATCTGAACAAATCAAAATCAAAAAGGCTATTAATGAGGTGCAATCAAAAATGGGGTACTAACTGCTAGGATAAATGAAGCAGAAGAGAGAATCAGCAATACAGGAGACCAAATGATGGAAAATAAAGAGGCTGAGAAAAAGAGAGAGAAACAACTACAGGATCATGAGGGCAGAATTCGACAGATAAGCGATACGCTAAGACGAAACAACATTAGAATAATTGGGATCCCAGAAGAAGAAGAAAGAGAGAGAGGGGCAGAAGGTATATTGGAGCAAATTATAGCAGAGAACTTCCCTAATGTGGGGAAGGAAACAGGCATCAAAATCCAGGAGGCATAGAGAACCCCTCTCAAAATCAATAAAAATAGGTCAACACCCCGACATCTAACAGTAAAACTTACGAGTCTCAGAGACAAAGAGAAAATCCTGAAAGCAGCTCGGGAGAAGAGATATGTAACCTACAATGCTAGAAACATTAGATTGACAACAGACCTATCCACAGAGACCTGGCAGGCCAGAAAGGACTGGCATGATATCTTCAGAGCGCTAAACGAGAAAAATATGCAGCCAAGAATACTATATCCAGCTAGGCTGTCATTGAAAATAGAAGGAGAGATAAAAAGCTTCCAGGACGAACAAAAACTAAAGGAATTTGCAAACACGAAACCAGCCCTTCAAGAAATATTGAAAGGGGTCCTCTAAGCAAAGAGAGAGCCTAAAAGCAGCATAGATCAGAAAGGAACACAGTCAATATACAGTCACAGTCACCTTACAGGCAATACAATGGCACTAAATTCCTATCTTTCAATAGTTACCCTGAATGTAAATGGGCTCAATGCCCCAATCAAAAGACACAGGCTATCAGATTGGATTAAAAAACAAGACCCATCCATATGCTGTCTGCAAGAGACTCATTTTAGACGCAAAGACACCCCCAGATTGAAAGTGAGGGGGTAGAAAGCCATTTACCATGCTAATGGACACCAAAAGAAAGCTGGGTTGGCAATCCTTATATCAGACAAATTAGATTTTAAAACAAAGACTGTAATAAGAGATGAAGAAGGACAGTATATCCTACTTAAAGGGTCTATCCAACAAGAAGATCTAACAATTGTAAATATCTATTCCCCTAACATGGGAGCAGTCAATTATATAAGGCAATTCATAACAAAAGCAAAGAAACACATTGACAACAATACAGTAATAGTGGGGGACTTGAACACCCCCCTGACTGAAATGGACAGATCATCTAAGCAAAAGATCAACAAGGAAATAAAGACTTTAAATGAAACACTGGACCAAATGGACTTCACGGACATATTTAGAACATTCCATCCCAAAGCAATGGAATACACATTCTTCTCTAGTGCCCATGGAACATTCTCCAGAACTGATCACATCCTAGGTCACAAATCAGGTCTCAACCGGTACCAAAAGATTGGGATTATTCCCTGCATATTTTCAGACCACAGTGCTTTGAAACTAGAACTCAATCACAAGAGGAAAGTCGGAAAGAACTCAAATACATGGAGGCTAAAGAGCATCCTACTAAAGAATGAATGGGTCAACCAGGAAATTAAAGAAGAATTAAAAAAATTCATGAAAACCAGTGAAAATGAAAACACAACTGTTCAAAATCTTTGGGATACAGCAAAGGCAGTCCTGAGAGGAAAGTATATAGCAATACAAGCCTTTCTCAAGAAACAAGAAAGGTCTCAAATACACAACCTATCCCTACACCTAAAGGAGCTAAAGGAAGAACAGCAAATAAAGCCTAAACCCAGCAGGAGAAGAGAAATAATAAAGATCTGAGCAGAAATCAATGGAATAGAAACCAAAAGAAGAGTAGAACAGATCAACGAAACTAGGAGCTGGTTCTTTGAAAGAATTAACAAGATTGATAAACCCCTGGCCAGACTTATCAAAAAGAAAAGAGAAATGACCCAAATCAACAAAATCGTGAATGAAGGAGGAGAGATCACAACCAACACCAAAGACATACAAACAATTATCAGAACATATTATGAGCAACTCTATGCCAGCAAATTAGATAACCTGGAAGACATGGGGGCATTCCTAGAGATGTATCAACTACCAGAATTGGACCAGGAAGAAATAGAAAACCTGAACAGACCTATAACCACTAAGGAAATTGAAGCAGTCATCAAAAACCTCCCAACAAACAAAAGCCCAGGGCCAGATGGCTTCCCAGGGGAATTCTACCAAACATTTAAAGAAGAATTAATACCTATTCTGAAACTGTTCCAAAAAATAGAAATGGAAGGAAAACTTCCAAACTCATTTTATGAGGCCACCATTACCTTGATCCCAAAACCAGACAGAGACCCCCATCAAAAAGGAGAATTACAGACCAATATCCTTGATGAACTTGGATGCAAAAATTCTCACCAAAATACTAGCCAATAGGATCCAACAGTACATTAAAAGGATTATTCACCATGACCAAGTGGGATTTATCCCTGGGCTGCAAGGTTGGTTCAACATCCACAAATCAATCAATGTGATACAATATATTAACAAAAGAAAGAACAAGAATCATATGATCCTCTCAATAGATGCAGAAAAAGCATTTGACAAAGTACAGCATCCTTTCTTGATCAAAACTCTTCAGAGTTTAGGGATAGAGGGTACATACCTCAATATCATAAAAGCCATCTATGAAAAACCCACAGCGAATATCATTCTCAATGGGGAAAAGCTGAGAGCTTTTCCCCCAAGGTCAGGAACGTGGCAGGGATGTCCACTCTCACCACTGCTATTCAACATAGTATTAGAAGTCCTAGCCACAGCAATCAGACAACAAAAAGAAATCAAAGCATCCAAATCGGCAAGGAGGAAGTCAAACTCTCACTCTTTGCAGATGATATGATACTGTATGTGGAAAACCCAAAAGACTCCACCCCAAAACTGCTAGAGCTCATACAGGAATTCAGTAAAGTAGCAGGATATAAAATCAATGCACAGAAATCAGTGGCATTCCTATACACCAACAACAAGACAGAAGAGAGACAAATCAAGGAGTCGATCCCATTTACAATTGCATCCAAAACCATAAGATACCTAGGAATCAATCTAACCAAAGAGGCAAAGGATCTGTACTCAGAAAAGTATAAAATACTCATGAAAGAAATTGAAGAAGACACAAAGAAATGGAAAAACATTCCATGCTCATGGACTGGAAGAACAAACATTGTGAAGATGCCAGTGCTACCTAGAGCAGTCTACACATTCAATGCAATCCCCATCAAAATACCATCCGCTTTTTTTCAAAGAAATGGAACAAATAATCCTAAAATTTGTATGGAACCAGAAGAGACCCCGAATAGCCAGAGGAATCTTGAAAAAGAAAAGCAAAGCTGGCGGCATCACAATTCCGGACTTCCAGCTCTATTACAAAGCTGTCGTCATCAAGACAATATGGTACTGGCACAAAAACAGACACATCGATCAATGGAACAGAATCGAGAGCCCAGAAATGGACCCTCAACTCTATGGTCAACTCATCTCTGACAAAGCAGGAAAGAATGTCCAATGGCAAAAAGACAGTCTCTTCAACAAATGGTGTTGGGAAAATTGGACAGCCACATGCAGAAGAATGAAACTGGACCATTTCCTTACACCACACACAAAAATAGACTCCAGATGGTTGAAAGACCTAAACGTGAGACAGGAGTCCATCAAAATCCTAAAGGAGAACACAGGTAGCAACCTCTTCGACCTCAGCCGCAGCAACTTCTTCCTAGAAACATCGCCAAAGGCAAAGGAAGCAAGGGCAAAAATGAACTATTGGGATTTCATCAAGATAAAAAGCTTTTGCACAGCAAAAGAAACAGTCCACAAAACCAAAAGACAACCGACAGAATGGGAGAAGATATTTGCAAATGACATATCCGATAAAGGGCTAGTATCCAAAATCTATAAAGAACTTATCAAACTCAACACCCAAAGAACAAATGATCCAATCAAGAAATGGGCAGAAGACATGAACAGACATTTTTCCAAAGAAGACATCCAAGTGGCCAACAGACACATGAAAAAGTGCTCAACATCGCTCGGCCTCAGGGAAATTCAAATCAAAACCTCAAATGAGATACCACCTCACACCAGTCAGAATGGCGAAAATTAACAAGTCAGGAAACGACAGATGTTGGCGGGGATGCGGAGAAAGGGAAACTCTCCTACACTGTTGGTGGGAATGCAAGCTGGTGCAGCCACTCTGGAAAACAGGATGGAGGCTCCTCAAACAGTTGAAAATAGAGCTACGATCCAGCAATTGCACTACTGGATATTTACCCCAAAGATACAAATGTAGGGACCCGAAGGGGTACGTGCACCCCAATGTGTTTAGCAGCAATGTCCACAATAGCCAAACTGTGGAAAGAGCCAAGATGTCCATCGACAGATGAATGGATAAAGAAGAAGTGGTATATATACACAGTGGAATATTATGCAGCCATCAAAAGGAATGAGATCTTGCCATTTGCAACGACGTGGATGGAACTGGAGGGTGTTATGCTGAGCGAAATAAGTCAATCAGAGAAAGACATGTATCATATGACCTCACTGATATGAGGAATTCTTAATCACAGGAAACAAACTGAGGGTTGCTGGAGTGGTGGGGGGGTGGGAGGGATGGGGCGGCTGGGTGATAGACATTGGGGAGGGTATGTGCTATGGTGAGCGCTGTGAATTGTGCAAGACTGTTGAATCACAGATCTGTACTTCTGAAACAAATAATGCAATATTCGTTAAGAAAAAAAGAAGAAGATAGCAGGAGGGGAAGAATGAAGGGGAGTAAGTCAGAGGGGGAGACGAACCATGAGAGACGATGGACTCTGCAAAACAAACTGAGGGTTCTAGAGGGGAGGGGGTGGTGGGATGGGTTAGCCTGGTGATGGGTATTAAAGAGGGCACATTCTGCATGGAGCACTGGGTGTTATGCACAAACAATGAATCATGGAACACTACATCAAGAACTAATGATGTAATGTATGGTGATTAACATAATAAAAATGGGAAGAAAAAAAAAAGATTTTCAGAATCACCACACAGCTCATCCCAAAGTATTGGGATGTATTGAGTCTTGTATTTGATTAATCACACACAAGCCGCGGAAGTTAAAAGGTGAGAGCTGTTGACTCCTCAACTTGCTGAGTTCTTCCTTCTCTCAGGGAGCTCATAGACATCAGTGCCTTTCCCACAAAAGGACCGAAAACAGCCTCTACTATCGTCCCTGTATGACATATTATTAAAGCTGAGTATCTTGCTTATTCTCTACAGACCGGAGATAAGCACAAACTGAAGTGTGTTTTATACACGAGCTAAGATACATACCTCGTATGGAAACTACTACTGTATTATGTAACTCGTTATGAACAGTAATTTTAGGGCCAAAAAGACCTGGCTTTGCCTCTGTATAAACTTTAAGAAATTAAGGCTCCATTTCCTCATCTTAAAAAAGTAAATTTTATTACATACACACACACACAGTGGAGGTTTTGTGAAGTTTAAGATTAGATAATAGTTTCCTTGCACGTAGTAAATAGGTGCTCACTAGGGTTTATTTAAAACGCCTTCCTCTCTTTGGACTGGTTGTTTTATGTTTTGTTTTGTTAAATACTTACGGTTCACTAGCACATATATGACTGACTAAGATACACACCTTCAGCATCTCTTACAACCCTGAAATTCTTTTATGAACTTACACCTACCCTTGAAATTCTTCTTTTTATCTAGATCATACTTCCTTCTCAAACTTCTCTAGAAACTCTGAACAGTTTTAAGCATAGATGGCCATCAATAAATGAATGAGTTAATTAAATTAAATTAAATTAAATTAAATTAATTAAAATCTTGCTCAAATAGCACATTGGAATTTTAAGACCTTCTTTTTCGTTCCTATGTTAATTTTAATATATTTGGTATGTAATTGCCAACAGTAGGTGTAATTGATAATCTTAAAACATGCAGGAAAAGATCTAATATAGATTTGTGCATTTGATGCTATGGCCACACCATTATAATAACTAAAATTTGAAACAAAGACTGTTAAGCTATCTTAGCCTTCTTGATAATGGTAAAAATGGAAAAAAAAGAAAAAAATCTGCATATTTAACCTGTTGTTCAGTTCCTAATCCTCCCAAACTCTGTGACACGATTTTGTGCTTGATTATAGATGTGTCTGTGTTTAAATAGTCATAATAAAAATATTTTGCTTCCTGTTACAACCCTATATATTTTTATACAGCTGTGGTTATACGTAAGTTTTATATAGGTTTCTCACTTAATACTGAAAAATAAATATGAATTCACTAAAATGCATTTCCCACAAATCACGTTAATACTCTAGAATTTGTCTTCCCAGTTTTCAGAGATCAATGCTATACTTACCAGGAACGTGTTTGTGTATTCAGTATAATTACAGATTGATACAGTGACAATTGCTAAAATATATAATTATTCATACATTCATATTGCAGAATTTTTTGGTAAAATATTAAAAACAGGTTTGTCTCAAAGCACTTTTTTGTACAACCACTAATAGCTCATACTAATTCAGGTAACAGCAGTGAAATGTATATTGTTTATAAGCTTTTCATTTAAGACATTCTTCTTGCTGGGATCACCTCCTGGTGTGAAAGTTGTCCAAAGATAATAGCACATCAATTCAAAAGTGTAATAGATTGGAGACCACAACATGCTATCAGCGTGAAGAAGTAGTTTATCAGTCTCACTAACTCACTGTGTCACAGCTAGAATCATTACATATTTGTTCTTTTGTTTTCACATCAAAATATATAATTTATATTCTAATGTTGATTACTCACTTGGGGGTCTTTAATTTTCTTATTTAAAATATTTTTCTTTAAAATGCATACCGTAATTAATTCAGAGGCAATAAAAGAAGAAGCATTTTAATTAGTAGGACTTTAAAAAACATTTTCTTTTTACAATTCAGGGATGCATGGTATATCACTTACTATAAAACATTTTCAATTAAGTTTATAGTAATAGTACCTTTATATTAGAGGCAAAACAATTAATCCATTTTGAACCAGCCCTGGCCGGTTCTTAGTAAATTTACACACACATACACACACGCACACATACACCTATGCTTGGACTCACCCTATTTCAAAATTATCAGAGATTAAATTATCAAAAGAAAAAAGAAAAACTAGAAGTTCAGTCTGTTATTCAGGCTCAATCTAGGTAAATTTTATTATTTCCTAACTGTTTCCCTTTATGTCAATCCTTGACGCAAGCCTTTTCAGTTTTGAGATCCCATTTTGCAAGTTTTTATTTTTAGTTATAGCTTTTGTCGAGTACTATTGCTACCACAGTGGTTATTGAAGTGAATTAAAACCTAGTCCTCTAAGTCTCCTGCTCCCACCCTTGAAAGCATGTTTGAAAATAGTATCAAAAGACTGAGAGAAGAAACTGTCTTTAACTGTAGTAATGAGGGTTCAGGATGGGTTTTGTTTTGTTTTGTTTTCAAATATGCTGGAATTCCGCTCCCTCTGAGCCTTAGTAAGAGGATTTTTTTTTTCATCCTGTTGTCTGGTAGATCTGAAGCTGTCAGGGTTACAACCTTGGTCAGAGTGTTGGGGGTGCCTCCCCGGTGGCCCGTACTAAGAACACCGCCTTGATTGTCACTCCTGGTCCTCAGGAGCTTCAAAGAAGGAGAAAACTAGAGGAGAAGGCATTTATGCAGGAAATACTTTTATTTCTTTCCCTTCTCCTCAATAGAGCAGATGTGTAAAGGGGTTAAGAGGATATATTTGTGTGTGGGGGGGGGGTGCGTGTGTTTGTGTGTGTGTGTGCATGGTGCCTTAAAAATATTTATAACTGAGCTTTCCAGAAGTCTCTGCTAACAGATAGAGAGAAAGATGAGAAGTAGCTTTTTTTTTCCCCTATAAATTTTAATATAGGTTGTAAATCGAAGCCAAGATTATAGAGGAAAAAAGAATGTATAAAAACGATTCCAGCCAGAAAGGTTAAGGGTAGAGAAATAGCATTTTCTGTATGAAGAGAGTAGGAACCTTTTGGGAAGTTGTAAATACCCATGGTGAACTATCAGCTAGACTTCTACATGGCTCACAAATCCCAACTACTAAGTCGAAGAGAGACAGAAAGAGAACCCCCTCAAGAAGGGACTTGTGGAATAAGATAGTGTTTTGGTGAATGTCTGAGAGACACACGGAAATATAGGTAGTGTAGGAAACACAGAAGAACCAAGAAAGAACAGATACTGGTATTTCATTTAGAGATAAAGTCCAGTAAACATGCTAGATGCTTAAAAGTAGCAACGGGCTGAGAAGGCATGAAGGGCCTGATTTCTTAACAAACAGACGAATTTGAAAGGGAAGTACCACAAAGAGGAAGGTTGGAAGTAAAAAATTAAGAGTGAGATGATGTAGAACGATGAAAAATGTTGAAGCCGTTTGATCCTGGGGTCAGATGGATTGAGCCCTCGTATTGTAAAAATTCCATTCGTTCTAAGTTGACAGCTTGAGGTGAGCTACCATCCGTTAACTTTCTAAGCAGGGGGGCGCCTGGGTGGCTCAGTTGGTTAAGCGACTGCCTTCGGCTCAGGTCATGATCCCGGAGTCCCGGGATCGAGTCCCGCATTGGGCTCCCGGCTCAGCGGGGAGCCTGCTTCTCCCTCTGACCTTCTCCCCTCTCATGCTGTTTCTCTCTCTCTCTCTCTCTCTCAAATAAATAAATAAATAAATAAATCTTTAAAAAAAAAAAACAAACTTTCTAAGCAGGAATCTTTTGAACGGTTTTCTGATTTGTTATAGAATCTTGATGAGAGTCTTGAGTGAAACTAAAGCTAAAGAACCAATACTCCAATACGTTACTGTAGCAGTTCTCAAAATGTGGTCTCTGGACTGGCAGTAAAGCTGTGGGGTTCCCCTAAGACCTTCTGGTTTAACAAGCCCTCCAAGGGACTGTGATGTGAGCTAAAGTTTGAGGACCACAGCTTTAATGGATGGCATGGTCTCTAAGTAGATCTTGTTCATATCAGTGGCCACTAAGTTTGCCAGGCCTTACCAAAACCTATGATTCCATAATCAGTCTGGTTAAAATGTTTTCTTGTGAAAGATTGGAGACTGCAGAACACCTTGTACAGCCTTCCTCAGCTGCCAGTGTGGGTGGACTTCTCCCTGAAAATTCACAGCAGCCTCTGCAGTCTCTTCGTTCAGGAATCTCACAGAGCTTCCGAGGGCCAGCATCCTCAACTGATGGAGATTTCTTTCCAAATAGCTAGGTATCGAGACACAATAAGTAATTGTACTAGACGTCTTAGGATACCTATCGAGAATCAGTTGCTAAAAGGTAAAGAAAAACAAGCAGGAACCCAGCCTTGAATAAGAACAGGTAATTTTCTATATAGGCTTTTGCTTTCTTTAGTTTTCTTGTTTAAGAGCTGCCACAAATTTTGTATTTCGCTGCATTAATTTTTTTTATTTCGCTGTGTTATTATCTAACGTACATCACTAAAAAAAGTAAACTGCTTTTTCAGTCTTTTAATTAGTTATAAATACAATACTAAATATACATTTAACAGATTATCCAGTTGGCTTTGGAACTTAAAATTCAGGATCTGGTAGTGAAAATTCGGAAGACTGTGATAATGAACCGCAGGTTATTGGTAAGTTTTCACAGTGTTTGGATAGTAAGTTAGTATCATCGTTCAGGTATATCATGTCTTTCAAATATATACTGACAAATACTGGAGGCTGTTTCAACAATTTAATCAATATATTCTCAATTATAGACTACAAGCCATTAAGTAAGTGGTAATGAGCAATATGGAAGGAGGATAACACACAATAATTAAATTTTATATGTTTTGACAGTTCTTGCAAAGTATTTTATCTTAAAATGAATTCTAGGCAATCCGCCCATTGTTTTGGCATCGTCAAGTGACTAAAACTATTTTGAACTTGGTAGTTAATTTTAGCCTTCATATATTTCCAGGTAAATTTAATCCATAAGTGTGAGATTCATTTGCTTTAGATCTGAAAATATCATTCTGGAAGAGTTGTTTGATGTTGAGGAAATCTTGTGAGACTTTTAATAAGCCTCTTAAATCCAGAAAGTTGTTTTGCCTGCAGGAAAAGGAACCTATATCTTAAAATTCCCTCAGCTCCTTTTTTTTTTTTTAAGCAGTTAAACGCATTTTATTTTTTAATGAGGAATTTAAGAACATCGCCACTTTCCATTGGTTACACCAGAGTCCCTGTATTAATAATTACAAAGCAAAATTTCTGTTTATCATTACTCTAAGGAAAACTATTCCATGGTTTGTAATGAGGAAAAATATAATCACATCATTTGTTTTGTTTTGTTTAATTTTATTTTATTATGTTATGTTAATCACCATAGATACCATCATTAGTTTTTGATGTAGTGTTCCATGATTCATTGTTGGTGCATAACACCCAGTGCTCCATGCAGTACGTGCCCTCTTTAATACCCATCACCAGGCTAACCCATCCCCCCACCGCCTCCCCTCTAGACGCCTCAGTTTGTTTCTCAGAAGTAAGAGCGTTGGATTCTGAAAAGGTTGTAATTGTGACCAAATATAGTCAATCTTTCTTCTCATTGACACACTGTCTTTGAAATGAGAGCACCTAATTTGAAGTAAGCAATCTGTATTCCAGGTAAAAGTTTTATTAATTTGCCCAGAAACATAAGGAGAAAGCAGGACATCAAGACGTTTTATTTAAGCAGTTCACATTAAGTTTGAAGTAGATTACTCTCTTTGTTCAACCAAGATTGTAAGGAGAGCAAGAAAGCATTCACACCTCCTGGGCCGTAGTGTCTTTCTCCCCATAAGACATAATAGATTATATACAAAAGAAATAATATTCCAGGTATTTGTATGTCACTAGTAAAGGTTTCAACTTGCCATAGGGACCGCACTAAACGCTGTGACACTCTTTTTAGTCATTTGCTCTGTTTGCTAATCTCTAAAAAGGTTTTTAACACTGTATAAAATACTGAAGAAAAGAAACCTCTTTTGTATGAAGACAGCCAGTTCTGAAGGTGATTAATTAAAATTTCATTCGGTGGTTGCACACTTTCTTTTTGACTCTTATTTTCTCTCTTAATGTCCCATTGAGGAAATGACTCAAACCACTTTGAGTAATGCTGTGTGTTTTCCAAGGATGCTTTTCATTTCGGTCCCTGTAATTTGCAACTTATGAAACTGTGCTCTTGATATTAGAGGAATAACATGATTATATTAACCTCCTGAACAAAAGACTAGTATGAAACTGATTGTTTCCTAGCGACTCTTGTAAGCTCACAATTTTATTATAACTTATTTAATTTTGTACTTGATGTCACGATCTTTTCAAATGAGCACTGATATGGTGATATTATAATATAATATAATATACAAAAGGACACTTAAATTTACTTTAAAGATCTGATTACTTCGCCATTAAAAATTTTATGATAGTTTTGTAGTTCATTATTTTGAATGACAAAACCAATCAAAAGTGAAGAGTTTCTAAGGAACAAAGCATACCTGCTAAGAGATGGAGGGAAAAAAGCAAAACAAATGACAAGAAGCAGTTGTAAGCGGCCTGAGATAAGAGTAGGTAGGCATTATGACTGGCTGTATAGAAGTAGTTCCGCATACTGTGCAGATCTGGTATTTAAAACATGAGGTTTCATTTGAGAGTAGAAAATGTGAAATGAAAATGTTACTTTTGCCTCTCCTTTGTCTCTGCCAAATAGGTTCAAAAGAGGACGTTGAAGTGTAAGAACTCAGAAGAAGTTCTCAACCCCACAAAAAAGACAGACAGACAGGAAGGGAAAAGGAAAGGAAGGAAAGAGGGAGGGAAGGAAGGAAGAAGGAAGGAGAGAGGGAAGGGAAGGAAGGCAGGAAGGCAGGCGGCCATAAAGGAAAGAATGTAGGGTTCTCTGGCAGGGTAGATACTGGGCTGGGGGGTAGGTAGGGGACTGCCCAGGGCAGGCAGGCTAGAAGAGTAATTGAAATTTGCCCCTGAGTCCCTCATAGAGACCCACAGGATAGAGTTACTAGTGACCCAAAGGCCTGAATGGGGACAGCAGGAAAGACGGGATTTAGTCCTTGTCCCTACGAATTTTAAATTTGTGACATGACCCGTAGAAAGATACATCACAGGATCGGTGGGAAATATAAGCTAGGACAGAAGGCGGAAGCTGAAATGAAAAGGTCGGTCCCGAAGGCCGGTCAACAAAGAAACAGCTCTTTCAGCTTCAGAAGAAAAACGATAAGTTATTAATTGTGCTTAATCCAGAGTAATTGTTTCCATTGCTGTTGGAGCGGCTACACCACGAATCATGCGGTGCGTGCCGTTCGCCGGCTCCTGTCTGCTTGTTGTTGTTGTTAAATAGAATCCCCCCTCAAGATTCCAAAGCCACAAAGCAATGGTTAGTGTTCAGTGACCTTCTGCACCAGCTGTCTTTGGGGCTTTGAAATTGATTTTCCTCATCTCAGTCTCTGATAGTCTCTCTCCAAGTGTGCCTGTCTAGTTCATCACCAGAGTGGAAACGGTGGCTCGGAGAGCTGAGGGAGTGGAGGTAGGCGTCACGCAGGGCATCATTAGAAACATCAGAACAGAATCAGCCTGCGCCCGTGTGCTCTGTGTTAAAAAAGAAGCAGCTGCTTTATTGCCGAATACAATGGGGAATATTCTCACAGGATTCACTTTTCACATTCCCAAACACGGGCTGAGAAGTAAAGAAAATTCCTCCCTTTCTTCTGCAAACCTCATGGGGATGCCAGGTCAAAACCGTATGTTTTTGATGGTAATTTTTGCAGAATTTTTTTTATACATGAGAAGCATATTCCCGAGGCTGGATGACCTGGCAGAGAGTCACAGGCTCAGGAGAGGCTAGAATGACACACAGAAGGACGTGCCTGATGGAGAATTCGATGACAGAAAAATTCTCTCGTAAGAAAACTCATGGGCTACTCTTCACGTGGCTGAATTTCAGTGCCCACTGGGCTGTTTCTCTTTTTGATCGTGGTGGAGTCTACACATACGCTAAGCGTTGTGTTGGACAAAGAAGTTCTGGGCTCCAAGATGTACATTAGTCCCAACATACTCTTGTCAGCGTTTTACATTTTCTGTGTTGCAATGGAAAAGCCATTTTTGGCCTTGGAAAGAGGTCGTCTTATCTGAACCTCAAAATCAGATTTTTACCAAATCTGAAACATGTCCCACTCTATACAAAATAGGTTGACAAAGACCTTTTCTGCTTGTCCACTTAGTGTCCAAGAAGTTATTGCTTGTGTGTTTTAACATACCTGCTTGGAGGCCTCATTTTACCTAAAGGAATCACCCTCACACAGATGATACCATTTGTCTGTAAACAGTTTCAAAATACATCATTTAAGCCATCTTTGCAACTTATTTCTCTGCTTACATACTAGAAAGCCATGTAAAATTACTGAAGACCAGTGGTTTGATTTGATTTGATTTGGTGATTTGATCTTTTGAGAGAGAGAGAGGGAGTGCAAGTAGGTTGGGGGAGGGGCACAGGGAGAGGAGAGAGAGAATCTTAAGCAGGCTTCGCACCCAGCGCAGAGCCTGACACAGGACGCGATCTCACAACCCTGAGATCATGACCTGAACCAAAATCAACAGTCAGACGCTTAACCGACTGAGCCACCCAGGCACCCCAAAGACCAGTGATTTTAAGATATAATAGATAGTGTCTCCAGGGCATTAATTTGATATGGATAGTCGTTTGGACAGAGGAAAGAGAGGTGTACTTCTGAGTTTTAAAGTCAGTGACCAAAAAACTACAATTAAATTCTATCTTCTCTTGCAGCAACAAAATTAAATGTATATATGAAGTTAGAAACTCTTTCAAAGTATAGAGTTATTTTCCAGTTCCACTAATATTGATGAATAGTGTATTTTTGAATATTACATCTTTGTTTTCAACAATATCTCAAAGTTGCATTTTGGTGTAAGAAAAAATATTAACTTCACAGCAATTCAAAGCCTAGCTTGTGAAAGAGTTCTTTGCCAGGGTTACCAAAGCAGAAGGACATCATGTTGGAAACTTTTGGAATTTGAAAGCGAGACGCCTGATTTGAGGTTGACAGGTGTCTAGCTCATAGTTTTGCACATGGTAGATGCGTGTTTCAGTGTCGGGGCTGTGATCAGAATCTTTAGGGTTACATAGCTGCAGGCTCAAATCCCATTTCCTATTTGAAATGACTCAGACTGCTTTGAATAAAGCTATGACACATTTTCCAGGGATGGTTTTTATTTGGGTCCCTGTAATTTTCAACTTTTATTTTATGATTAATTTATTGGCTATAGGTCTTTAGCCAAGGTTCTTGATTTCTCTAAGACTCACTTTCCCCATCAGCACAGTACTCACCATTTTGGTGGTTTTGCATTACTTATTGAGCAACTACTATGTGCCCAGAACTTTCTAAGTTCTGAAAATACAGAGGTGAGTAAGATTTCATGGAGCTCACATCCTAATGGGAAAAGACCAACAATAGATTAGTGCTGTGGACATATCATTCTTATTCATCACCTTAGTATGAAAGATAAACAGTTTTTTAAGTATATTTCTGTCTAAATGTTATTTAAAGCTCTCATGCCTAGAAACTTTACGCAGATGACTTTGGTCTCTCCCCGTCCCTCCCATCTTACACGATGCTATGGGCATAGCAAGAAGCTCCTCATCTTTGAGTCTTCTCCCCCAAAACATCGAGCTTTCTTTTTCTTTTTTTTTTTAAGATTTTATTTATTTATTTGAGAGAGAGAGAGAGCACAAGCAGGGGAAGTGGCAGGCAGAGGGAGAGGGAGAAGCAGGCTTCCCAACAAGCAGGGAGCCCAGTGCGGGACTGGATCCCAGGACCCTGGGATCATGACCTTAGTTGAAGGCAGACGCTTAACTGACTGGGCCACCCAGGCGCCCCCAAAACACTTGAGTTTTCATGCTGTCTCTTCCTTCATTGTTGATGGCCATGTTATTGCTGAGACAGCCTTCATTCCTACCTGCGTGGCCTCTTCAGGCCCAGTGAGCACTCTGCTATATCCAAGCTACTCTTGAAGCCATAGAAGTAATGCTGCTTCTTACAAATGATGTTGAGGCACAGAAGTCTCAAGGAGGCTGTCTCTGACTGAAACACCTACATGCTCCATGCATCCGTTTGCTCTTTGGGATCCTGATGCCTCCTCAGGCCTCTGTCTGATATTTAAGATACAGGTTTCTATTTCTGTCAGGTTCTGCTGACACGCTCTGTAGTCTCTACTTCTCCAACACCAGGGAAGCCAAGAGCAGGGCCTGTGTCTCTCAGACACGGGGAATCTTCTGCCCTCATCGACCCTCTCCCCATTTCCCTCCTCCTAGATAATAAAATGAGAAATTTTTTCTAATCTAAGGCAAACCTTTAAACTCTTAAATTCTGTATCTTTCACACATTTTGGTTATATCCCAAATCCTCTCTATGTCTGCTTTTCTCCAGAGGCTCTAAGGCAAGGAAATGGAATCTGCCTTTGGCCATGGGCCGCCATACTGGTTGCTATTCAAATGTGTCTTGTTTCTGTCCATAGTTTCGTCAGGCAGTGCTCTCTGCTATTTCTGTACCCTCATGCGTGGCATGGCAGTAGTAGAGAGCGCCTCATACTTCCCTGGAGTCATGCCAGCTCCCCAAGATGCTGCCTACGAAGTGGAGGGCAGGCGTCTCTCCCTGGGCCCTGTGGAAGCCTCTGTTTTATTAGCTCGCCTCCCATAGATTTCCTCCTCATCTGGAGGGAAACCCCCTTTCGTCTCACCCCACATTTCTCCCAAACATTGTGGCTGTTCCCCAGTAGACGGGGCTGTAGGAAACCAGCTAGAGACCCAAGCTCTTTCTGCTTCTCATTTTGTCTCCTCTCTCCTGGGGGCAGCGTGGTGAAGCAGCCACTGGACTTGAGAGAAGTGAAGTAGAGCAAAGACAGCCGGGGGTGGGGGCAATTTCAGGAGGAAAAGCACACTTTAAAGAGTATTGTACAATTTTTACCCCCCACGCAAGTCGATAAACAAGAACTGATTGTAAGAAGTGCTTTGAAGAAAGAAAGCGTGATGGTGTGGGTAGGATGGAGAGTGACCAAGTCGGTGTCACCTTCTCCAAGAGCTGTGCATATGCATCCTTCAGACTGCCTTGTTAAATCCTCTCCAGCGGCATCCAGGAAATAGTCTGTTCCTCTGAGCTGCTAAACATCTTGCTCACTCTTCATGTATAATCCTAAAAAAAGGTAAGAATTCAGATCAGAGGACCAACTACCACTCACAGGTCAAATCCAGCCTGTTGTTTTTGTAGTGACCGTGAGCTAGGAAGGGTTTTTATACCTTCAAGTGACTGGGAAAAAAATAAAAATTAAAAAAAGAGAGAAAAAGAATATTTCATGACTTGGGAGAATTCTACAAAATTAAAATTTCCGTGTCCATAAATCATTTATGTATTATCTGTGGCTGGTGTCATGAGCGGGCATGGCCAGAAAAAGCTAAAATGCTTACTATTTGGTCCTTTACAAATAGATGTTGCTTGCAGCTCATCTGAATGATCAGGTTCCTGCTTGGTCTGGTACAAATCCATCTTCTCATCCAGAGTCCCTGCCCATGGGTAGAACTGCCAATATCAAGTTCGTAAACCTAGGAATTCATTTTGCAAACATCGGTTTCAGAGGCTAGTAACATTTTGAATTGGAATTTAAGGTCCTCAAATCATCCTTTTTGGTCTTTTGGAATACAGGTTCTAATACGTGACTTTGGGAAGACAAATAGCTACTGCTTGTTGAGCCCTTACCTTGTGTTAGACATTAACAGATACATGGCATGTGTGTTACTTCCATTTAATCCTCATAAAATATCTACACAGTTGCTACTACTCGTATTCCCATTTTACAGATGATAAAACCAAGACGCAGAAGATTTGAGTCATTCACCAAACATCATCCAGCTCATTATAGGTGAAGTCTGGATTTGAACCCAGATAGTCTGGTTCCAGAGCCCACATTCTTAATAACCGTGCTGAATAGGGATATGGTAGGATCAAAAAATGCTGTTTCCAATATAACATTTAATTCAGACTATAAACTTTAAACTTTGCCTTATAAAATACTTCCATGGGGGAAAATGGATTCACAGTACAGTTACTAGTATAATTTATAGAAGTAGCAATTGATCATTTGCATCTGTTCTAATTTTGTGGTTGACACAGCATTCTTCTGGGATTTTATTTTATATTTATTTATTTATTTATTTATTTATTTATTTATTTATTTATTTGACACAGAGAGAGAGCGAGCACAAGCAGGGGGAGTGGCAGGCGGAGGGAGAAGCAGGCTCCCCACTGAGCAGGGATCCTGATGGGGGCTCGATCTCAGGATCCAGAGATCATGACCGGGGCCAAAGGCAGACGCTTAACCGACTGAGCCACCCAGGCCTCCCTGACAAAACATTTTTAGATGCAGTAACTGGTTTATAACCCTGTGAGATAAGCAACTCATTAGCTCCATTTTACAGATGAAAACCAACAAAACTGAGGCTTTGTAGGATCATGTATCTAAGAAATGATCGACCAGGAACTTAAACTCAGATCTGATTTCTACTCCAGAATTCTTTCCACTACCCCTGTGTTAGGCAAACTTTGATGACTTTTGCCCTATTTCTACTCCAGCTAAGCTGTTAATCACTTAGTAACTTTCTTGAAATGGATTCTTTGTACCCGATTAGCCCTCGCAATAGTAATACATAAGCAGTAATGTGCATAGAATCATGAGTCTGATTCCTCTTTGATTTACCCAACACTTCTGTTGTGCTTGCTATGTTCCAACCCCTTTACAGTAAATATTAACTCCTTTGAGCCTCATAGCAACCCCTGAAGGGTCGAGGCTTTGACTGTCCCCATTTTACAGATTAAGAAACCAAAACACAAAGAGATGAAGTAACTTGCCCAAGGACATATACCTACAAAGCAGTGAGTCAGGATTTGAACCTCAGAGTCTAGCTTCCAAGTTCTATCCTCTGAACCCCTTAAGTTATTTGATATATTCAACTTCTTTTTTTTTTTTAAAGATTTTATTTATTTATTCATGAGAGACGAGAGAGAGAGAGAGAGAAGCAGAGGGAGAAGCAGGCTCCCAAGGAGCAGGGAGCCTGATGTGGGACTCGATCCCAGGACCCTGGGATCATGACCTGAGCTGAAGGCAGACGCTTAACCATCTGAGCCACCCAGGCGCCCTCAACTTATTTTCTAATACATTAAAATAAGTACATCAGTAGTAAAATTTAAAATATTCAGCTGTGTACCATCTGTAGTCATCTTTCATAAAAACTGTGTTGTTCCATAGTGGAATATGCCAGAATACCCACCACCTCCTGACTATGTAAGAGAGAACACAGTCTGGTGACTTCACTGGGCATGTTACTAGGAAAAATAATAATACATGTTAGGACACAAAGTGAATACACAATAACTTACTGCTACAATGTGAAATATAAACCATGAAAAACATGGTGCGTTGTTCTTTAATGTGGGGACTTTTATTGTTAATAGGAATTTTAAATTAGCTGTCTTTCCTGAAGAATTTCTTATACGGCACTCTTATCATGTGAGCATTTAATTTTTGCTTACACATTTTCAAAATAAGAGACTGTACAACTTCTAGAGGCAGCTTCCCCCACAGCCATCCAGCTCAGTTGTTAGAGACTGTTTCTGTATTTGATCTAAAACCTGTTTCACTGACCCCTTCATTTATTTAGGTTGGTTTTAGAAGTGTTCTGTGATTCCTCCCTCTTTCTCCCCCTTCCCTGGTTATGTTTGACACAAGCTAAAAATAAAATTAGTTTGCATCCCTCGAGACCTGACCAGCTGCCTGTGGCCAAGTTTGATAGTGCTTGTTAGTGGGAGAGCAGGCTGGGGTTAGAATGTTTCCGTGGACTTCCAGAAAATAAATCAGTCTGCAGAACATCAGCGTGATCATGCATACTTCTGTTTATACGAGTACATAGTCTCACATAGTGGTAAATACACATGTAGCTCTAAAGTAATGTGATTTGTCTTAAGTGGAATGTGACCGTGTTCTTAATGCAGTTCATACGAAGAAGTTCCAGAATGGTTTTGTGCAGGAAATGGTATGATTAGAATAACTTTCTAGCATCTCAAGATACCTACTTGAAGGGACGGTAATAATCGGTGTGCCTCAATACTTCTATATACAAGTCAGTTTCTGTCATCAGAGTACCCTTATGAGTTGGTTAAGATATTCCCTTAATTTCCATTTTTTTAATGACATGAGGTGACTAGACAGAGGCAGAGAGAAGACAGAGGGAAGAGCTAATGTATAGCTGTGTGTGTCTCCCACTCATTAGCGTATTTGTATCTTCTGATTGCATTCTCCTGTTCCACAGGCATTTCCTATTCAAAACAGGAACAGGGACAACGCCACTGTTCAGCACTGCAACCCCAGGATACACAATGGCATCTGGCTCTGTTTATTCGCCGCCTACTCGGCCACTACCTAGAAACACCCTATCAAGAAGTGCTTTTAAATTCAAGAAGACTTCAAAGTACTGTAGCTGGAAATGTACTGCCCTCTGCGCAGTAGGGGTCTCCGTGCTCCTGGCAATACTCCTATCGTATTTTATAGGTAAGAACACAGTTTAACAGTTGCTTTGTCTGTATGTCGGGATGTTTTATTGTTGTCTTCTTGGTTGTATCCATTTATGTGGCCAAGAAGCATATTACCAGGTTTATTTTCTGGAGGAGGGATTAGTTAATACCTTATCAATCCACAGAGCATCTTCAGTAATCTTCGGGCAAATTTGGATAAATAGGAAATCTGTATTTGCACAAAAAAATGAGGTCTAGGCCACAGACTAGAGTGTGAACTTGTGTTCGGCGTATCCCTCTTGAAACATGGACAAGTCTGTGACATCTCATGTACACATAGTCATTCTTGCACTTGCAGGAAGGGACACTACGCAGGTGTCCCCTTCGATGCGTATTCGATGGGGAACTCTCTGCCACTTGTACTACATTACACACCTTTCAGCTAACTCAGCTATCTACGTGTAAAACTCATCACTCAGGACCATGATCTTGCACTCAGATCAGCTTGCACTCAACACTCTCCAGAGAACTGTGCATCCATAAAACAGTGAATGGCTTACATACTCATTCATATATGTGGATTTTTCATCTTCTGATGTCGTATTGAGCATGGTTTTCATTTCATAGTAACCCCAATGATGGGAGCTGCTAATAGAAGTTGTAAATAGTGCTCTTCTTTAACTGTTTAATAACATGTATGAGCATCTGCACTATTGGAAATGGCTTTTGTAAATGCCAGAAACGACCACATCAGATTTTGATCTGTTTGTGAGTGTGGAAAAGGCCTACCACATCGAAATGCTAACAGTGTCCACTGAGATTCATCACCAGCGATATGGTTTACCCAACAAGAGCCATAGCCAGTGATGTGTCCTCAAGTTTATAACGCGATTTGTGATGCCCATGAAATTCTAGAACCAAATACGAGTATTACGGAGCCGTATATAGAATAGTATGATGCTTTTGCCATGAACCCGTTTCTGTCATTCTCTGCCATACTCCTTATAAATGATGTATTTTGGGAAGTGAACTAACCATTTTGAATCACAACATTTAAGAGAAATACAGAATTGTAAAGCATAAAGGAATTTTAGAGATAATTGAGTCAGGGATGGCAACTCGGGGGCGTGTTGCATACTATAACTTCCAGTTCTTTGGCCATGGCAGATATCACTAATGAATCGGGGCACTCCTTCCCCCCGAATCTGGAGACAGTCTCATTATCCCCATCACTGTGCCTCATACACCATCTCATAGAGCCACTGTCCATCAGAGATGAAACCTCCCTGTCATTTTTCAATCTGAGTTAACTCCCTCCTCGTAAAAATGCTCCAACCAGGTACCACCAGGGTTGTCGCTTGGCCAGGATCCCACACTCATGAACCAATGCTACGCTCTTTCATAACTCAAGGTAAATGAGGAATATCACAACAAAAAAATCAGTATTCAGAGACAGATTTCTAGTATTCAGCTAGAAAATACCTAGCCATTAAGAGAATCTCTTCTAGTTAGTTGTATAAATTATGTGTATCTGTCAGTGGTGTGTTGCTAAAGAATTTTGAAAGGTTCTGAAATGCACCAGGCATAAATGGGATGTAATAAATTAAGCATACATATTTGTCAGGGATTTTTTTTTTTTACCATGGTACATGCCAGACAGATCGAGAACTATGTGGGGCTGGAAGTCAGTGTCTTGTGTTTTTGCTCTGTTGTTAGGCATCCTTTCTGATCGCCCTACCAGATGTGCGATATTTGGAATATCAGTTCTGATACCATGTAGTTTTATTTACAGTGGGTACTAGCAGGAAAAATAGCATTTTTAAAAAAGATTTTATTTATTTATTGGACAGAGAGAGAGAGACAGCGAGAGAGGGAACACAAACAGAGGGTAGTGGGAGAGGGAGAAGCAGGCTTCCCGCTGAGCAGGGAGCCCAATGCAGGGCTAGATCCCAGGACCCTGGGATCATGACCTGAGCTGAAGGCAGCTGCTTAACGGCTGAGCCACCCAGGTGCCCCGGAAAAATAACATTTTAATATGCGATTAGCTCCCTGTTATTTGTGAGACTTGTCCTCCTTTCAAGGGCCCCTTAGTGAATATAACTGAGTATCAGACTTCTAAGTAAAAACTCAGAATGTTCCTTTTCTTCAAGCTTCCTGTTTTCTCGTTTCGTAATTAGCACATTATACTTTATTCCACTGTCATCAACTTGTCCCTCTGATTTTATCTCACCCCACATGGAAAGACACAAATTATATAGTTAATGTACTCAGTTCAACAGGTATTTGTCGAACATTTGTTATGATCTAGTTCTTGTGCTAGAACTTAAGGTGATGCGATCCACCTGTTCTCTGGCAAAAATTACTTTTATCGTCAAAGAATTATCTCAGATTTCCGTTGCTTTAATTAAGTCCAAATATACTTACCATTTTTACTGGTCGTCCCGTACTTAAATGACTAAGACACTAATGCAATGATTTTTTCCGTTGTGGTTAAAATCAGGTAAAGGATTTGTTCATCAGTTAGTGCGATACGTTTTTTCAGGCCGAAGAGACCACCTCTACCCTTGAAAACAAGAACAGGGCACTCCTCGTCAGGGAAGGTTGTCCTTTTCTATTGAATGTGGTGTACAGCAGAGATAGAGACAAGGGACCCTTGCCTGTCCAGCTTAGATCGGTCTGATAAATCCCAGAATCAATGGGGAGACCGATGTCCTCATCAGGATGACCTCACGACCTTTAACAGAAGTGCAGCCATCCTTACACTTTTTTCCCCATTCCCTTAGAGGTCCCTTTTCTCATATTGACTGTCAATAGAAAGCCAAAGCCTTAAGAAAGAAAGAAAAAGAAAAGCTTGAGGAATAACTTCTGTTCTTTGTCACCTTCCAGGAAGGTCGTGAGAAGTTAGGAGAATGTAATATTAGCATTTCTCTTCTCTAAGATAAAGTTATCTCAGCAGAGTAAAGGTGAATAACTTCTGAAAGGGAGGGAGTAGGGGAGGAGAACAGGCTTTGTTGTTTGCTTTTCCTATTTGTATCAGAATTTCAGAGAATAAGGAAAGAGTGAAAAAGAAAGCGAAAATACATTCCCATAGGTCGCTGTGAACTTTTTGCATAGGTAACCACTTATTAACTTCTTGGTGTATACCCTTCCAGATATTTGTCCATGCATATGGTACCAGGCTTTCTCACTTATCACTTATTAAATATCATATGTGTATGATTTTATTTAGTGGCTATGTTTAACCAGTTCCCAAAAATGCAGTGACTATTTTTGTGTGTGTGTGTGTGTGTGTGTGTGTTCAGTTGATCAAAATTTTTTATTTTTTTTTTAAGATTTTATTTATGTATTTGACAGAGAGAGAGACAGTGAGAGAGGGAACACAAGCAGGGGGAGCGGGAGAGGGAGAAGCAGGCTTCCCGCGGAGCAGGGAGCCCGATGCGGGACTCGATCCCAGGATTCTGGGGTCATGACCTAAGCCAAAGGCAGACGCCCAGTGACTGAGCCACCCAGGCGCCCCGATCAAATATTTTTAAAAGATTTATTTATTTATTTTAGAGAGAGAGTGAGTGCGTATGCAAGCGGTGGGGAGGGGCAGAGGGAGAGAGAGAATCCCAAGCAGACTCCCCTCTGAGCACAGAGCCCCACAGGGGGCTGATCTCAGGATCCTGAGACCATGACCTTAGCCGAAATCAAGAGTCACACCTCAACTTACTGAGCCACCCAGGCACCCCCAGAATATTTTTTATCAGAATAAATTCTTTGAAAGGGTGTACCAAAATAGTGGGTACGTTTTACATTTTGCAAAACCATGGCCAAATTACCCTTTTTGCACCAACTACAAATGCTACTTTCTATCAATGTTTTTGATCCTTGACAATCTCAGTAAAACATGTATTGTTGTTTTCATTTATTACCGAATATCTTTTCATAGACATATTGACCATTTCTAGTTGTGTGTGTGTGTGTGTCTGTGTGTGTGTGAATGGCCTAGTTTCCCCCATTTTTCTACTGGGGCTTTTCTCCTTTTTTTTCCCTTTGATTTGCAAGTGTTTATTTAGGATATTAGTCATTTGTCATATGTGCTATATATTTCCAGTTTGTTATTAATTTTGCTCATAATTGTTTTGCTGTATACCATATAGAATTTTTTAGGTAATTAAATTTATCAGTTTTTCCCTATGATTTCTTCTTTTTTTGAGAGAGAGAGAGAGCACGTGAGTGCACAAGCCATGGGGGAGAAAGGGAGGGGCAGAGGGAGAAAGAGTCTCAAGCAGGTTCTACCCTCAGCGCAGAGCCCAACATGGGACTCAGTCTCATGACCCCGAGATCGTGACCCTGAGCCAAAATCAAGAATAGGACGCTTAACTGACTGAACCACCCAGGAGCCCCTCTCTGTAATTTCTGATTGTCATGTTATACCTTATAGAGTATTTATACTCTAAAGAGTAGTTTTTAAAATTCATGTAAATTTTCTTCTGGTACTTTTATGGTTTTTCCATAATTACTTTTAGGTCAACATTTTTCTGGGCACTCTGATAGATGTTAGAGGTTCAAATTAGCTTTTTTCCAGAAGCTCATGGTCAAGCGACGTGCATGAACACACTTTTAAGAGTACATAATTTCATAGCAACTTGAGCCTTGTGAACAAAAACTAGAAGAGAAAGGAAGGAAAATACCAATCTCTGACTGAAGATGTTAGGGAAAGACTTGATCTGGCAGGTGATGCCTGAAAGATGAAGAAGAGTTCAGTTCACTAGGTTGGACAACAAAATGGTTAGCAGGAGATCACCTTGAAGAGAGATCATCGGAAGCGGGGAAAGGAAGAAATGTGGAGTATCCACAGTGGTGCGCGTGGAGTGCTCACAATGGGCCAGACGTGGTGTTTGAAGCTGCGTAGGAACTGCCTTATTTAATTCTCACGACACCGCGAATTTAATAGGAAGCATCTGTCATCCATTTAACAAGAAGAATCTATCACTTAGGGAGGCACCTCGCCTGGAGTCACACAGTCAATGATGGAAGCTGAACAGGAAAGTGTCGAGGACCCCACTCTACTATATCACATCCCCTGAGGTTTGTAAAGAACTGAAAATAGGGAAGAAAGTGAAGATATTAAAGCATAGCAATGAAAAATAATCATTTCTGTTGTTGTTGTTCTTTATATAAGATTGGTTTAGTGGTATTCCAGAACATGTAATTTGAAGACAAACTTGTGCTTCGTAAACTTCAGTCTGCCTAGGAATCACCTGGGGAATCTTGTTAAAATGCATATCATGACTCAGCAGAACAAAGAGTATGTATTTTAAAGGGGGGGAGCAGAAGGAGAGAGAGAGAATCCTAAGCAGGCTCCAAGCCCAGCCCGGGCCCCGACGCAGGGCTTGATCTCACAACCCTGAGATCATGACCTGAGCCGAAATCAAGAATCGGACTCTTAACCAACTGAGCCACCCAGGTGCCCCGAAGGGTCTGTATTTCAAACGGGCTCTCGGGTGATGCTGCTGTGGTCCATAGGCCACACTTTTAGTAGCAAGGCCATAGGCTAGCACTGTCAACTGTTCTATTTGATGATGGAAACATTCTGTTTCTGCCCTGTCCAATTCAGTAGCCACTAGGCACATTGACTATTGAGCACTTGAAATATGGCTAGTGAACTAAAGAACTGGAGTCTAAATTTTATTGTTGATTAATTGAAACTCAAGCAGCCACATGTGGCTAATGGCTACCATTTTGACAGCTTAAGTATAGACCAGCTGCTAGAAGACTAGCCTAGGTAGGAGATCATGAAACCCTGTTGGGATAGAGGAGTGAGCAGAATTGAGAAGGTATAGCTGAAACATAATAGAATAGATGGGCCATGATTGATCACAGCCCAATTTTAAAAATCAAATGTTCTAAGCATGTACACATGGCAAACTTCTTTTTGGCAGAGTCACATTATGATTTTCTTTAGATGAATGAAATCCCATTTAAAATCCTCTTTTAATGCATTACTCTTCAAGTTGGTGTATCTTTACACAATGAAAGTTCTACTGAACACAAAGGTGAAGCTCAATGATAATACTTAGTAATACGGACCTATCAAAAAAATACCTGTGCCACTTTTTCTGGGCCTGAATTTACCCATTCTTCTTTTTTTCTGTTCTAAAAGTAGAAAATTATAAAGATGGGCAGATATCCAGCAGTTGTTCACCAAAGAATGGATAAAAAAGGGATGATCTGTTGGTTACTTTTGCTTCTGTGCACAGTTGTGGAATGAGCAAGAACCTTGATTATTCTTTACTCACAGAACGCTCTTTTTCCTGGGTGGGAGCTAACCTGGAATTTTGATGTTGCACACGCAGAAAATGCCCAGAAATCTTATAAATCAGAAATGTTATTAAAACATTATTAAGTCAAAATAAATGTTGGAATAATTATGTTTACCCCATTTAAAACTACAACAAAATCAAGTCAAACTTCCAGTGACACCATGAGGGACATTTAGCCTCACTAACATTTCTGTATACTTTTAGGCAGAGTCTGAAAACTCAAATAATTTCCCACATAGAGTAGCATCAGAAGTATTTGCACAGGTTCTTTAAATTTCAGGAAGATGAGAGAAAACAAAAATCTTAACAAATCATATTTGGCTAACATATTTTCTCAATTTTTGGCCCAGTTTATCCCAACAAATAATTCCTTGGACGACAGGGTTATTTTTTTTTTAATACAACAGCTTTATTGAGGTATAATTCACATATCTTACAACTTACCCATTGAAAGTATACGATTCGGTATTTGCACAGTTTGCAACCATCACCACACTCAATTTTAGAACATTGCCATCACCTCCCAAAAGGGTACCCTGTTCTATTAACAGTCACTTCCCAAGTCCCTCCAATGGTTCCATAGTCCGTCCCCCTGACCCCCCACAAATATCTTAACTTTTAAGGGACTGGTTTGTCAGCTCATTTCCTAATAACAAGAAATAACTCAGCATTGTTTTTCTTCTGGACTCCTGACATTTGCTGCGAAGCAAAGAACTACTTGCATTTTCATTATTCCTTTTCAGTTAAAAAATACATGTGTAGTTATTTATTTCCTTTGAACAGCTGCTACCAACCGATTCCTAAAATAGATGTTGTCACATGTCTGCTAAAAAGGCTGTTTAACAACATAAGCGTTCCCTAGATCTAGCAAAACATAACCTGTTGAATTTATGTTCATTGCAGTTATGATTCCATGGCAGTTATCTGTCCTACTTCTGTGTTGATTTGCATTTTATGAACATTTTTACCTCTCTGTGTACCTTGAAATTGATTATGGTACTAACTATATATATGCAACTCAGGGTCAGAGGGAAAACACGCCAGCCTTTTATGCTTCATGAAAAATCAACCATTTAAATATATATGGCAAAATAAAATGTGTTGTGACATTCTTTTTTCTTTTTGGACATGTCTTCGCAATAAAAGTGCTGTTTTATTAGGTGATAGAACACAGCCAAGCAATGAATTACATACCATTTTTCACTATGGCTTCTTCCCTTAACTCCTGCTTGCATTACATTCAGAAATGCATTTTGCCTGAGATGAAGTGCTAGCTTTTTAATAATACGAATGTGATTTCATCACAGTGAAGAAAAAATATATTGCCTATATTTTAGAGGATTGAAATGTATAAACTAAAAATTTTAAATCAGTATATCAATATTTTATTTTATCCTTGGCCACATGAAATTAGGACATATTTAAGCCTGATTCAGTGTTGAATGCAGGATTAGAATGGAACAGTTTACCTCTAGAAGAACAGGAAACTAGTAGTATGATAAAGCATACTACCACAGCACTCTGAAGGGAGTCTGCAAATTCAAAAAAGAAAAAAATCTACTAAGAACCCATTCTAGATAGTTGTATTATTTTTTTCTTATTGAGGACAGTACTTTGTATGAGTGAAATTGTGTTTTCATATATATATATATATATACGTGTGTGTGTATATGTGTGTATATATGTGTTTTTGTATGTGTGTGTATCTGTGTGTATCTGTGTGTATATGCGTGTATATGCGTGTATATGTGTGTATATATGTGTGTGTATATATGTATGTGTGTATATGCATGTGTATGTGCGTGTGTGTGTATATGCATGTGTGTATATATGTGTGTGTATACATATATATACACACACACACACACACATATCCCTCCAGCATCCACAGAAAGTTTAGCTCTCGTCATATTTGCACTCTATCCTGACTTTCAATATGAACTATAGAAATTTATAGAAAATATTAGTTTAATTATAGAAAATATTAATTTATAGAAAATATTAGTTTTCTATGTCTGGCATATCATAAAGAAACCTAGCAAAGGTTGAGAGGTCACTTAGAATTCAGTTCCTTTATAGTCAAACCCGTATAATTCATCAGTGACTTCTGAATTAAACCTAACGTGAGAAAAAGGTTGTATACTGCACACTCAACTTTTGGACATTATAATTTTTTCTTGCCTTTTATTAGCACAACATACAAATGTTCAGTTTTTAGTTTATCCTCATATTGTTTATGACTATACATAAAAGAGAAATCACCACCAATTTCAAGAAATTAATACAAATGTCAGAAATAAGCTCCTCCTCTCCTCCCCCAAAATAACTTATTTTACTCTTAGCTTGATACGAGGTCAGCTAAAGTAAATAATGTATGAGAAATACTCTATTTACACAGACTGTTTTTACCATCCAAATGTAATGATCTCCCTGACTTGAAAAACACCCAAGGACAACAACAAGAGATACCTTTAAACTCCAGTTTCTGCCAGACATAAATATCTTCTCTGTGAAATACCGTGTTGTTTCTCTGTTTTAGGCTATCATTTTTATGGAATGTAGCAACATCTCCTGCCTAATGACAAGTGGAAAGCATAATACAATATTTACCATTTCAGCGCTGCATTGCATAAATATTTAATTGGTGTTGCATATGCCATTTGCTTTTACATTAGCGGTACTGAGAGCAGTGTGTTTGGAGAGAAATATCTACATATAGAGGAGTGAAAGGAAAAGTAACTGGCACATATACGATTTTTTACAAACTTGATAGATGGCTAAGAGTTTTAGGAAGGAATTCATCATAAAACCTTTAAGTTCTATTGAATCTATATTCAAACAAAGGTCTCATCCTAGTATAACAGGTAAAATAAAACTCAAATATGTATCCACTCTTTTATTGTTTCTACATACCCTTAGCATGTCTACTGACACCTCACACCTCATCTTTCTTCCTTAAAATTAAGGTTCCACTGTTCCTTTGTTAGTGCTTTGTAATGTCACTCTAGAGAAGGAAGTGACCGTCCATTCATCTATCCATCATTCATTCAATGTTTATTTATTGAGACACTGTGTGAGATACAGCAGTGAACAAGATAATACAGCCCTTGCTCTCTTGGAGATTGTATTTCAGGGCATGCAAACAGTGAGCATTTAATTGTCATCATGAGGGCTATTTAAAAAGGAAAAGTGTAGGAGACTAGAGACTGCATAAAAGGCAGAACTTACTGAGTTTGAGCATTAGAGAAAGGTTTTCCTGCTAAAGCCTGAATAATAAGTAGGTTTATATGTTTGGACAAATGCTGACGTTAAACCTAAAGGTGGTTTAACCACATAAACCTAAATGTGGCCCAAAAAAATTAATACTCAGTATTAAAACCAATATATTGTGATATAATAAAGAAAATCTCGATGTGTCTGAGGGGGGAGAAAAGTGATGATATTCATTTGTTTTCTTTGTTGAGTTAGCATAGCGAGGAACCTGTCTTGTAGTTAATACCTAGAAGGGGAAAGAAATGTTACTTTGGAAAGTTGGGGCAACTGGATTTAAAATTGTCACAAAAATTTATGGTCTGTTCTGATTTATTATGGTCTTTCTGATTGTCCCTTTCCCTTAATTGTATTTGTAAAACAAACATACATACTTTAAGAGTTTTGTTTATCAAGTATGCCCAGAAGATTGTTTTAAAACTGTTAAAAGAAACGGTATCTGAGTTGTTAATAAACATTCCTGAATACTCTATTAATCTGTTCTGAAGAAATTTAAGAAATATATGCTTCTTGTATTTCAGACGTTGCTGGGAAAAGAAAATCATGTTGCTCTGCATTTGATAACCAAAGAGCTCAGCATGTCCAATTTCCATTATTGAGTTGGACCTAAAAGGCATTACTTTGAGGCCCTTCCATTGTGCATTTTAAGCACATACCAAACGGAATCAGAGAACAATTGATAGTTTTATCTAGACCCACTTCTGTATAATACCAAGATGGTTTTTGAGATAATATTCAGTGTTTTTATTTTATTTATTTTTTTAAAGATTTTATTTATTTATTCATAAGAGACAGAGAGAGACAGGCAGAGGGAGAAGCAGGCTCCCCGCTGAGCAGGGAGCCGGATGCGGGACTCGATCCCAGGACTCAGGGCTCATGACCTGAGCCGAAGGCAGACGCTTAATGACTGAGCCACCCAGGCGCCCATAATATTCATTGTTTTTAAAGATAAGAACTTCCGGTCTTTCCTTCACCTGTTGAATGTCCTCACTGGGGACTTATTCAGGTTTCTAGAGACAGAACTAGTGCTCCTTTCCTGGTGGCGGTCTTCATCAGCAGGGCTGCCATGACATTGACTGGCTCCCATCCTGGAATTGTCATTTCTCCCTAATACTAACCCACAGACTGCTCTTTCCCTTTCTGCCTTCATTAGTGAGCTTTTTGTCCACTTCATCACTTTTCATAGGCCTTCTCGTGCCTCTAGAGAAGAGAAAGCCTTCCACATATTACCGTACATTTGCCAGGGCTGTTGAAGGACATCCAAGGCTACCTTGAAGATCACCGCATTTGATTCTAGAATATGGGGCCCTTCATTCTTTTTTTTTTAAAGATTTATTATTGGGGCACCTGGGTGGCTCCATCGTTTAAGCATCTGCTGTCGGCTCAGGTCATGATTCCAGGGTCCTGGGATTGAGCCCTGCATCGGGCTCCCTGCTCCGTGGGGAGTCTGCTTCTCCCTCTGCCTCTGCCCCTCCCCACTGCTCATTCTCTCTCTCTCTCAAATAAATAAATAAAATCTTAAAAAAAAAAAGATTATTCACTTATTTATTTATTTGAGAGAGAGCATGCCCGTGTGCACCATTAGGGGAAAGGGCAGAGAGAAAAAAACCTGGGTGGCTCAGTTGGTTAAGCGACTGCCTTTGGCTCAGGTCACGATCCTGGAGTCCCGGGATCAAGTCCCGCATCGGGCTCCCTGCTCAGCGGGGAGTCTGCTTCTCCCTCTGACCCTATTCCCTCTCATGCTCTCTATCTCATTCTCTCTCTCTCAAATAAAATAAAATCTTTAAAAAAAAAAAAAAGAAAAAAACCTTCAAGCAGACTTCCCGCTGAGCGTGGAGCCCCAGGCCAGGCTCAGTCCCAGGACCCATGAGATCATGATCTGAGCCAAAACCAAAAGTCCGTCCCTTAACCAACTGAACCTCCCAAGTACCCCAAGGTGGGAGGGGGAGCTTCATTCTGAGAAAAAAACGATGCAGGTAGTTTTGCATTTTGCATATTTTAATTTGTTTTTTCATAGGCATTTCCTTGTAATTATGACCAGTATCACAGTCAATTTAATTCCATTAAGTTTAGCAATTATTGAATTTCCCTCCTAAACACTGAATTCACAAAGGGAAGACATAGTCTTCACCACGATGATCTCACAATCTTATATGGAAAAATATAATGTCCAATTTGCATATCCCATTACAACATATTTTTAGAACACTGTTTATAAGTGCAGAACCTCAAAGCAGTAAGATTTGAGGTTTTTTTTTTTAACTTTATTTATTTGACAGAGAGAGCCACAGCGAGAGAGGGAACACAAGCAGGGGGAGAGGGAGAGGGAGAAGCAGGCCTCCGCTGAGCAGGGAGCCCGATGCGGGGCTAGATCCCAGGACCCTGGGACCATGACCTGAGCCGAAGGCAGACGCTTAACGACTGAGTCACCCTGGCGCCCCAAGATTTGAGTTTTGTATCCCACCTCTGTTACTTACTAGCTATGTAATCTTGAGCAAGGTACTTAACCCTCCATAAACTGGAGTTTCCTCATCAGTGTAGACAGGATTCGTAATAGTACAGCTCTTGGAAATCTTTAATAAAATAATTAATGTGCCTGATAAAATGGAAGTGCTCATTTAGTGTTAGCTGCTATTATTATTCCTTATAACAATCTAGTAAATCAAATATTCTTATCCACACATTTTAGAAAGAAAAGTCTTAGGCCCAGAGAATCAGTGGCTTGTCCTGTGTTAAAGTCCAAATGTATTTAAACCGGGACCATAACCCAGGTCTTTTTGTCTTGAGCCTGGGACTTTTCCCCACTGTATGGAGGGCACTGTTTCTCATAAGGATTTCAGAATTTAAAGGTGGTACATGGACAATAGAATAAATAAGACTGAAGGACAAAATGAGGAATGTGCTCCCTTCTGTCTTCTTACCCCATGGCATCTGATTATGTCACAATGAAGATCTCAGTAGATGTTTGCATGTCATGACCCACCTCTTTCACAAATAAAGAACACTTCTGCTGGCTATCATTTCTATATAGATTTTAATAATGTTGCTTATAGTTTACTCCATTTATTCTTACTGTTGCCTTCTGTTTGTATCAAAAAATGTTGATGTTTTCTTTTAAGGTGGTGCTATAAAATTTTCTTTTAAAATGTATTTAAATTTTTAAGCTAGTCCTCTCACAAAAAATAAACATATAAATGTAAAAATATATTTAGTTATAAAACAAAAAGGCACAGATGGTTCAAATTAAATCATAAAGGTGATAAGCACTTTTTTTTTTTAAAACATGTACAGGAATCATTACTGAGGAGACTGAAAATGCTATCGGTCTCTTTCATTGGGCCTTTTAATTCATTCTAGATCCTTAATCTTTTCATTAACTACATTTGTATTTTAACAGCCGAACTGCATGATGTAGTTAGTGAGCCCATGTGAGTTACATAGTATTTGTACATAAAACCTAACCCGTCATTTCAAATAGTCACAGATTTTACCATTATTTTCTATTTTTAGAGTCAAGATATTTTTAGATGCTTTTTACTGCTTCAGAGAAATTCTTTATGATCTTAGAAAAGAATCACATAGCAAGAGAGAAGCAATGCATGTTTAAAGTGGAAAAGTGGGCCACTTATTTCTAGGAGAGGAGAGTGAGACCACCAAATACAAAAGCAGGTTGGCGGTGTGAGCAGGTATCCTGGGGATCAGAGATGACAACTCCCTTTGTATCTTGCTTTGAAATAGACGTCCACAAGTGCTTCATAAATCTCCATTAATAATAGGTAAGTTCATAACTAAGGAAACCTGCTCTCCACCTTGGCCCAGATTAATGGGGGGGCAGCTGGAAAACTGGCTTCGGAGGGTCTGTTTCCACCTGCGTGATGATGCGAGCGGGTCAAGGAAAACTGATAAGATCTGTCAAAGTTACCATCATGTACTGGATACTAGAAGTGGGGAAGCATGGGAGTCCATGCAACAGAACTTGATAAGGGAGACGGTGACCCCATTTTTGTTGATGAACAGATGGTAAACAACAAACTGCATGAGCCGGTTGTACCTAGATTCCTGAAGAGTCATTGATTTTGTTTAAAGTCGCCACCTGAGAACCATGCACACGTGTGTGCACGCACACATTACCAGATCACATTTTCCCTTTCAAATGTAACCGCTTAGAGAAGTGGCCTGTTTTGAAGGGGCTGTTTTTCTGGATTTTACCATATTTTTTAATTTATTTTTTTATGTTGAATTAGCCAACATACGATAATACATCATTAGTTTTTAATGTAGTGTTCAACGATTCATTAGTTGAATATAACACCCAGTGTTCATAGCAGAGATGTCCACAATAGCAGCCAAGATGCCCTTCAACAGATGAATGGATAAAGAAGATGTGATTCATATATACAAAGGAATATTACTCAGCCATCAGAAAGGATGAATACCCACCATTTGCATCGACATGGATGGAACTGGAGGGGATTATGCTAAGTGAAGTAAGTCAAGCAGAGAAAGACAGTTATCGTATGGTTTCACTCATATGTGGAGCAAACCATGGATTTTGCCATATTTTAATATACCAGTTTTCCTCTAGAAATCTCCGTGTCCCTAATAGTTGGATCTTTTAATAATGAAGGTCAAAGTGTCTTAAAATTTCAAAGACTTATAATTTTCAGATCTATTCTACTACTTTTTCAAAAAGTCAAAACAAGCCGGGGCACTTGGGTGGCTCAGTCAGTTGAGTGTCCAACTCTTGATTTTGGCTCAGGTCATGAGCGTGGGGCTGTGGGATCAAGCCTCATTGTAGGGCTCCAGACTCAGCATGGAGTCTCCTTGAGATTCTCTCTCTGCCCCTCCCCCCTGCTGTCTCTCTATGTCTCTGTCTCTCTCAAATAAATCTTTTTTTAAAAAAGCCAAAACAAGCCAAAGAAAGTTTTATGTTTGAGTAGATTATTAACATACGTACGCATTTGTCACATAAAAGGAGGAGATAGCTCTTAAAGCTATTATGGAAGAAAGGAATCCAGATGAAAACTGAGTCAGTACAGCAGGCTTTTGAATAATGAGTGGATCCGTGGGGCTTCAATTGCAAAGCTGCTAATAACTGTCACTAATGAATCCTTTTTTTTTAATTTATCTATTTGACAGAGAGACACACAGCGAGAGAGGGAACACAAGCAGGGGGAGTGGGAGAGGGAGAATGGAGCAGGAAGCCCGACGCAGGGCTCGATCCCAGGACCCTGGGATCATGACCTGAGCCGAAGGCAGACGCTTAACTACTGAACCAGCCAGGCGCCAGGCGCCCCTGTCACTAATGAATCTTGTGTTACATACATTTTGTGAAAACAGCCAAGTCAGTATATTGGCATGTGGGGAATCATCCACAAATCATGTAAATGATTTCATTGTGTATTTTGAACGTTTTTGAAATAGGTCCTCTTGCCGTATTCCTTAATGTTGACAACTGTTACCTCAAAGTTGATTGATAATGACTGGCCCCTTTGGACAGCTAATCATAATGGTGAACACTTTGTTTTTTCCATGCGATTGGAAAGGGAATGCTTCTTTCATTCAAAGAACAGAGCCTGGACATGAGAGAAAACTAATGAAACATTAGGAAAACAGCCTGTTTTCAAAGTCCTGACTTAATTCCCTTGGTAACAGACACAGCAACTTGATTTTCATAAGCGCTGTCGGCTTCAGCGTTGGCCGTCAGCAGACAGGTAGAATAACTTTCCTCAACAGCATCCTTCAACGTGTGATAACGAACCTACATAGTGAAGAAAGAAAAAGTGCAATGCAATTTAGAGGTGGAATTTTTAATGTACATTTAATTTGCAAAAGAATATGAGTCAAATATTCTGGCAAATCGGCATAACTGAGTCACTGTCCCATCAAGACATTTCGATAGCCAAAGTGATTCTACCTTCCCACTAATGACATACTGCCAAAAAAAAGAATAGAAAGGAAAAATACACAGCATGGATATATGAAATAGCAGCAGCCACTCCTTGTCTCCTTTCCCGTCTCCCCACCAAAACTATTAGCTTACATAAAACCTATGATTTTAATATTATCTTACAACACTCAGAGAAACTTGCTACCTCAAGTGTTATCAGTGCCTTGGCATATCAGAATATCCTATAGTTGGGATAATTCCCTTCTTCTTAATGACAGCTTCAGTACATATTCATAGGAAAGCTTTCCAAAAAAATTTCAGTTTTAAAATGACCACATTTGGAAAAAATAAAATAAATAAAGACCATGTTTGGGCCAGCAAGATATAGACTGTTCGGATAATATTAGACTTGAAAGCTAAGAACAAATAATAATGGATTAGAATGCCAAAATATTGCCTCACACACTCCGTCAACATGTATATGAACACAGCAGGAAATCCAAAACAAAAGCTAATTTATGGAAAACTATGTATTCCTAATGACAGTTTAGACTGGTAGGGGTCCAAGTTACAAACTGCATCTTTACATGAGATGCTTTCATTTTACATTGAAAACCTGGCTGTATTCTGTAAGCATGTATCAAAGCAAATCATTGTCCTATATTTAAGAGTATTTTTCTTATTTTATTCTGTAAAATCTAATCACTGCACATGCGCATCCTGTTTATTTATGTATTTCTGAAATTGAAACATAAAATGATGAAATTTTGCTTTCAAAACCCAAGATACCAAAGGAATTGTATGCGTGAAGTGGTGGTTTGACCCCATGCAATTTTATTTTATTTTCAAATTTTAAAAAAAGGAACAAAAGCATTGGTATTCTAATATGTTGGTATCTTATTGATGCCAGATGTCTTTGCCTCTACTCAGTGATGTAACCTAATATTTATATTTGAAAACATACTGACCTATCAAAGAATTTAAATCTGGAAAAGACCTTAGAGATCATTTTGTGCAAGCTCTTTGGAGATTTATATAAACGGGAGATCTAAGCCTCAGAGAAGCCCCGTGACTTGCCAAGGTCCCACAGCTAGTTCGAGCCAGAATGGAGACTGGGACCCAGTTCTCTTTTAATATCAACAAAGGCTCCACAAGACTCCACAGGCAATCCATGTTGAAAACTGCGCTTTTAGCTAGAAAAGGTCAGATTCTGATTTTCTTTTCCTGCAACTTCTGATAACATCTTCCTAATGAATCTTTCTCAGGGAGATTATTTTGGGGAAAATGTACCATGGTGGATGTGAGGTGAATTACAAGATGGGGAAAACTTTAGACCTTCGCTTGCCTCCATGATGAACTCTCAGGGTTTTGGAGGCAGACACAAAACTACATTGCAGACATTTTCAGGATGATATTTTTTAAGTCCATTTTTTCTTACCACATTCTGGTTCTCATATGATCTCAGTTTTTTGTTTTTTTTTTTTTGTCTTTGTGAGAATGTTTGCTTGATCTTGTAATAGTAAACAGCATTTAGCCAATAATGGCAGGCCTGCTAAGAACTGCGTTCCAGGTTGCCAAAACCTCAGAGTGTTACTCTTCAGGGTTCTGGTGACAAAAGCTGCACTCGGGTTTCCGATGGCTAGGGTGCTTGCTTCTGTCTTCGCTTCACAACATCCCCTGTAATTTACTCCAAGGTTCTGGCAGATTGCTGGACCCTGTCGCCAGCTGTCACCACCCCTCCTTCCCATCCGTATTTGGCAGTATCTAAGAACACAGGCATGCCAGCAGAAATAATAGTAGCTGTGATATAGCAACGTCAGTGCCATGGTCCCCAGAGACAAGATCAAAATTTGGCACCTTTTCCCTCAACACAGAACTAAAAATGGCACTGACCTTGCTACTTGGTGGTATATAATTTTCTTTAATTATACATTTTGGTTTCAAGTATACCACATGCTGGCTTTTAAGTATCAAACCAACATACATTGGTTAAAAACAATGGTATGCCCTTTTTTTTTTCCCTATGGGGAAGAAGTGGAATCCTAGAATATCATGGATTCCTTTCATCTCCATCAGCCTGGAAAGGTAAAAGCAATGTATGCTGTAATTTCTTTCACTGGAATGGTCTTTGAGTTGGAAAGAAAATGTCTTCATAGAATTTCACTACCATCTTGTCTCAAAATTATCTCAGTTAGTGAGGCTTTTTTGCTCAACATTAACTGGGAAAGCCCACAGAAAAAAACTAGGAGGCTTTGGAATGAATTTTTTTAATTATATAAGTAATATTTCATTGTAAACATCTTCAGATTGGTTGAATCCAAGAATACCATGAGACAACCTAGAAAGCTATAGTCTATAAAGTAGACCATTTGGCGGTTAGTTACATAGTTTGCGATAATGACAGATGGCTTCACATCCATGTGTGTTATTTCTAGAGTTGATATCATGATAATTTTTATCATCAACGTGGGTGACAGTATTAAAAGTATGCTCATTAAGTTTATAGATGACAAATGTTAGATATATTACAACTAACTTAAAAGGGTTCTGGGACGCCTGGGTGGCTCAGTTGGTGAAGCGGCTGCCTTCAGCTCAGGTCGTGATCCCAGGGTCCTGGGATCGAGTCCCACGTCGGGCTCCTTGCTCAGCGGGGACGCTGCTTCTCCCTCTGCCTGCCACTCCCCCTGTTCCTGCTCTCTCTCTCTCGTTCTGGCCAATAAATAAATAAAATATTTTTTAAAAATAAATAAAAGCATTCTGACTGGGAATCATCTTGGAAATCTATGTTCTCTTGCCCCCAGAAAAAGGGAGGAATTAGACGAGGTGCCCGCAAGGCTTCTTGTGACTGTTAACAGTCTCAGGGGCCCTGTTAGTCACCCCCTGTTTCTCAGGAACCAGTGCAGTTACAGAGATTCAGGCCTCTAAGATCAACTTTCAGCAAAGTATTGAAAAAGCTGAATTATATATTAAGCCTGTCTTATTTTTTCATAGCTAAAATTCTATCATTTCTTCTCTTTCTTCCCAAAGTCCTCTCTCTTTTTCCCCCCGATGTGCCTGTTTTACCCCCTCACCACAAAGATCCATTTCTGTTTCTCTTACAACTCCTCGCTCCTCACAACTGCAGAAAGTAAAAAATTTATTCAAAGAATGGGATGTTTTAGGTAAAATACTACCAAATGCTATGGTAGGGCAGGGTAGTTATTCATTCCAGGAAGGCCTCGTGAACAAATGTCATGTCAACTGGACTTCGAGGTATTGGTGAGATGTCATCCAGTAGAACTTGGGGGCGGTATCCCAGAGGCCAGGAATGTTAGGAGCAAAGGCGCAGAAGCAGGGAAATTAAGGGCATGATTTAAATGGTGGACAAGCAAATCTGGCCAGTTCATGGGCCCTGTGATATATTCACACGGTTATGCAACAGATCTCCAGAACTTTCCATCTTACAAAACTGAAACTCTACACTTTTTAAACAACAACTCCCAATTTCCCCTTACCCTGACCCCCTGGTAACCACCATTCTTTCTGCCTCTATGAATTTGAACTACTTTAGATACCCCATATAAGTGGAATCAAAACCGTATTTATCGGGTGCCTGGGTGGCTCACTTGGTTAAGCGACTGCCTTCGGCTCAGGTCATGATCCTGGAGTCCCGGGATCGAGTCCCACATCGGGCTCCCTGCTCAGCAGGGAGTCTGCTTCTCCCTCGGACCCTTCCCCCTCTCATGCTCTCTCTATCTCATTCTCTCTCTCAAATAAATAAATAAAATCTTTTAAAACAAAAAACAAAAAAAACCGTATTTATATCTTTTGGCAACTGGCTTATTTCACTTAACATCATGTCCTCAGGGTTCATCCATGTTACAGCCTGTGACAAGGCTCCCTTCCTTTTTAAGACTGAGGAATATTCCATTGTGTGTATATATTCTTTATCCATGCTTCTGTAGATGGACCTTTGGGTTGCTTTTGCCTCTTGACTGTTACAAATAGTGCTGCTTTGAACATGGATGTGCAAATTTCTCTTCGAGAGACCCTGCTTTCAGTTCTTTGGCGTGTATAACCAGAAGTGGCATCTGGGTCATATAGTAGTTCCAGTTGTTTGTATGTATGTATGTATGTATGTATGTATGTATGTATGTATGTATTTATTTTGAGGAACCACTATAGTGTTTTCCATAGCAGATGAACCACTTTACAATCTCATCAACAGTGCACAAGGCTTGCAGTTTCTCCACAACCTCACCAAGACCAGTCATAGTGTTTTAGCACTACAAATCAGTCTGGGAAGGCCATGAGCTGACAGTCATTAACCCAATACATGAATTTGTTTAATCAGATTGCTTCCCGTCTAACCCCCGAGATTTCCACTGAGCAAGCCTTTCCTCACTCTCCCCTCTAGCTCCTATCTGATGAAGTCACTTGCCATTCTACACTGGATATCTTTCCTAGGGAACACCTGGGAACCTTTTAGAGACGAGCACCTGCAGGTAGGGTGTAGGGAAGGTGAAAATACACATCCTTTAGTTATGCTATGTGTTAGATGGACTACTTTTAAATAAAATTTTAATTTAGAAAAGTGTACAGATCGTAAGTGAACACACCAGTGGACCCACTTCCCAGATGGAAAAATAAAAATATTACCAGCATTCAGAAGTCCCCTATGGCCTCTCCCGGTCATTACCTAGCCCCCCTCCCTAGAGGTAATTACTCTGGTAATTACTTCTGTTCCTACCAGTTAATTTTACCTGCTTTTGAACTTTATGCACATTGCCTTATACAATATTCATCTTTTTTTGTGAATGGGGTCTCTTGCTCAGCACTGTGTTTCTGAGATGTACCCATGCCATTGCACCTGGCAATGCCTTGTTCATTTACTTTGGTCTATAGAGTTCCTTGGTTGACTCCAATGATATGGTATGATATATGATAAACACTATAATTCGTTTATCCTTTTTACTGCTGGCAGACATCTGGGTTTCCAGTTTGAGGTTATTACAAATAATGCTTCTGAGAGCATTCTTGTTCATGCTTTTTGGTGCTATGTAGATACATATTTCTGTTGGATATAGAGACAGACTTTTGTAGACCAACTGGGGACTGAACCATCATTTCTAAGATTTTTAATGTAAAGAAAATACATGCGAATTCCAAACAAGCAACTTACAAATGATTTTGCGAAATGCAGCCATTTTCAGTGAGTCAACATCTTGTATTCAGAAGCCCATTTCAACAAATGGACAACCTCTGATTATATGTGCTGCTGTTGAAAAAGAAATAAATCAACAATTTGTGTTAAGATTTTTTTTAATTCCTTAAATTTTAGATTCAAAACAGTTGAGATTAAAAAGGACAACAGCTCAGTATAGGAAAAGGAATCCTGACATTGGGTCAAGAGATCTGGTATCATGAGTCCTCTTTATACACTACCTTTTTTTTTAAAAAAGGCGTTGGGTCAGTCACTAACCTGCTCTCTTCCTGTGTTTCACTCGTACAACAGGAATGATGACCGCTGCCGTGCACCATTCATTCGTTATTAGAAGATAATAGACATCGGGGCACCCGGGTGGCTCAGTCGGTTAAGCGTCCGACTCTTGGTTTCGGCTCAGGTCCTGATCTCAAGGTCCCGAGATAGGGCCTCACGCCAGCCTCTGCACTAGGAGTAGTGTGTGCTTGAGATTCTCTCTCCCTCTCCCCCTTCCACTCGTGCTCTCTCTCTCTCTAAGATAAATAAATCTTTAAAAAAAAAAAACAAGTTAATAGACATCAAGCTATTTTCAAAGGTAAAGAACCCACTTGAGCAGACATACAATGTTACTGCGGTCATTCACAAATTCCCCTCTTCCTTGGATAACATTTTAGATATGAATCCAGCCCCCACCCCTCATTAAAATCACCCAGAGATACATAGAAATAACCGTGTGAAACTATGAAACATGATATCAGAAACTAATTTTTTTAAGATTAAGTCTACATGAATGCTTTCTATAACTTTAAAATACACACGTATAGGGTTCACATGTAATTTTTTAATTGTTTTAAAGAGTCTTAGAGGGGCGCCTGGGTGGCTCAGTAGGTTGTGCCTCCAACTCTTGGTTTCGGCTCAGGTCATGATCTCAGGGTCGTGAGATCAAGCCCCGCGTCGAGCTCCATGCTCAGTGCAGTCTGCTTGTCCCTCTCCTTCTGCTTTTCCTCCAGCTTGCGCTCGCTCTCTCGCTCCCTCACTCTCTCTCTCAAATAAATAAATAAAATCTTAAAAAAAAAATACTCTTAGAATTAACCAAAGTAGCCTGTCGTGAATTTTCATCCTTATCATATTACTATAAAATTTTCTTCTACAAAAGAGTGGAGTGGAAAAGTTCTTGTACAGAAGAACCATGCCTGCATTACACAAATGTTACTTAGAGGAATCTTTGCCCATCCTCTGCCACCAAATAGTATCTCTGCCTTCCGTTTTCTAGATCTAGTAGAAAAACCTTATCTATCCTGTGGCCCTCACTGAAGGTACATTTCACTTCCTTCGGTACAGATTTTCACATTCCTCGGCCCCCTGGGAGAACAGACAGGTGTATTGGGCTAAGCCCTTTGTGATCAGAAGGTCTGGGTTAAAGGGCAAGGTCTACTGTTTGCCTGCTTGAAACCTTAAGCTCCCCAAAAGCCTCAATTTTCTCCGATTTAAAATGAAAAAAAAGTAATAGCAGTAAGTATTCATTGGAGTCTCCATGAAGATTAAATGAGATAAAGCAGGTGAAACACTAGCACAACATTTGATATATAATAAGTGCTTAATGAATGTTTTCTCTTAAAAAAGAAATACTGCATCGTGATGTCCTAACACCAACACAAGAACAACATTGCTGCCGGCCGATAACTCCTCACCTAAACTATGTGCCCAGAGGGGTGAGGGACCCCGAAGGGGCACAGAGCTCCCAGCCACTCCTTGACACTCTGGGTACACCAAGGATCGATTTTCACTATTCACGAGTAGTGGTGCCACAGGCCCTCCCGTGGGTTCAAATCTTGCTTTCCAACTCGGGTATTGAAGAATTGGGCTCATCCTGCTGTATTTACATATGTATTTTATTTCACTGATTTTCCCTTATTTGTCTGCCAAGACCTTCCCATACAGCACTATTGTGCAAGTGCTCAGAAATTACTGTAGCATTTTTTTACTTTTACGAGTTTGCTGCCTCCCTTGGTCTCCCCCTCTCTCATTTTTGGAGTCAGTTTTACTAACACCCCGTATTTGTAGAAAAATCTCAAGTTACACATAATGAGTGTCAAGAGCATTGCTAAATACCGAACGCCAAGATTTTCAAAGTACATAATATCCCAAGACCAAACAACTTGTTGGTCTCTGTTTTCAATGCAGTGTTAAACAAGATATAATATTATTTGATATGGTTCTCATTATACAGCATCTTAAATAGACTGGGATTTCATTTTATTGAGATTTACTCTAAGAAGAAAATATATAATAAAGCTATTGCCCATCTGGCAAAAAAAATAAATAAATAGCTTTCCAAACAGAAACATAGCATTACTTTCTCACATTTGACATCTGTGCAGGATCCCGTGGATTATCTCTCTTCTTCAAAGTCTATTAAAACCAATAATATAAGCAAATCTATCATTCAGGAAGACTTTTTATGTTACATAAAAGCTCACAATGATGATAAATTATTTTGTTAGAAACTTTGACCCTTTTGGAATATTTATCATCACTATGCCAAAGTATGTCTGTCAAAGCTTTTACTGTATGCAGAACAAGTTCCCATTATTTTATTCAAAAATTGCTGAAATACCTAAAACCTTGAAAAAAATGTATGAAGTGATAAATGTTTAGAAAGCTCCTGACATTTTGCTACTCAAACACTATGTAATTTAATGCAAAATGACATATGAAGTTATACCTCCTTACAAGTTGACAATTTGTGAATTCAAGGATTCTATAACCTATATCTCAATCCTTAAAAAAACCAGAGCTTGAAAGGAATTGCTGCCAGATTATAATTTAAGAAGGGGAGTATATACATTTGTTAAAAATATACAGAGTAGATGTAACTATGTTTGTATGTGTTCGCTGTGTTTCTTATTATAGCATAATTTTATATCAGGAGTGGTTAACAAAAGAATGTAAAACGTGTAGAATACCCGCAAACTATTGAATCTTTTTTTTAAAACTTTAATTATATAAAGTACTAGTGGACTTTCACTCAACTGCTTTTCATATACCATTATGCTAATATAGTCATTATTTATTAATAAGATCACACTCTATTCTTGGCCATTTACTTATTTGTTTTATATTTATTTACTGTTCCCTTCAATTACTATATTTTTATCCACAACAGTGTTTTCTTAGATTTGCAAACATCAGAACGTCGATTTCATTTACCTACAGACACTTATTAAGACTACTAGGTATTGGGCACCAGATAAGGTAAATGAGGTACAAAAGTGAATGAAAGCAGTCTTGGGAGAGATGCTTGACCCAGTCAGGGAAGGCTACCCCACAAAGTTGGTGTCTACCATCTGAGCGATGAATGGGTATTTTACAGTGGATGAAGAGCCTTACAGACAGAAGGAACTATTTATTGAGAGGCAGCGTGGTCTGGTCAGGTGACTTCAAAGAGTTCAGTAATCTAGGGGCACCCGGGTGGCTCAGTCGGTTAAGCGTCTGCCTTCAGCTCAGGTTGTGATCCCAGGGCCCTGGGATCTAGCCCCGCGTTGGGCTCCCTGCTCCATGGGGAACCTACTTCTCCCTCTGCCTCTCTCTCTCTCTGTCTCTCATAAATAAAAAAAAAAAATCTTTAAAAAAATAGTTCAGTCATCTAGAGTCAATAAATAAATGAAATCCCTATGTACTAAGAACGGTCCTGCTATGTACCAGCTGTCCATGATATACCCCCATAGACCTATCCTGTCTAGAAATTTCACATCAATTAAGTAAGGTAGGTTTAACCAACCTCACTTTTTAAGTAAAACGAATGTTAATAATATTCCATCATTTGTCCAAGGTTAAATTCTAAATTGAAGATTAGACCAAAATCTAACGCCACCTAAAGCCCCTGCTCTTTACACTGCCAATTTAATTGTGTTACTACATATATTACATATTTAATAAGGGCTTGCCTTTTGACAGTGGTAGTCATCACACTATTTCTAACAATACTTCTTAAACACTATGTCTTTCTTCACCTCTCTGGTAAATTCCATATATATATATGGTGAAATGTCAAACAATGTCCAAAAAAATCTTTCGTGATACGGTAATATGATCATCCCTGGGTTTCCCTAGGGTTATTTAGCCTCCTTAGGGATTAATTCTGAAACTGTATTCTGTGGAACACAAATGAAAGTTTAGTTGAGCGTTAGTGGTCAATATCACAGGGATTATTCTTGTAAGTATTTCAAATAAATTAAGAAAAATAATATAAAAAATTTTAAGTATATTACATTTGTAAATGTATAAAGTCTTATAGTTGTCTATTTTCTAAATATTTCAAATAAAGAAAATTAGTAAATCCGTTTACAAAATTTTTATAAATTTGTAAGATTATCATACCCACATCAGAAACTCTACATGAAATTAACCTGACACAGCATGTTGCTTCATCTGTGCCGTTGATGAATTGAATGTCATAAACACATCTTAAATCTAGAATATTCAAATATTACTATATTTTGTGCATATAAATCCATTCTGATCATTTCATATGCCAGCAAATTTATCTGGGAGACCAATTGTTACTTTTTACCTTAGTCCAAGTGAACAGCATCATGTTTCTTGAGAATCTACAGATGTTGCAACTAAGTATTCCACGTGTGCAAGTGGCCTGAGCTCAAGCAGGTTTGGCGGATGCTGCTACAGAGCATTCGACCACTTACCTAAATGACAGAGGGCAGTGGAACTCAGAGCAGAGCAAATAATCATTCATTCCTAAGAGCCTCCTGGTACCTATATTGCACAGCATTGCTACCTAAGCTGCATTTGTTTGAGGAACGGTTTCCTTTCTAATTTTTATGTGCAATTATCTTTGGCATTTCAGAACATGGAAATTTTCACTTTACATGTGAATCTTGTTATAAACATGTTTACCATTTGCTATACTGCTTAAAAACAGCAGAGCTTTAAACAACTTGTATTCTTTGCTCCCAGCAATGCATCTCTTTGGCCTCAACTGGCAGTTACAGCAGACTGAAAATGACACATTTGAGAATGGAAAAGTGAATTCTGATACTATGCCAACAAACACTGTATCATTACCTTCTGGCGACAATGGTAAGAGAAAGAATTATGTGTCTTGTGTGTTTCTTTTAACATCTCTTTTCCATAAATTTATTTTTATCCATGTCACATCCAGCTATATCTGGGAGAGGGAAAAGATTTTGAAATACAGATGTCATCTTTTAATGAGGGGTTTTTATTCATTTACTTGAAAGATTGGAAGTTCACATTTTTATTATAGGAATAATACGATTTTCTGCCTTCTGATTTGATGGCTAGGCTTTTCCGGCTTTCCCTCTGCAAGTGTGTATTTTGTCTTATTTTTAGTCTGTAAATAGGCTGTACTTCAGTACATCATCTCATATATTATATCTTGGGTGTATTAAGCTTTTTTCATTCAACTAGCATGTGGAGTTGGAATACTATATGAATTTTGTTTTAAAAGCTTTCAAATACAAGACACATTAAAGGATTATAATTTATTGACCTTTCCTCTGCTTGTCCTTTCTGTAAACCTTCAAAAGTTTGCACTTTGGGCTAACAGACTTTCAGATCATTTGGTTCTGAATTAAAAACAATTTAAGAAGCTTGAGAATGCTTCCTTTCATTTTTCCATATAAACACCCAGGAAAATGTATATCTACCTGTGTATATTTATATTATATGTACTTGTCCATTATTTTGATGTGTGTGTGTATTTTGACCCTTGGCAATCTCTGACTTTTTGCAAAATGTCATAATATTTTGTATCTCAAAGCAACCGGATCAAGATACCTTTTTTTGTCACATAAATATATTGTCTGCCTTTAAGCATTTCCCAAGCTTTTCTTCCCCCTTTGTTTCTTCTTATCTCATGTATTTGTATTCTGCTTTGGCATCAATTATGTCCGTCCTCATGTGGCTAGTTTCTTTGCAAGACTAAAAAGAAGCTATTGTGTATTTATAGATAACATAAATATATTTATGTTTTTATATATATATATATATATATATGCTGCCATTTGACATGTCCCCATTCACTATGACTAATGCCTTTATCATTTTTCTGTTCTCTGTTTTCTCATCTTCTGTTTTATTTTAACAACAATAATTTATGGCATTTCTCTTCCTTCTTAGGGAGACTGAGGAATTTTATAAGATGTTAGATTTTCATGGTAATAATAAATACCCTTTGCCCCACACCTGTATGGAGCCTTTTGATATAAAGCTCCACATGTTCCAAGAAACTATAAGTGGTAACGTATTAGTAATGAAAACTGTAGGTGGGGGAAATTGCAATTAAGTAAACAATTGTTTAATGTTTTATACACTGATAACAGATGAACCGCTTAAGAGTGTTTATTTTGGGTTTCTGTAGATTAAAATGTAGCCTGTCTCTTAAAGCGGATGGTTTCTATGAAAAGAGCCTGATGGCACATACTAACCACACGTGGAGGGAACTTTTTTTAGACTCAAGAAATTAGACTAAAAAGAGAAAGGCTTATTGTAGATATGTTTAGTTTTACAACATCCTAACCTTTTATCATGGTTAAGATGGAAATAGAGCGCAGCTAATCAGTTTCACAATACTTAAGCAGCATAATACTAAGAGAGCTACGGATTGAGAGATGCTCCCCCAGCCTCATGCTGGTTCCTGGTATTCTGCCGGGGAGTACCTTCTCTGCTTGAATCGGCAGCATTCCTCAGCTCCCATAAACCATGTTCAAATCCTTAGCTTCTTCACCTGTTTACTTTGTAACCTTGGTCAGGGTGCTTTCATGGTTCAGATCCTAGAAGAAGATTTCAGGACAACCCTGGAATGAACTGCCTGGGATCATTTGAAAGAACATCATGGGGGCGCCTGGGTGGCTCAGTCGGTTAAGCGTCTGCCTTCGGCTCAGGTCATGATCCCGGGGTCCTGGATCGAGCCCCGCATCGGGCTCCCTGCTCGGTGGAGAGCCTGCTCTCCCTCTCCCTCTGCGGCTCCCCCTGCTTGTACTCTCTTTCTCTCTCTCTGTCAAATAAATAAAATCTTAAAAAAAAAAAAAAAAACCCATCATGTACATACGGCTTCAGAAATTCTGTGGAGTTAATAGAGTTTTAAACTCTTCTCTATGACTACAGTAAGAAATCCACATTATGTCAAAATCCACAGACCCATGCACATACCCATCTGAAATACGTTTCCCAAAATAGTGCTTCTCCTCGTTTTGTGACATGCACCCTGGTTTTCTCACTCTGCTGCATTTCCCATTTATACAAGTGCTGGTTGACACAAAATTTCACGGTTTACAAAGGATGGTGGTCCACAGTTTCAGTAACACTGCTCTGAAAGTCCCCTCCTCTAGGAGAGACTGGAGTTCCCCCACGTGATCATAGAATGCACTGCGGACAGTTGACTCACATGAGCCTGTCGGACTGTATATACACGGAAGCAAAGAACCTATCTTCTAGCCTTGTAAAGAAGCCCCCCACGTAAGGAACAGCCACCAGATGCCCCAGGATGAGTTAGGAACTCTGGAGAAAAACTGATCCTCCAGCTGTCAGCTGGACTGGGGATTCATAGTCATTCCTCCTTACGGAAAGGAAGGCTGTCTCTGGGCTCAGACCTTGTCCACAAAGTGGGACCTAATTAGTAGTCACTTGTCCTCTTTATTATTTCTCGGATAGCACCCCCCCCCAAAAAAACCCCTAAATTATAAGGAATTCCTATTTCCGTTTTTCCAAGTAAAGATTCTTGGTATGTATCTCTTAAATACTTGCAGTCACGGGGTTCAGGGGGGCAGGAGGGGACTATATTTACAAGACAGAGGAGGTACCTGAAAATCACAGCTTTTAAACCCCTGTGATGATCCTGCACTGTCCAGACACCATCGTCCACAACCTCAGCTTTATCCAGAGAAGCCTATCACATCATCTCTTTAGAAATTCGAGATCACCACCCTTAAGAGAGCCTTAGAATTCAGAACAAAGCTCATTAGGAGAATTAACTGTGCTAAACATAATGAGACAATTGAGTCACGGCTTCTAAATACAGTACTTTTGTTTATGCAGTCCTATTTCATTCTTATTTTATAAATAGTGTTCTAAGGAACACTCATGCTGTTAAGGCGTCAGGAAACTCCAAGCTAGCTTGTAAGCCCATTTGAATGGAAGCTTCTACGTGGTATTTAGTATATAAAAGAAGAATTTCTGTTATATTCCACAAGGCCATCTTTGACTGCCACTTTTAAAGATGAGATATCAGAAGTGTGGGGTCTCAGGCAAAACTGATGGAAGTGGACAGTGTGAATGTAGAGGTGAGAATGAGGCCTTTTCAACTTCCAATACCAGTCTCTTTCCAGAAATTAAAATTATTCCCTGGGACCAAGGAATTCATTTAGCCTAATGTACTGGAAAGAATGACACAGGCCTATATTCAGATCCTAGCTCCTTCATTTATTTACTTTGTAACCTTGAGCAAGTTACTTAACCTCTCGGAGCCTCAATTTCCTCATGTGTAAAGAGGGAATCATAATACCCATCTCCTGGCTCACTGACCCCAACAGTCTGGCCGCCCTACTTTTGTTCCCTTACAAACTCTCTTCCACATTGTTCCACATCTTCCTACTGCCCTCAGAATCCCCGCTCTCTCAACAGATGGGCCCTTCTCTTCAACCACAGATAGAAACCTCCCCAGGAAGGTTCTCTTAATTTCTTAAAATCAAAATCCTCATTCCTCTGCATGTCTGGGTCTGTACTTCCACTCTTTGCCCTGTATTCAAGGCTAATCTTTCCATGAGCACTCTTGATCCTGTTCCATATCTTCCAAATTTGCCCACTGTGGACACCTTCCGTCAACACGTGAACCTATGGAGGCCTCTCAATGTCTTAAAAAAAAAAGCCAAAAACCCCTTGACTCTCCCTTCTCCCACAGCTCTACCCTATTTGTCCCTTCTCCCTTCACATCCAGCCTTCATGAGCAGAGCATCTGTATTCGCTATATTCATTTCTTCGCTTTCTATATACTGCTTTCTCATAGCTGTTCTCTACCACAGTGCATTGAAACCGATGTCTTCTTGGGTTATCAGTTGCTATGTTGGTAGCATCTGTGAATACGCTTCCATCTTTATCATACTGGAGTTCTTGGTAGCATATAATTGTTAACCTATCCCTCCTAAATGAAATGCTCTTTTCTCTTAGCTTCTGTGATACCGCATTCACCTTGGCTCTCTTCCTGACTCTTTGGCAGTGACTTCTCAGTTTGTTGAGTTGACTCATCTTTCTCTGTCTGATCCCTCAACATTGCCGTTACTCAGGACTCTGCTCTTTTTTGGAATATGATTCCTCTGGGTTCTCTTAACAGCTCTCCAGGCTTCGGTCACATTCTGTATGCTGTGTGCTATGGTACATTTTACCTACTCCCAAATCAATATGTGAGGTGTAGATATTTCTCTCTTTGAGCTCCAGACATCCCTATGCAAAACCTATCCAAGGCCCTTTGGAACTTCTCCACCTGGGTGTCTTCCAAGCTCCTCAAACTTCACAGGTCTAAAACTGAACCCATTGACTACTTTAGTTCTCTGTTACTGCATAATAAGCCACATCCAGATTCAGTGGCTTAAGAGAACAGTTGATATCACCTCTCCTGATTCTGTAGATTGACTGGGAAATTCTGGTGATTGTGCTTGGGTGTTTTCGTGCAGTTGCTTTCAGATGTCAGCTGGGGCTGTTTGAAAGCTCCACTGAGCTGGAAGTCCAAGGTGGCTCACTCTCATGGCTGGCACTTGGTGCGGGTGTTGGCTAGAACTCAGCTGTGGCTGCTGACCAGAGCATTCCATGGGGCTTGGAATTCTCAGAGCATAGCAGCTGGTTCTGAAGAGAAGTGTCCCAAGAGGGAGCATTCCAAGAGACCCACACAGAAGTTACAAGCCTTCTCAGCTCCTACAATATTGGACACTTGAGGATGTCACTTCCATTACATCCTGTTGGTCAAGAAAGTCAGTAAGATCAGCCCAGATTCGTGGGAAGGAGAATTAAACCCTGTCTTGCATGGGGAAATGGCAGGGATTCATTTCATGAGAGCATGTGCGATGGAGGATATTGTGGTAGCCATCTTTTGGAAAACACAGTCGCCATATCATCTCTCTCTTTCCAAATTTGCCTCTCCTTTGGGGCTTTTGGGTCAAGAAATGGCATCGTCATTCACCTACTTACCTGGGCCAGAAGTTCAGGAGTCATGTCTGGCTCCTCCTACTCTCTCACCTCCAGGTTCAATAAGTTCTCTAGTCCTGTCAGTTCTAACCCCACAGTATCTCTTGGATCCATCATCTCTCACCTGGATTATAGAAGCCACCTTCTGTCTGGGCTGTTTTGTCTCTAGTCTTGCTCACAGAGTCTTCAAACACACATTTGAGATATCAGGACCCCGCCTGAACCGCTCCAGTGACCTAGACTCCGTCAGATGCCTTTAAATGATTTACAGGGCTCTCCACAATCTGTCTGTTCATCACACCATACTCTAATATAGAAACAGTATAGGAGGCAGATAGAGTATAGGCTTTTAAGCCAACCCACCTGGCTTCACATCCTAGTTCTGATCATTAATGGCTCTGTTACTTGGGACAAGGTATATATATATATATATAGCTTCTTTGGCCTTAAGTTTTCTCATCATTAGAACAGTCTTAAGGATTCAATGGAAATACTTGAAACAGTGTGTAGTATGTAATAAATGCTTGAAAAATGGTAAGTGGCTATCATTATTCCTACTTAATGTATGTCTTCGTTGCTAGAGTATGAAGCACAGATCATATCTGTTTTCCACTGCTTTGTCCCAAGTCCTCAGCCCAGTGATAGACATGTAAAAGGTGCTCAATTAGTGTTTGTCAAGTGAATAGGTGAAAACAGTACAACTAAATGCTATAAAGTATATAAAGAGCCCAACACTGTGCCTTGCAAAGTGTACACAGAGCAAATCTTGGTAGATTTGGTTAAGTATTGAAACGCTGTCACTTACTGGGTGGCTTTACATAAATGACCTTCCCTAACCTCCTGTTTCTCCACGCAGTAGTACTGAGGTTTAAATCAAATCATGCATGTAGGCTGCCAGGCAGTGATTGGAACATGACAGGTATTTGATACATGACAAAAATTATTAGTTCACTCTTTTTAACAGAGTTCCAGATCATGCACTTGTAATTTGTAGCTAAATTTTTAAGAAGATACATTTTAAATCAGCATCAAGATTATTCTCTAAAGTAATGATGGAGGGGCGCCTGGGTGGCTCAGTCGTTTAGCATCTGCCTTCAGCTCAGGTCATGATCCCAGGGTCCTGGGATGGAGTCCCACCTCGGGCTCCCTGCTCGGCGGGAAGCCTGCTTCTCCCTCTCCCACTCCCCCTGCTTGTGTTCCCTCTCTCGCTGTGTCTTTCTCTGTCAAGTAAATAAAATCTGGAAAAAAAATAGTAGTGATGGAAATCCTTATTATTAGTTATTTGGATTTTATGAAAGGAATCTTACCCTTAATATTCCTTTGAATGCATAGTATTGTACAGTTATTTATTGAGCATATATTACATGCCATGGCACAGAGCAAGGCTTTGAGAGTATAGCAGTGAAAAAAAATAAAAGATAATCACAGTTGTTCTCAGAGCATGTGAATTGCTAGGCAAGATAGAAATCAAGCAGGCAATTACAATGAGTTGGCAAATGCATACCTAGTAGGGAAAAATAGAGGGTACTGTGGCAGGATATTTCTTTTTTTTTTTTAAGATTTTAGTTATTTATTCATGAGAGACAGAGGAGGAGAGAGAGAGAGAAGCAGAGGGAGAAGCAGGCTCCCAAGGAGCAGGGAGCCCAATGCGGGACTCGATCCCAGGACCCCGGGATCATGACCTGAGCCGAAGGCAGACGCTTAACCATCTGAGCCACCCAGGCGCCCTGTGGCAGGATATTTCAATACTACTTTATTTGAAAGGAACAATAAGACAAATGCCAAAATTTAGCATAGAATAGTTTGGGATCATATAAGACAAAAAGCCATAAATTTTGGCTAGTGTAACTCTGGCAAATTACTTCTCCAATCAAAAAAAAAAAAAAAAAAAGCAAAAAAAACCAACCACTGCTTTTGTACACACTTCCAGTTATAAAATAAATAAATAAGTTATGGGGTATAATGTATAGCATGGTGATCATAGTTAATAATAATGTATTGGATTTTTGAAAGTTGCTAAGAGAGTAGATCTTTTTTTTCTTAATTTTAGTTAGTGAACATAGAGTGCAATATTGGTTTCTGGAGTACAATTCAGTGATTCATCATTTACATACAACACCCGGTGCTCATCACAGTGCCCTCCCTAATGCCCATCCCCCATCTAGCCCGTCCGCCACCCACCTCCCTCCATCAACCTTCAGTTTGTTCTCTATCCTCTATCATTAAGAGTCTCTTATGGTTTGTTTCCCTCACTAAGAGAGTAGATCTTAGAAGTTCTCATCACAAGAAAAAAGTTGTAATTATATTAATTACATAATTGTTAATGTGAAAAAATAACAAGACTCCCTATGGTGATTACTTCACATTGTGTACAAATGTCAGGTCATTTTATTGTACTTCTGAAACTAATATAATGTTTTACATCAATTAGTTAGGAACAGAAAATTTTTCAACTCCTTTTGTTTGAGTACGAATTTAAAAACTACATATATATATGATTCATCCTGTTTAAACAAAATAATTCCAATGCTTTTAAACTTTATATTATTGTTCATCATGTATGAATATCCTCAAATACTGGACAATTTCAGAGAATCAAATTTTATAGAAGTTAAAGATTGACTATGATTTGAAGAAATGGGCTATCAGAGCTGCAGGTGCCTTGCGTTTTATTCAATATTATATTGTTTATACACTTTGTGTTGCCATGTGCAATAGTTCCTTACTTAGGTGCTGTATTGATTTTGTTCATTAAACTATGTTTGCAAGGTAGTTATGTTTTATTTCACTTCGCTTGTGATGTCACACTCTGTGTCCACAATGTTAAGTTATGGCATGTGGTTGTTTATAAAAAGATATGTTCTGGGGCACCTGGGTGGCTCAGTCGTTGGGCGTCTGTCTTCTGCTCGGGTCATGATCCCAGGGTCCTGGCATCAAGCCCCGCAATTGGGCTCCCTGCTCGGCGGGAAGCCTGCTTCTCCCTCTCCCACTCCCCCTGCTTGTGTTCCCTCTCTCGCTGTCTCTTTCTCTGTCAAATAAATAAATAAAAATCTTAAAAAAAAAAAAAAAAAGATACGTTCTCTCAGAGATCTCAAAGTCAGGGTGTGAATCCAAGGTTAAGTCATAGAAGTGGAGGGTGGGCTATTGATTGTAAATGCCTACCCTTGCTTCCTGACATCTTAATTATTAGTGCCTCCGTGGAGCTTCAGATGATATCATCATTCACCCTCCTCAACAATTGCGTTAGACTTCTACAGTTGGATGTCTTTAATAATTATGGGCTTGTTTACTCACATTATGTGCAGGCAGCAGATTCATGATATGGAATGGCAAAATAGTATTTTGCTCTCTCTGTTTTTTCTGATGTCACAAAATAATTTTCAGACAGATACCAAACCTCCTAATTACCAGTATGATTTAAGTGTTCCATTTTGTCCTTATAACATCTAGGGTTGGGTAAATTATTATTTATACAATATCTCAAAGGTCAACGCATGGTTAATGCAGTATCTGAAAAATGCCAGTGTTACTGAAAAAATTTCTTGAACCATTTTCCTATAAACAGGGGATCACCTAAGAGGGAGAGGAGTAACAATAGCTTTGGGGATGTGGTCTCTTTATGTGTTCGCACTCTGACAACCGTGTTTTAAGACACTGAGACTGTTGGGACACATACTTACTGATGAAAGGGAAGTTCACAGTTAGTAAGTAAAAAGACTGCTAGTGGTTCCCACAATCAGACGCAACAGGACGCGTTGGAAAAAAATCTTCAAGATGATACCCTATTGTGTTTGAAGACATGGTACACCTCACTCTTACTGTGAAGGCTTTAATTGGTTTGATTCCTAACCTACACGCTTTGAGTTTAGAATACCTATAGGGCGCTCTGCTGTCCTGTCTATTTTTTCCTCCATTTTTCCTCCTTTCTCTCTTAGTAAAGCCTACAAACAACCTTCCCATTTCCTATGATCATTCCCAAGTTCAGGCTCCGGGGGCTTAAGTATGAAGTGATCTCGGTGAGGGAGGATAGAGAGCACCAGAACTGTCCCTCCTTTTATTTCCTCTGAAGCCAAAGTGTTCTGGAATTCAGGACATGATGAAAGACATCTGTGTCCAGGCTTCTATCTGGGAGGACGGATGAGCTTCAGACCAAAAGGTTGCTCGAGTATTTACAAGTTTATCAAACTGTGTCAGTGGCTCACTGACTTCCAGGTGTGGTGCCAACCAATAAGGAGCATTTGAAAACGCTAACAGGAATGACCACACTTGACTTGGCCAAATGAGAGAAGAGCCAGGACTTGAAAAGCAGTAGTGCAGAATTTAGAAAGACAAAGCACCTTCACACAACTACGGTCCCCTGACATTCACACTGGAAGCTTCAGCAAGAATGTTACACTAACCTAAGCTGCTGGCTCAGTGGATTTAAGTAAAGTCAGCCATGTCCCACTACATCACTGATTATAATGAGAGGTCAGGTCTGCATCTGCCTTTTAGAAAAGACACGTCGTAAGGCTTTAATTCAAAATAAATTCTTTTTTTTAAGATTTTATTTATTAGAGAGAGAGCATGATCGGGGGTGGGGGGGGAGAGGGAGAAGGAGAAGCAGGCTGTCCGCCGAGCGGGGAACCTGACATGGGGCTCGATCCCAGGACCCTGGGATCATGACCTGAGCTGAAGGCAGGTGCTTAACTGACTGAGCCACCCACACGCCCCAAAATAAATTCATTCGAAGTGGTGTAACAATCGGAAGCAAATAGAAGTGGATGGGCACTTTAAAGTGAGAGTCCTATTTCAGAGGAAAAGCTAGACTAGATACATGATCTTCAAACTATTTAGTTCTTGTGCCTTAAGACAAAATAGGAATACACATTTAAATTAAAACGTATTTCCTGCAACCATAAGACTCATAAATATTTTAAAAACCTGTTTTCTTTTGTATGGAATTGTGCTTATAATTATTAGTTATACACATTTGACTAAAATCAACCTAATTATTATATAACTATGTGAACTGTTTTTGTAACTATTAAATATAAAAAGCAAACAGGTACCTCTCTGAATGAGATGAATGGGGACTTTTCCAAATAGTTCATGTAGTCATGGATGGATATTATTTATTACAAAAGCAAAGGAAGATGATTCAGTATCAATTTTATTCCTGTACTTCTTTTTTTTATAAATATAAATATAAGAAATCTTGCTACAAAATAAGCAGATGGGAAGGAAAGGATTTTTTTAGAGTGATGCCATTCGACTATTTGAAATCCTTATTAGTCATATGTCAAGAATCACGTTGTGATCTATTTCTAAAAGGTGTGTTTAGTGGTCTACAAGCTGTTGGCTCCATCACATTTCTTTGTCAGTCATATGGAAAGAACAGAACTGACAAATACCTGCTTTCAAAAATATTTGTTACCCAGTCTTCCAAATCCACCCATTTCTCAGCTTCTGTGAAGTATACCCACAAAAAGCATTCCCAAGGCTTAGCAAAACACTAGCAATTGTGCCTGTTACTCTTTTATTTAGTGGCTTTGTTTAATCTGGTATACACAGAATGACATGGAAAATGGGAGTTCTGTTCATTTTATTTTATTTTTTTTAAGATTTTATTCACTTTTTGGCAGAGAGAGAGAGAGAGAGCACAAGCAGGGTGAGCAGCAGAGGGAGAGGGAGAAGCAGGCTCCCCGCTGAGCAAGGAGATCATGACCTGAGCAGAAGGCAGATGCTTAACCAACTGAGCCATCCAGGCGCCCCAGCTTCTGTTCATTTTAATTCACCTTTGTTATTATAATATCTTTTGAATGCTTTTGTTGTAGCATATGCTTTAAGTACCTCAAATTGCCTCATTTACTTTATGGGAAATACTATATAATTTACTGGCAGAGCTAGGACTCATTAAAATGAAACTTTCTGTCAGAAAAACTCTGACTTACTTCTTCAGTTCAAAAAAAGTAATAATACATTTTGTCACAATCATCACAGTTCTGAATTCCTACTCTAAGGTGATAGTAGAGAGACAGAGCACAGGTCCTTGTCATGAGTTTGGCAGTTGGATCAAATGATGCATCACTGCCTTTAATATTTCTTACCTTATGGATGTTGTCTTCATAGTCATGAAACTTTTCTGCCAGTGAAAAGCATTCTCTGCCAGAGGTTGGGATGGATGATGAGGTCACCAGATAAACTTGTTCTCTCTCCCTCTTGATGTATCAGACTTCAAAACCTACCAACAGTCTTAAATATTCCGGTTCTTTTTTTTTTAAGATTTTATTTATTTATTCGAGAGAGAGAGAATGAGAGATAGAGAGCACGAGAGGGAAGAGGGTCAGAGGGAGAAGCAGACTCCCTGCTGAGCAGGGAGCCTGATGTGGGACTCGATCCCGGGACTCCAGGATCATGACCTGAGCCGAAGGCAGTCGCCCAACCAACCGAGCCACCCAGGCGCCCAATATTCCAGTTCTTAATGCCACACTTTGTCCTTGATAGAAATACATGCAAGACAGGGAAAAACACTGAAGCCCTGACTTGGGTTTTTTTTATGGTGTCTCAAATAAAGGAGGCTTCATTGACAAAAATACATTCAATTTTGCCTTTGGCACATTAGAAGCTTTATTTTTTTTAAAGGTTTTATTTATTTATTTGATAGAGACACAGCGAGAGAGGGAACACAAGCAGGGAGAGTGGGAGAGGGAGAGGCAGGCTTCCCGCCGAGCAGGGAGCCCAATTCGGGGCTCCATACCAGGACCCTGAGATCATGACCTGAGCCAAAGGTAGACGCTTAACGACTGAGCCGCCCAGGCGCCCCGCATTAGAAGCTTTATGCTCAAGACAGTATGTCATCATAAGATTCTGAATATGTGAGAGGTATGCCCTTCTGTTGTAAAGAGAGTCTACATATGGAAATTATTGAGGTTCTAGAAATTACTTCCCTTAAAGCAGACTACTCCTTTCCTCATTGAAAATCTTCCGGAAAAAAGTATGGAGGGAGGGAGGGAGGGAAGGAGGGAGGGAAGGAAGGGAGGGAGGGAGGGAGGGAGGGAGGAAAAGAATTCTTCACATAGTCTTGATACCTAGGTCTATGGGTCCTCTTATTTAAAGACTCCTGGAGTAAATGCCCTCCATGGCACTTGAACTCTGAGATGCTATGGTGTTATGATTAGTCAGTCTTTTACATTATAGGGAGACAAGAAAACAATTATCTCAACTACTATTGCCCCCATTCAAGCACATCCAACCAACCTTGGTTCTTTTGTTTTACAAATGGAAGAAACTTCTTTGTGAAAAAGAGCCACCTGTTTAATTGCTGTGGGACTAACTGGTTAAGTAAATACACATATTGGCACAACGGTACACACACATATCATTTCTGTGAGAAAAATCTTAACCCCTTGAAATCAGTATACAGAGAAAGGAACAAAGCAAAACTGAAACCCTGCAAGTCACAACTTGAGTACTATTTCCAAAGCTAATGCTTGGGCCAAGATGATGGTTGGGGGAAAGAAAATTCTGTGATGAGCACCATTTTATGCTTATCAGCATTCAAAGCACAAGTATGCTATCAAAGCTGCTAAAAACCCTTTACAGCAGCACTGCATACGATCAACACCATTGAGTAGATTAGATCACATAAGCTTTGGAAAGTAACAATAGAACTTATTAATAACAACAAAGTATAATGATAACCTTAGTGATGTACGAACTTGATGAATGAGTCCAAATATGAGCCATTTTCATATTTAAATATGACACGTATATGAACCAATCTTCGCGGGGAAAAGGACTACTACTTTATTCAGTATTTTAAAAATAGTTTCATGTGGAAGTCAACCAAAAGACAAAAACCTGTTAGGAATGTAGTATAAATTATTACTCAAGGAATATCGCATTATGGTATCCATGGCAGTCTTTATTTCATAAGAACTCATCATTTCTTCTAATAAAAATAAGTATAGGGGCACCTGGGTGGCTCAGTCAGTTAAGCTTCTGCCTTCAGCTCGGGTGGTGACCTCAGGGTCCTGGGATCGAGCCCCGTGTCAGGCTCCCTGATCAGCGGGGGGCCTGCTTCTCCCTCTCCCTCTAACCCTCCCCTCCCCCTGCTCATTAGTGCACTTGTTCTCTCTCTCTCAAATAAAATCTTTAAAAAAAAATAACTATAGAAAAACCTATAACTGTATATCCTAAAATTGAAAGCCAAGCAGATTCTCTAGTGTGGTTCGATGGGTTTTACCACATCTGATTTTATATGAATTAGACAAACTCAAAACTTAGTAATTTAAAATAATATTTTTTAATAAAAAATGAAGATTTTACTGATGACTATGTAAGACACATAGTTTTGGAGTTTAGCAGACCTCATTTTGAATCTTGACTCTACCACTCACTTTGTGCAAATAATTTACTTCTCTGAGCCTTAGTCTCTTCATCTCAAAATAATATCAACCTCATGGAGGTTTTTTTGAAATTAAAAACAAATAAAATAGGTGAAACTACCTGACATATCATAGGCTTTCAGTAAAGTTAGTTCCATTTCTCTTTCCACCCTCTTGAATCTTTTCATTAAAAACTAATTTATGGGGATGCCTGGGTGGCTCAGTCGGTTGAGCACCTGACTCTTGATTTCAGCTCAGGTCATGATCTCAGGTTTGTGAGATCAAGTCCCATGTCCTCTGCGCTGAGCGTGGAGCCTGCTTAAGATTCTCTCTCTCTCCCCACTTTCTTCCTCCCTCTCCAAAACAAAAAAAAAAGGGGGGGGGTACCTGGGTTGCTCAGTTGGTTAAGGGACTGCCTTCAGCTCAGGTCATGATCCCGGAGTCCTGGGATCGAGTCCCACATCAGGCTCCCAGCTCAGTGGGGAGTCTGCTTCTTCCTGTGACTCTCTCCCCTCTCATGCTGTCTTTCTCTCTCTCTCTCTCTCTCTCTCTCTCAAATAAATAAATAAAATCTTAAAAAAAAAGCTAACTTATGACAAACGTAGGTGCTAAGTGCAGAGAAACATCCAAAATATAAAGTAAAATTTGGCCTCGGGTATTTAAAATTTTCTGTGAATAAAGAACGCTGTCTGATTAGAGAGGAAACTAACATAATCCCTGGGTGGTCAGATTATATTTTTTTATCTTTGTATTTAGCTCTATGTTTTGATTTCGCTAGAATGAGTATGTATTACTATCGTAAATAAATATTGGATATTTCAGTGAGTGATGTAGTTTGTAATCTATGAGCTGATACATAAAAAAATTACAAAGATTACTATAACTCAGTTTTTAATTTTTATTCCCTAGAGCATATCATATTACTAAATTATTAGTTAAAGGAAAACAGACCCGGTAGCTGATGCGTTAACCACTGCCATGGTTATGGACATCAAGAGAAAAAGAGGGGGTGGGACTGGAAATAATGACTTTTTGTTAAGCTTTCTTGTACAGCCCCCTCCTGCCTCACACCTGGGTTATAGCAACTATATCCTGTCTTGTGCCTCCACTTCCAAGCTTCTCACTATGGTAGACCCCCTGACCTGCAAGAGCATGTGTCCCAAGACCCCCAGGGGGTGCCTGAAACCACGGATCCTACCAAGCTTTCTATGTACTGTGTTTTTTCCTATGCGTACATACCCATGATAAAGTTTAACTTATAAATTAGGTGCAATAAGAGGTTAACAATAACTGACCATAAAATAGAACAGTTACGACAATACAGTAAAATAAAAGTTACGCGAATGTGGTCTCTCTCTCTCAGAATACCTTACTCTCCTTACTCACCCTTCTTTCTGTGGTAATACGGGGTGGGGTAAAATGGCTCTGTGAAGAGATGAAGTGAGGTGAACGACGTAGGCATTGTGATGTGGTGTGAGGCTCCTATTAAACTTCTGAGGATACGTCAGAAGGAGGATCATCTGCCTTCAGACCACAGGTGACAGCAGGTAACTGAAACAACAGAAAGTGAAACCAGGAATAAACGGGACTACTGTATATGCCTTTAATGTCCTTGAATATTACTTCATCTCACCTTTAGCCAGATGGTCTTCCTTTACCTTATAATTCCTTTGCAACCAAAGGTTCTTTGGTCATTGTAGGCTATGGTAGGCCGGGTAGAAGACAATCCCCAGCACTTATGAGTAGTAATATACTCTCCCTCAAACTTCACATTTATCTATAAGCGTGAATTTATTGTGAATTATTCTAGACCCCAGTGGGCATAACTTGGATATCTGCTCTACTCATCTGTGATCACAAGACACTTTCTTTAGTAATCTGGAATTCTGTTTCTCCTGATCATAAACACATGTGCATGCGTGTGCCCACACACGCACACCACGCATGTGTACACCACACAACATAGGAAAAGTGTTTTTATGGCACTGAAGTACAATTTACCCATATTAAGTCAACTTCAGGTATCGATTTTTTAAGTTTTTATTTCAAGTCTAACATACAGCGTAATATGAGTTTCAGGAGTACAGTATAATGAATCATCACTTCCGTACATCACCCTGTGCTCATCACAAGTGCCCCCCTTAACTACCTTCACCTGTTTCCCCCATCCCCCACCCACCTCCCCTCAGGTAACATCAGTTTGTTCTCTATAGTTAAGAGTCTGTTTCTTGGTTTGTTTCCCTCTCTCTCTTTTTCCACGCCACTCATTTGTTTTGTTTCTTAAATTTCACGTTTGAGTGAAATCATACGGTATTTGTCTTTCTCTGATTGACTCATTTCACTTAGCATTATACTCTCTAGCTCCATCCACATCATTGTAAATGGCAAGATTTCATTATTTTTATAGCTGATTAATAATTCCATTGTGTATATATACCACATCTTCTTTATCCATTCATCAGTCAATGGACACTTGGACCACTTCCATGACTTGGTTGCAGTGAACTGTAGGGGTGCATGTATCCCTTTGAATTACTGTTTTTGTATTCCTTGGGTAAATAGTAGTGGGATTACTGGATCATAGTATGGTTTTATTTTTAACTTTTTGAGGAACCTCCATACTGTTTTCCACAGTGGCTACGCCAGTTTGCATTCCCACCCACAGTGCACAAGGGCACCTTCTCCACATCCTCGCCAACACCTGTTGTTTCTAGCATTGTCGATTTTAGCCAGTCTGACAACTTTGAGGCATTGTAGTTTTGATTTGCATTTCCCTGATGACACGTGATGTTGAGCATCTTTTCATGTGTCTGTTGGCCATCTGGATGCCTTTGGAGAAACGTCTGTTCGTGTTGGAGACCAGACTCTTTAAGCTGGCATTCAGGGCCTTCCACACGCTGATCTCACTCTCCCTTTCTAGCTGTATCTTCCATTACTCCCATGACAAACCTGTTACCGTCTCAGTATATACTGACAGCCAAATGCTTTATATATAATGCCTTATGTAATTCTTACAATAGTTCTGTGATTGCATTATTATCACCCCCGTTTTACAGATGAGGTTTAGAACCAGGTATTTAATATCTTCTTTAGGAGCACACAGCCAGTTATTGACAGAGCCGGATTCAAACCCAGTTTGACTCCAAAACCAGTTTTCTTAACTTCCTTTCCAGCCAAACAGATCTCTCTGTTCACCATCACTGTAACACATATCCAATTACACGTCCATGATTTTTTTTAAAGATTTACTTATTTGCGAGAGAGAGGGAGAGAATCTCAAGCAGACTCCCTGCTGAGCACAGAGCCTGACGTGGGGCTTGATCTCACCACCCTGAGATCATGACCTGAGCTGAAATCAAGAGTCAGACTCTTAACTGAGCCACCCAGGCACCCCTACACTCCCATATTTTTAATCAGATTGTTTATTCCAACTCAGAAACCGTACCCTGCCTGTCCTTCAAAGTTTACCTCAGACTTTTAACACTTCTGTGAAATCTGTCAACCACCAGCCTACAGTGATATCACCTTCCTCCAGCATCTGAATTTTTATATTTAACTGTATATGGTTTTAGATTGTCATTTAGTTTATTAGGTTCACGGTGTTGTCTTCCCAACCACATAATTGGTTGCTTGATGGCAGAAACCATGGAAGCCAGGTTAGCTACGCATATAATCTCTAAGATTCTGTTCTTTGGTTTATGTTTCTATCACCTGTAGTCCTATGTCCCTGGTAAATGCTCAAAAATGGACTCAGGGTTAAACTAGTAACTTTTCATAGAAGACTCTCTCCTCCTGCCATTAGAGGAAGATAGTTCACAGGTCTGTGATTTGAAATGAAACCCTCTAAATTTTGAATCGACAACTTCTCTGGAGGCTATTGTGTAAATAGATGTCATATAAGGTTACGTAATACTTGAATGAATATTCAGATTAATATTTTTAAAAGAAAAATCGTAGTAAGTCGTCTTTGTGACTTTAAATAGTTTGAATGGACAGAGGATAATTTTCCCGTTTCATCCTGTCCCTGAGCCTTCATGGGCCTTTTCTGAATAAAAGACAATGTGGTTTTACTTCTATTTAACACAAATTGTAAAACCTCCTCTCTCACGGGCCCTTTCAGAACCCTGAGAAAGAACCTTAGCAAAGAGGGAAGGTGGGGAAAACCATGCCCAAAAATATGAGTCTTAGATCTGTTTCCTAAAACCAGGAGGTGGCAGAGACTCATGGAGGAGAGAGGTTTTGTTCCTTGGTTGAAGGTCATTGAAAGGGGTAATGCAAGTATGCTTGGTGAGGCTGTGAGTGAATTTGAGGTCAGGGTCAAAAGAAAATGGTTATGGCAGCCTACTTGAATGTCTTCGTGAGAATTTGAACTTACCCCTCCCTTCCTTCCCGGCATAATGTCCCCACTCCCCCTTCTCTGCCTCCTTTTCAGCATCTGAGTTTTTATTCATTCTAATGTAGAGTTCAGAGGGAACTACGTGAATCTGTGCCATTGATTGGTTTTGTTGTTTGCTTAAAGATTGATTTGGAAATCTCCATAATCCATTCCGCCTTAATTTACACTTTGCAGTGCTATGGTACATTTAGAAGGACTGATTAGTAACAGACTTAATCTCTCACAAGAAATAACAAGACATATATTTGTAAGATAATTACGTTTCAAGTGATCAAGAAAGACTGTAGGTGTGAAAAGAGTTTCAGTAATAGGCATACCTTGGGGGAAGTCAAAGGATTTTTACTTAAATATCTTAAAGGCTAAATCAGAATTCATTGAACAACAGTAGCTCACAAAAAAAGCTTTTAAAGTGAGAATTATAGGAGAGCATTTCATTTATCAGAAGATGGAATGCCTGAGCATTTAGTGAAAAGAACTTTTAGAAAGGAAAGCTGTTTGTTGTTTGAGGCTTTTCGGGGGTATTTGTTTTGTTGTTGTTGTTGTTTTACTTTTTCATTGTTTTTCGATGGATCTCTTCCATTCAGGAAAATTTGGTGGATTTACACAAGAAAATAACACCATAGATTCTGGAGAACTTGATATTGGCCGAAGAGCAATTCAAGAGGTTCCTCCTGGGATCTTCTGGAGATCACAGCTTTTTATTGATCAGCCACAGTTTCTTAAATTCAATATCTCTCTTCAGAAGGATGCATTGATTGGAGTATATGGCCGAAAAGGCTTACCACCTTCCCATACTCAGGTAAAAGTAGGCTTTGTTGTCAATAAAATGGGAAACTGCTAGTTTGCATTTTTAAAGTTATTCTGTTTCTTAAGTTCAGCTGTTTAACTGTTGGACCACTTTTGTATTGATCTTTTACAGTGAAAAGAATTTTGAATGTAGGTTACACTTGAGGTTTTCGGATTAGTAGGAAGAACGGCATTTTCTTCCTGACTTGCGTTAATCATTATTGATGGATTAAAATGTACTAAAATTTGTGAGTAACTAAATGAATATCGAACATCATCTGAACACCTAGGAAAACATCATGGATTTTCCAAGTGTTTTACAAAGATTCTAGGAGGATTTCAGAGGATCTTATTCCTTTCATGTAATAGATGCACAGTATTTTCATCTCAAACATTGTATTCATGGAGTTGAAAATATATTGTATTTTTTCTGCTTAATGCCAGACTTACTGTTAGTAAAGAAATTATGAGAACATAAACGTAAAGAGGATGACATGAACTTTGATCAACTCAAGCCACAGTTCCTCAAAGAGGCAAGAGAACTTTCATATATAACCGAGGGTGATCATCTAAGTGTGGTACTCAAAACAATTCAAAGACCCTTCAGTCATGCATTCAAGGAACTTTAAAGTCAATCCGCTTGCATGAAAATTAGGTCACAGTAACAGTCACAGAGAACTACTATCAGTAATTCTATAGGCGTTTTCGTAATCTAATACCGGATCAGGGTATGTAAGTTGGAAATTGTGGTTTAAAAGAGGTCCCATTGTTGGGGCATCTGGGTGGCTTAGTCGGTTGGGCATCTGCCTTCCACTCGGGTCAGGATCTCAAGGTCCTGGGATCAGGCCCCATGTTGGGCTCCCTGCTTAGCGGGGAATCTGCTTCTCCCTCTCCCTCTGCCTTTCCCTCACCATGCTTCAGCTCTCTCTCTCTCTCAAAAAAATAAATAAAATCTTAAAAATAAAAAATAAAAGAGGTCCCATTATGTCTAAGAGAAATTATTTAAATTACCTACTATAAATTTGGAGCTCGGACTTTCCTAGGGTCAACTATTATGTTAGTCAACACAGGAATTCCAAAAATGTAATAGATGGTTAATTAACATTGACAGTTGGATGAGCCTAAAGTTATACTTGATAACCAGTTTATGTACCCATAGAATTTCATGCAGATTTTAATTTGATTTATGAGTTGAGGACTGGAGGATTTTCATGTATGCTTTAGAGTATGTAATTTTGTGAGAAATGCTTTTTCTATAACCTAGGAATATAAGTTAGGAAGAAAAATTGATCATATACCAATAAAAGAATCATATCTTCAAAGAAAGAGGAGTAAGAAATTTTGAACATGCTTTCTCTTATGTCACTGTAGATCAGGGAAAGTTTTGTATACATATATAAATTGTATAGCTGTGAAATTTTTGAATATCAGGCTTTGGTGCATTCATCTTTCTGATAACGTTTTTTCATATCTACATTATTAAAGTAAATGCCTTTGGTCCTTGCACATTAAATACTCCCCATTGTGGGGCCACCTGCATGGCTCAGTTGGTTAAGCATCTGCCTTCTGCTCAGGTCATGCATGATCCCAGGGTCCTAGGATGGAGTCCCGCATCGGGCTCCTTACTCAGCAGGAAGCCTGCTTCTCCCTCTGCCTGCCACTCCCCCTGCTTGTGTTCTCTCTCTCTCTCCCTCCCTGTCAAATAAATAAAAAAATCTTTAAAAATATAAAGGCTCCCCATTGTGTACTAGTGTCCAATTTAAATTTTTGATTGCAATTCTGTTTGACACCAGTTTATGCTGTAGGTGACACAGAGTACGATATAATAACCAGATTGACTTAAATGGAAGTGTGGATCTCTCTAACTTCACTGAAAGCAGAGAGATTGCATTTATATCAATAGTCTGGTGAAATAGAAAAAAAATTTTTTCCATTGGAACCATATACATGTTTAAATCACTATTTTTGTAACTGAAGAAATATACCTCCAAAGCTAATAAGCACAACAGTGCACATAGAACCTATAAATTCCAGAAAATAATTTCAAAGAAAATTGTTGTGTACTTTAAAGATTTATTTAAAGATTTAGGGTTGACTCTTTTCCAAGTTATATATACCATATGAGATTAGGGAAATAAAAAGTGCAGTTTCAGGTTTTCCCATAATTCTTCTGGTATTTAAATACAATATACATAATATCCACTTTTCCTTTCTACCACAATATATGTGTTTAACCAGATTACGCATTTTCTGAAGCTCCACAGTTATTAGAGTTCCTTCCTCTAGTTTATTCAAGATCAGCAGAGCAAACAACTATTTCTGAGTTCAGTGTTTAAACATGAAATATGCTATAAAGCAGCCCAAATTGAACATTTCTCTGTTTCTGGGGAACATTAAATAAATCAACCTGAAATAATTAAAATTGGCCAACCATTCAGAATAGTCACTTGAGTTTTAAAAGTCTTTGTGACCCTTTATAAAACTGTCCGTTTGATTGTTGCCAAGGAATCAATTGACTTTTTTCTCCCTGATGCCCAACTCATTCTCCTGGACATTTAGAAGCCTAAAGAAGCAATTTGACGCTTCTCATTTAAGTACATTTTAATTTAACACTGTATCATTTAAGTACGTTTGCATGAAGGCTGTTGCAGAATGGTAGCTGGAGACCTGAGTTCTGGAAGCATACACCCCTACCACTCTTTGACCTTGTGACCTTGAAAAATCACTTCACTTCTCTGCGCCTCTTTCTGTCCAGAAAATGAAACCGTTGGATCAGATGATGTCTAAAATCTCTTCCTCCTCTATGTGCCAATGATTTACAGCAAGACCGTGCCACCACCAAAAAGCTGATTTAAAAATACAGTTAATGGGACACCTGGGTGGCTCAGTCAGTTAAGCATCTGCCTTCAGCTCAGGTCATGATCTCAGGGTCCTGGGATTGAGTCCCTCATTGGGCTCCCCGCTCAGTGGGGAGTCTGCTTTTTGCTCTGCCCCTCCCCCTGCTTGTACTGTCTCTCTCTCTCAAATAAATAAATATTTAAAAGGAAATAGTTAAGTATTCATAGATTCTGAGTTCTCATCCTTTTCTTTAAAGATTTTATTTATTTATTTATTTATTTATTTATTTATTTGAGAGAGAAAGAGAGCAAGCACAAGTGGGGGCCAGAAGGGGAAGGAGAAGTAGGCTCCCTGTTGAGCAGGGAGCCCAATGCAGGGCCTGATTCCAGAACCCTGAAATCATGACCTGAGCCACCCAGGTGCCCTAGTTCTCATCGTTTTAATAACTGAATTGAGTTGAGCATTTGGATAATCTAACTGCTCAGAAATGACCCAGTAGGATAGCTTTATCAAGTCTAACCTTGTTTCATGATCACTTCCCCAAAGTGGTGAGACTGAATAAGATCCTAAGACTTGCCCCCACAAAAAAAAAAAAAAAAAAAAAATCCATGTCTCCATCTTATGAATAGGTATTACAGAGTTAAGCCAGTAGCCCAAGTTTGTTCATAAGTGATTGCTTTTTACTTTACACCCTCAGAACAACAGTTACTAAATATTTTTGTTACATGTAATTTGTTTACTTTTTGTAGACATAGGCTTAGTGTTAAGTAGAGGACTTGTCTTTAGGTATTTGAATAACCCTCCTGAAGGCATGTGTGAAATGCCCCTACGGAAGAGCCTAGACAGATTCTCAGCAACTGTGGCCTCCTGCCCACCACCACCCCACCCCCCATGCCCAGCAACTCCAGCCTCATTTTATTGTTCAGGGTGTGATGCAAATGGTGATTTCTACAAATGAAGGTGATTGACTATGAGTATGAGCTTGAAAGACCAGTTAAAACTCAAAATTTCCTCCCTTTCAGTCTTTCAGCTACTGAGTTTAATGTCAGAGGAGAAAAATGCTTATATGCAAAGGAGCCATAAAAAGAAACTTTTCCCTGCCTCTTTGCCAAGCTAATATAAATATTTAAATCTGATGAGAAAACGAATGGCTTATTTGAGATACAGACACCTTTAGAAAGTGCTGCATTCATTTTCCTCTGATAATTTTGGAATACAATTCCAGTGAAAAATTTGCAGGTTAAATATCCATGCCAGTGATTATTTTCATCCTTGTAAGATAGAAATGAAAAAAAGTTACTGAATGCTAACCAACTTATGGCTTTTTGTGTGTATTTCTCACAGCTGCGTGATGTCATGAGGTAGTTTTACTACACACACAAAAAATAAAAAATGCTTTTACATTTAAATAAAAATTTTAATATGTTGGAAACTGAATTAGATATTCTAAATTCTGTCCAGTAGTAATGTTAGAGTTCTGTGATCAGTACAGTGGCGACACATTTAATCATGAATCTTGGAATCCCAACGGCTGATTTTATTCCAATTTGGCTGTATTAAGGGATTCATATAATAAACTTGTCTTCAAACAGGGCTCTGATGAAATTCCATTTCTGAAATCTATCAGAAAGTAGAATATTGGTAATTCACATAGCTAGTGCTGTAAAATTATATATATTGCACTGTGGTGTATTTTTCACCCTCAGGAATAAAGTGAAACTGGGTAAGAGTCTAAAGCAACTGAATCACTCAGGGATTTAAAACTCAAACAAAAGTTTAATGAACTTTTATCCAAGTTTATTAAAACCATGTTGGAAAGTCTGCAGTGTCTTCCAAACTCACTGCGTTATCTCTGGTTACAGAACTACTCTTACCAGTCACCCTTCGTATTTTTAATTATCTAATTATCTTTAAATGCTCCAGTTCTTCTAGCTACCCAATGTTCATCATTAATCTTACTAAATCAAAACTTGAGCTTAACGATGTTGACTTCATAAGAATAATTGGGCATAGCTACTGTTACTGTCATCCCTTCAGAACCCGTCCATTGTTGAATTTTTTGGACTTTCAGTCAGAGATGTACCCCCGTCTTGATACCGGTTTTTAGTTTCACTATAACTGAGGACAAAGCCATGGGTTTCTCCATGGTGCCTGGGATGGTAACATCAGGGTCACAGGGAGGAGCATGGTGGGTGGTTGGAAAGACCTGAGCTTTCTCACAAACCGACTCCACTGCTTACGAGGTATCGAACCCTCCTCAAGCTCCTCAAGGGTTGGTTTCTTCCATCTTTGCTGTGGAAATATCCACACCATCCTAGAAGGGTGGCCACAAGGATTCAGTATGATCCTGACACAGAGTATTTATCAGTGATAGTTGTTACCACACAGGGATTAAGTAGGAGATGACCCGAAGAGATGATCTCCTGGTCTAGGGTTAGGTTGCCATGTTTGAAATGTTACAGGCTCGTGGTTGTATCCACACATGGCCTTGCACTCATCAAACTCTTTATCAGTTGCAAGGCTTAGCTCTAAATCTAGAAACCGACTTTGTTTGTATCAGAGCAGAGGGGAGACGTTGGAACAATAAATAAATAAACAAACAAATAAATGAATGAATGAATAAAGCGAGAAGCAGCTACAACCGAAATGTGGCTGAGCACTAAACATATGTACTTGTCCTGCCCCTCAGTATGACTTTGTCGAGCTCCTGGATGGCAGCAGGTTGATCGCAAGAGAGCCGCGGAAACTGCTGGAGCCCGAGAGAGCAGGGCGGCAGGCGAGGTCCGTCAGTCTGCACGAGGCTGGCTTTATCCAGTACCTGGATTCTGGAATCTGGCATCTGGCTTTTTACAATGACGGGAAAAATGCGGAGCAGGTGTCCTTTAATACCATCGTCATAGGTAAGAACGGTCTTCAAAAGCATCTTTTTCCCGGGCTGCAGCCTAAACGGTGTGTTGAATGGAAGCTCGGTTGTCTTCACTGATTTGGAGTGATTCCGAGGGTGATAAAGACTGAGGTAAAACGTGAGACATATTTTTTAAATCGTTTATTTATGCGTATGTGACATACCGTGAAGCATTGGGAGAACCTGTTCTTTGCAAGTATCTTGGAGGACGGTGCATCTTGAAAACACTTAAAAACATCTGCATTTGAGATGGCAGTGCTTTGCTTTTTACTACTCGAGTAATCTGGTGCAAATGAACCTTTTTTTTTTTTTTTTTTGGTGATGGAGCGGGCCATCCATCACTCCTTCCGTGGGGAGCCAAAACGATCAAAGTGACACAGTTTACCTTGTGCGAGAAGCAGGCTGGACCATAAGTGTTCCTTCTCTCTCTTTTCTTCAGAGTCTGTGGTGGAATGCCCCCGAAATTGCCATGGAAATGGAGAGTGTGTTTCTGGAACTTGCCATTGTTTTCCGGGATTTTTAGGTCCGGATTGTTCCAGAGGTATGCGAGTTAGAGCCTTTTCTTAAGCCAGTATAAATAAGCCGTAGAAACACGAGTAATGCCGAAAACCAGCCAGACAAGAAAGGAAAAGGGAGAAAACCGGCAAACTCCCTGTTCCAGCGACGCATCGCCTTGCTCTGGGGCTCTCGCCTGAGAACGTGGCCGTTAATCCCTCTGTCGTGTTTTATTTCACAGCAGCCTGTCCCGTGTTGTGTAGCGGCAACGGGCAGTACTCCAAGGGCCGCTGTCTCTGCTTCAGCGGCTGGAAGGGCACGGAGTGCGACGTGCCCACCACGCAGTGCATTGACCCGCAGTGCGGGGGGCGTGGGATCTGCATCATGGGCTCTTGCGCTTGCAACTCGGGATACAAAGGAGAAAATTGTGAAGAAGGTAAACTGTGCCCGTATCTGCAGAAGTCTGTGCTTCTCTTCAGAGAGTATCTCTGTAATCTTCACTTTGGCGGCTGCATCTTTTCTTGTGCCTCCTCGTGAAAGTAACTTTGATTTCCATACTTAGATGCATCATTTTGTTAACATTTCGACTAATAAAAAACACAAATGCCAGAGAGCCCCTTGGCTTTCAGTCCTGTGAGTCTTTTTTTTGTTTTGTTTTCTTTCCACTCTGAGGAAGGAAGCAAACGTTTGTGTCTTGAAACCAACAGTGGACTGTTGTTTCGTTTTGTTTTGTTATCTTTGCTTTTTTGGGTTTGTTTTGTTTGGGGTTTTTTGTTGTTTTGTTTTGGGTTTTTGTTTTTTTGTTTTTTTGTTTTTTTTTACAGTTTTTCACATTGATGCCAGCTTGTAAGTCTAGTATTTGGGCATCTCTAGAAAGATGTACTATACATTACGTAATATACTAGTGGAAAAAAGTAGGCCATGGGCTTGTTCCATAACTGTATGTAGTGGTGGTAGTCAAGATGTTATACTGTAAAGTACAGTTGAATTGTTTTTTCCAAAAGCAGAAAAACATCATTTCCGTTCTTCAGTCAAATTGACTTTATTGATCTGCACACAGAAAGTAATGCAATTAAGTCTCTGGAATTAAATTTTCAGGCCATTGACCCTACAAGTGTAAAGTTTTATTGAGTCAAATTGCTAAGTTAAATCTCGTCATCTAAAGCACATTAAAGTGAATTAAGAAGGTTAGAGAGTATGCAACTCATTTATTTCTCAAACAGTTTGAGAGTCCCATACAGCTGTCAGGATTCAGTGGTTGTGGATTAGGTCATCTGATACAATTTTGTTACAGAGAAGCCAATACTTATTACTATCTGATTAAGCAGAACAGAGAGCAATAGTCTGAAATCTCAGGAGCTTGTATGTGTGCAATTCGCGAAAATTCCAAATCCTTTTAAGAGTCACCATTACCTAAATGGCATGATCCTTAATGCCGTATTGTATGATTCTTTGCGTTTCCAGAAACAAGTTCTTGAAAATGGTAGGTAAATAATTGAGTCTCCAGAATTTTCATATACATTGGACTGGGATTTAATTCTTTATCCTGCATGCACTGTGTATGTGTGACATCTTCTAGATTTAATTGTGAAATTGTTCTCTTTTCTCTCTACTCCAGCCGACTGTCTGGACCCCGGATGTTCCAATCACGGTGTTTGTATCCACGGGGAATGTCACTGCAGTCCAGGGTGGGGTGGTAGCAATTGTGAACTAGTGAAGACCATGTGTCCAGACCAGTGTTCTGGTCATGGAACGTATCTTCAGGAGAGCGGGTCCTGCACTTGTGACCCTAACTGGACTGGCCCAGACTGCTCAAATGGTAAGGTGCATAAGTGCAGGGAGATTGCATGCTTAATATTGTGTAGCTAAAGATTAAGATACTTTAATTTTAAAAACACACTTATTAAACTTAATACAGATTTTATTAAAGTTATGATTTATAGAAATAAATGTTAAAAGTAATGAAATTCCGTTGCCTTGTAAGAAGGAACAGGCTAGGTCAATTTGTCATTAAAATTTCTCCTGTAGTAGCATGGTAAAGAATAATATTTCATTTGTGCAGAATACTCCATCTTCCTAACTCTCAAGGCCTGTGTAGAGCTTGGGGATTGAAAAATGCACATTATCTCATAACAGAGAAGCCTCAATTAAAAAAGTATTTGCCACCATAAGGCTAAATGGGATCACAATAGAGTATACGTATATAGATATTATGATATGCAAAACGGTCTGACACTGATTTTTTTTTAATTATGATAGTATGATTGTAATAAAAATGGCAGGTAGTAATTTTTTTTTTTCAGTCAGTCAGTTCATTATTGAGCAGCCGGCTCTGTGCATGGATGAGCCCTGTAAGAATAAAGAATAATGAATCATTCTTACCCTCTAGGATAGCGGCTTTCAAATTTTTGCTTTCAAATTTTTGACCGTGACCCACAGCCTCAAATAGCTTTACCTTGTGACCTAAGGTGCGTACACATAACACTCACGTAACTGAAACAAAGCTTTACAAAGTGGTACACACTGATACTTTCTTCCAAGTATATTCTATATTTTTTTAATGCTGGTTATATCCCATGAATTAACTCCATGACCACATTAGTCCCACAGTGTGGAAAGGTGCTGTTCTAATCTAGAAGATGACAGTTTAATTGGGGAGATGAGATTGAACACACATGAAATACTTAGAAACCAACACATCCCATTTTAATCTTTTATTGCATATTACATGGAATAATATGTAAATACAATCAACATTCAGAGGAGTGCTCCTGCATTAATGCACACTGGAAGTTTTCAAGGAGATTTTGATTCACGTGCGTTGCCTTCTTTTAGAGATGGCAGTTAGTGTGGGGCTGGGAGGTATTTTCTGACTCAGGGAACAGTATGAGAAAGTACTTCAGAGCATAGACCCTGAGATCAGATGCTTGGGTTCATATCCAACCTCTACTCCTTAACAGCTGTGTAAACTTAGGCAGACTACCGTATGTTTTAGTTTACCCATCTGTTAAATGGATTTAATCAAGACATTCTTTACAGAGATGCCTTGGGAATTGCTTGAATTAATGTATATCAAGTACTTAGTACAACGCTTAGTCCAGAATAAATTCCAAATATACCTGCCACCTCCACTGCTACGATTTTACTGCTACGACAACTACCTTCGACAAGGATACAACTGTGAGAATAGCGTTCTCCATATGGGAGAAGAAAGGAAAGGTATTTGGAGGCAAAGGTTGGGTTGCACCCGGTTCTGAGGGACGCAGCTTAGCAATGATGGTTCAGACAACGGAGAATCCACTCGTCATGACGATGTGTGCCCATCAGTGTGATGAGAGCAGTATGTGCGAACTCCCCAATTGATTCTGTGTCAGAGAGGGTGGCTAGTCGGAATTTGACGGCTGGGAGGCAAGTTTGAGAGCTTTCCCAGAGTGTGTAGTGCTGAGAGTGTGAATTCCTTTGGAGTTCGTAGACATGAAAAGGATAAATCTGAGGGCCATTTTAAAGGAGAACTAGACAGAGCTTGCTGAAGAGACAGCAGAGGAGTTGGTGCAAAGAGCTGAATGTCTGCAACCAGGGTGGGATGGGGCAGTGGCCGTGGCTCTGGAGAAGGCAGGGAAGCTGGGAAGGGGTGAGCGGCGAGGCAGGATGCAGGGCAGGTGATGGTGAGACACGGAGGCGAGGATGCCTTCTGTATGGGAAAGTGGAGGAGGAGGGGGAACTGAAGAGGGAGGGGGGGAGGAAAGGAGAAGGCAAAAGCATAGGTCTTGTTAACGCTGTTGAGTAAATAGAAACATCTGCGTAAGCCTTGGCTTCAGGGAAGAGGGCTGTCTATCCTTCATCCCATTGACACTGATTGCCTTCTTCCCTGAAGCCCTGTTTGCAACTGAGTGGCGAAGAGCAGGAAATCTGGAGCCTGGGTTCAGGTCTTGGGTTGGCCATTCCCTAGGTCTGTGGCGTTCCATCGGCTATTTAAAATGCTTCTCTGTGCCTCAGTTTCTTCCCCTGTAACATGGGGACGACAATAGTACTACCCTATACAATCGTCATAAGGATGGAAATGAGTTAATATGTGAAAAGCACTTAGAATAGTGCCTTATACATGGCAAGTACTTGATAAGTTTTATCCATCAATAGTGATGGTGATGGTAGTCGGAGTTAGGGTGGTAGAATCCTAAAGGCGAATTTGGCCCTTACAGTTTGTCATCTTAATTCTCCATTGATTCAGAGGAGTACTTCCACATGAAAGTACTGCTTGGTTACGGTTCCTCCAATTGTGAAATTTATGAAATGCAAATTATTTCATCTATTAGTATAGCCTAATGGCATTAACCCAAGAGAAATCCCGCTAAGCAGTGAATTAACACGCTTATTTTAAGAAGAAAAAAAAAAAGACTAGTAATTTTTACAAATCACTCTTTCCTGGCACTTTGAGAAACTTGGGTGACATGACTGCTACCCCGTGAATCATCATCAGCATGACAGATTTGTGTGCCGTTCTTCACCGGCGACAGACTCCCTTCCTTCCTCCCTCTGCTTCTTCCCTCCTCTGTCTCCCTCTCTTCCTCCCCACCCTCCTCCCTCATCCCCTGCCCCCTCCCTCATCCCCTCCCTCCTTCCCTGCCTTCCTTCCCTTTCCTCTGCTTCCCTCATCTTTTGGCCATACATTTTTGGAGGCAGACAGGCTTATGTTTGTTCCTGCTTCATAGAAACACGAGTTGATTCACATAGTTAGGAGAACTAGAAACTGGTTAGGAAATTCATGGCCCCTAGAGCAAATAACATGTACCGGACAACTGGGAGTGAAAACAAAAACTGAGCGGTGGGGTTATAGAGGACCTTGAATGCCCCACCAAAGAGTTGTTGGAAATCATCACCACCCAACAGTACCAAGCACAGGTGCAAGGCATTATTTAAATAACACATTAACTTGTTTTGTCCTCTGTTCTTAAAAATGTATTTTATAATCACAAGCATCAGAATAGGCATTTAATTATGTCTGTTGAGTTTTTATTTCCCTTTCTGGCTTCTGTACTAAAAAATACATCCCACCAAAAAAATCCACTTAGAGTTTATGGATATAATTATTTTTATAGTAAAGCTCTTGGGTTCAGGTCTCTTATGCCTTCATCAGTAAAATAAGCATAATAATACTAGCTGTAAAATAATACTGGTTTGAAATATTGCCATTCTAATTTGTCTCCCACAATTATTGGAGTAGGAAAGAAATAATGAAACAGCCTTTTTGTTTCATATAACATTATTTAATGTATTTAATACATTACCTGAATTATTTTATAAAGGATATTTTTGTAATTGATACTGTAGCTCAAAAGATAAGTCAGCCTTGGGCCACCTGGCTGGCTCAGTCAGTACAGCATGCAACTCTTGATCTCGGGGTTGTGAGTTCAAGCCCTCCATTGGATATTACTTAAAAAAATTTTTAAAAATAAAATAAAATTTAAAAAGATAATTCAGTCTTCTTCATAAAATGATATTGCCATGAATGGCAAAAAAAAAAAAGGTATAGATGTTAAATAAAAAATTAAACTGGCTGCCAAAATCACCTATCATTATTTTACATATTTAGACTGATTATTTTTCATGCTGATATAATTATTTTGCCAGCTGAAAATCTAATTTTACGTGTAAACAAAATGACACTTAGACATAGTGGGCAAAGATCTTCCTACTATTCATCTTTACACCCCCAATGCAAAGCAGAAAAACATATATTAAACTCTCAATATATAGAGTTGAATAATGGATACAGTACTCTTCTTGGAAGAAACTAAGCACAGGGAAAAAAAAGACCTTATTAAATTTTGCTAGGAGCTGCAAAAAGACAGAAAACTTACTTAGAATTATTAATAAAGATATCAAATATGCATGTATTCACCCTGTGAAAATATCCTGGTTCATGTGCCTGAAGTTTATCTGCATGTCTCACAGCTGTCATTTGAAGTTTACAAAAACACAGTTGGTGACTTACGTTTGTGGCTGGAAAGTTTACTAGCAGCATTATTGGGAATTTCTACCTAACTGAATCCCAAAGCAAAACACTGTACCAGCTGCCTCTTTTGTTGTTGTAAAAATGACCTTCAGATAACTAAATTCAGTAAGAGTAGATTCTACACCTGCAGAAGCATTTGGTTAAACTGCCAAAAGAGAAGAAATGAATTATTTCCATCAGAAAGTTCATAGGTTTGAAAGCAACAGAGCTTTCCTCTATCTTCATCAGCAGTTTGTCCATTAATTAGCCCTTCAATTCCACTTCAATTAAATTAACTCTAATTAATAAGTTCATTACAAAGATTGACGCACCTTGCTCAAAGCTAGTGTGCTAAACGCTGATAAACACCTTCACCCTAATGAAAAATTGATTAGATTGAATAAAAGGGGTACCTCAGAAAGAAACCTCTCTCTTCTGGAGCTGAGTTGACGTTCTGTTCGTCTGAAGTTAATCACCATCTTGGATCTCTTAATCAAAAATTTAATTCAAACGAGATGGAAAATGTGGCATGAAAAAACATCTACCACTCTCTTCCAGTTAATAGTCCGGGCTGTTGTTTATAAGAAATGTTACAACTCTCACAATGCCTTGATTCGGGGTTTAAAATTCTGCAGGACTGAGCGGCAGAAGGAAGGTGCCTGAGAAATGTTACCTGGGCAGTGAGTAGGGAAAACAGGAGCATGGGACTACATAAACAGTTACTGTTTTTTCATGTAAAAACAAGGCTGCAGTCCATTTTCTGTTTGTTAGAAATGCTTTCAGGTTTTTATCGTTCAGCATTATTTTTGCAAGGAAACCGAAACCAAGCAATGGTCTGCAATTGTAGAATAGGGCAGTTGATTTTAACTTTATATGTAAAAAGTAAAATATAAAAATATCCTTCAGAATTCATTTTAAAGATCGAACCTATTGTTAGGGTTTTGAAGTCCTTTGGTCACTTGTGCTTTTAGTCCATTCGAGTACCTGAAAAGCCTACTTTTTCCAATGACAGAGTCAGTAGTTTGGTGTTCTGGTTTTCTACGGTGGTGTGTATCTGTCCACAGTACGAATTTACTGACTAGGAAAAACAATTTCTTTTATTTAACCAGCATGTGTGTGCCTCAGAAGCAAGCCGAAGTGGGTACTACAAAAGATTCTTTTTAATTAAAAATTTCTGAGTAGTTTAGAAATTTAAACATTAGGAGTAGAAATAACCCCTTTGCAATTCTTGCTATGGGGGTTAAATAGTGGACATGCTTAGACACTGAAATATTTTATTAATTTTATATGAACTTGATGTGTGTGTTTGTATGTGTGCATGTGTCCTGGGCTGCCAAAAGATACTCTCAGATACATTACGTGTGTATTTTCCTCTCCTTATGAATCATGCGTTGTTTTGTTAGTCGCCTGTGTGTGTTTACACACACATACATATAATAGAGGGAATTATAACAAAATTCTCGTGTATTTCATGCACAGTCACAGTGGGCATTTGAAATTAAATGACTACTGACAAAGTAAACTTTGACCATGTATAATTCTTACAAGTCGATGCTAATAACATGTACTGAGTCTATAAATACTTTTTATTTTTCAAAACGGTTCTGTTTTTTGAGTTGAAGATGCAGTCCGGCTGATTCACGCCCTTTCTCACTCCGCCCCACCCCGCACCTCCCCACCCCACCCCACCCCACCCCACCCCACCCCATTGCCCTGCCCTTCGTGCTCTGCTTCCTCTGTTCAATGCAGAAATCTGTTCGGTGGACTGCGGCTCGCACGGAGTGTGCATGGGGGGCACGTGTCGCTGTGAAGAGGGCTGGACCGGCGCCGCCTGCAGTCAGAGGGCCTGCCACCCGCGCTGCGCCGAGCACGGCACTTGCAAGGACGGCAAGTGCGAATGCAGCCAGGGCTGGAACGGCGAGCACTGCACCATCGGTAGGCCCCGCTCCCCGGCCGCCCTGCGCGCGCATCCCGGGGCGGGGCGGGGGAGCGCTCCGGTTGCTGGCTGTTTGTTTGACTCCCGCTTGGAGAAAGCTGATTTCCTCTCGTTAATTTTCACTCGTCTTTCTTAAAAAGGAATTGTGTTTTCAAGTGAGACCATCGTGTTGCACAGGCAGTTCGGTTCTTTTGTCGCGCATATGTCACGAGCATGAAGTATAAGGATTTTTTACTCACTGTTTTGTGATGGCCACAAAAACGGACTCACCCGAAGACGATTTCATTTCTTTCTTATACGGACGCTTTCACTGAATATTATTTTTCGGTGTCCCATAGGGCCGTTGCATAACCGCAGTATTTTTTACTTTAAAAGAGATGCCACATAGGGGGTCTTTTTGGCTTCTCTAGATTGGAGCACCACACACCTTAGCACCTGTCGGTATATTTGAGTCTTTCAAAAAAGAGGTTTGACTTTTTTATGACTTTATTTTGTAGTCGCACAAGAAATAAAGTAGAATGAAATGCACAAGCCTAGATGTTCTTCAAGTTATATGCTAACACGTCTTCAGATACGATGTTGGTGGAACTCCGTAGGTTAAATAAAACAAGCAAGTGTTTAATTAATATCAGAATGTCGGTACAAAAACGGTAGTTAGCATGGATGCAGAAGTGTCCAGAACATCCACAGTACCGTATTTTCAGGGTGTTCAGTGCCTTTGTTTTTTACTATTTGAGTCGCTGAAATTAAAATATAACAAACGTTAAGTAGCCAAGGTCTACGTTACTTCCCTGAAAGTGTACAGTGTCCATTATAAATGGCACAGTCCCACAAAAATTTCAGAATTTGAGGTATGGTGTTTTATGTCCATAGGGTATAATTTGATAAAGCTGTTGGAGGGAGTCTCAGTATCTGAAAAGATTTCTTCTTCCAGTGCAGCTCTAAGTATTAAGTACTTTACTTTCCTGCTTGCAGGAACTGGCTAGCTAGGAATTTTTTCATGGGAAAGCTGAAATCACATACATCTTATAAATTGTCACAGTCTTTACAGAACTTCAAGTAAGGTCCTTTTCCATCTGAGTGACATTCCTGGCATCTGTTTTAAGGGTGGTGATGCCCCCCCACCCCCACATGTGATGATCCACAGGAGGGCTTACATACTCAGGGCTCTTGTGCTCATGACTATAATAGTTATCAGAAAGGGAAAAGACCCATCAGGTGGTGTTTGGAGAAATCCATGCTCAGGCTTCCTGTGTTCTTTCTCTCTCACCAAGAGAGGTCACATGGATCATGTACCTTTCTCCCACAGTGAACTGTACCGACACGTGTGCAAGGAACACATGCTTCTTCTGAGGGAAGCCCATTTGAGACTGAGCTTTTTATTAGGGCTGCTCTAAGAAGGAGCCTCTGTCAGCCACAGCCACCAAAATTCCAGATTCTCCGAGGAAAAGATTCTCCCGGTAGGCAAAATCACCTTCTCATTGTAGAAAACATCCAATTTTCCAGATGCCAGCCAACAACCAGCCCTGCAGACTTCTACAGGTCAGGCATGTTGTGTTAACTCTTACCTGGGAACCGTCCGTAGGGTCTCACTTGTTGAATGTGAGCTTACTACCTTACATCCGGGAAGCGTAGGGTTCCCACGGGGGAAAACTGCAAGTGCACATATTCCTGGCACTCACAGAGTGCTCATCCCCACGAGCTTGATACGGCTTTCCCCTCCTCTACTCTTTAAGACAGGAGTCTAGGGCAGTGGCTGCCTGTTGTCTATGTGAACCACACTTGTGAACTACAGTAAAACAGAAAAAGTTGACAACCACAGTCTGTGTATCTTTCTGTGGACATAGAGAGGAAAATGCAGCGCCCCTAAGACCAAACAGCACCATGCCCCAAATCTCAGAATGCCCATATTACCAGAGGCAGGGCAGGAGAAATAGACCTCTAATCATACTCCATCAAATTATGTATGACCCCACCGCCCCCATACCCATCAGAAATGAATTGATTCTAGCTAGGGTGGGTGGAGGGGGGAACGTTATATTTTTGACCCTATGGGTCCTAGGAAGTACAGCAAACACACGAATATACAACTTGGAAAAGCAAGAAGTGTGCTAAAAAGTTTTCCATAGGCAAATTTAACCTGCCAATCTATAGTTACTAAATAAATCATCCTGTTGATGTCCTCACTGACCATGACAATAGTACATGGTTAGTTTCCCACAGATGAACTCTTCTTGAACAACTTCTCAGTTCTCTGGGAACACATAGGATGTTTGTTGGTAGGAGGTCTTTGTTGGATAACTTAGCATATCTTGCTGTGGTTGTTAACAATTCCATTTTCTATTGTTTTATTTCATTTTGTTGCTCTTATACTCCATATGAGTAAAAATGTGGAAATAAAGGACCTGTTTCATTTAAATCACTCTTCAGAGTGGACCTTTTAAAAGACGTAGAGGACCTCAGATCACCGTTTTGCTCACTTGTACTGTTAGAGCTACTTATTCCAAGCTTTGGCTTGCAAGGATCCAATTACTTGTTTCTGTCTATTTACAACCTGTGTATATGTCCACGCTGAAGCCTAAGGGGCCATTTAAAAAGAGGCCTTTGTGAGCCACAGGCTTAAACATCCCAGGAAAGTACAGTACATTTTCTTATTTGGGATAGTTCCTGCTCTGTGCATTTCCTCTCAGTTTCAACACTTACACATCTGGCTGAAAGAAGCTGCCACTTCATGAAAGAACACTCATAAATCCGCAAGATTTTTTTTTCTTTCTCCATATTATGTGCCATCTCATTGAATATAAACAGGGAGGTTAATTGAAAGAGAGATGGAGGAGAAATTAAACAGTTAGAAGCAAACAGAAGTTCCCAATAGAAAGCAAAGAATATTCTTCGTTAGTCATCTTACTGTCTTCATAAACTGTTCATGCTTTCATAGGCATTTTGATAGTCAAATAGGCTGTGAATTTAGAGTGTTTGCTAAAAACCCTATCTACCTGAAAATATTCCATCTTGGTATTTTTATTAATGTGTTCATATTTTCCTCTCATTATGAATCATGTGTTCAGCAGATCGGGCACACTAATCATCAGGTTCATTGTCCCAAGTCCTTCTCCTTTCTGGGGTTATTAGGCTTTGACTAGTGGTGCATGCAGGTGGAAAATGCAGCAAAGGGAAATCTACTTTAAGAGTGAGGGAGAGGGAGGAGTTGGGGGTAGGGGCAGAAGGAGAGGGAGAGAGAGATTATCAAGTAGACTCCATGCCCAGAGCAGAGCCAGAGGCAGGACTCAATCTCATGACCCTGAGGTCATGACCTGAGCCGAGATCACGGGTCAGACATTCAACCAGCTGAGCCACCCAGGTGCCCCAAGGGAAATCTACTTTCAGCAATATTATGATTAAAATAAATATTTCTCCCTTCCTCCCCAAAAAGCATTTATGACTGTTGGACCCTTTCTTAAATTAAGAGAAGTTAGTTACATGATTGAACCGCAGCAGTTAACCACCAGCAATTATCACCACCATCATTTAATAGTAATAGCACTGCTGTAGATGCTCAGCTACCCTAATGTCATCCTTTGTATGTGACCGTTCCACAGGAGGGTCACACGATTATCACACTCACGTTCCTGTTTTTGTTTCTCATGAGAAAGGAAAGATGTAAGAATATTTAGAGGACCCAGGAGCAAGTTAAAGCATATTAAATATAATTAAGTAGTTTATAAATAGGAGTTGACATAATTGGAATATTATGTGGCTCTCTCTGTATAAAAGGCCAAAACAGTTCTGTATCGATCAAGGTCAGATCTGTGAACTGGGACATACTTGTCGTGGCCGAATTCAGTAAGTTCACTGTCAATGTGTTTAACCGAAACCAGAATCTATAATCACGTAAAGGCAACCTCAGTTGCTTCGGCCCTCCCTATTCTTCTTGGTTAGAAAGACAGGAAAACAGCTCTCAGGCCTGTGCCCGGAGTTAATTGGCCATGGAAGCAAGGCAGGTGCCACACCAGCCTCTGCTGAACAGATGTTTGTGGACAGAATCCCCAGCTTTTGAGTGCAATACAGCTAAGTATTCTGGACAACGATAGATCCTCAGTTACCACATTTTGAGTGTTACCAACCTGTACCTTCCCCCAGGAACTCTTCTTTGTAGCAGTTGCTGGAAAGAAATTGTCGCTACAGCCATCCATCTGTATCTGAGAGCCCTGGAAGTTATAGGGGTGAGACTGTGACCTCAAGGAGTGAAGGGAGCGGGGGTGGGGCCTGGGTAGCCCGTTTGATTGTCATCTACCATGGAAGGTTCTTACCAATGTAGGGAAGGCTCAGATCTGTCCGTAGATGGGAGGGTTGTCTCCTGGAGGCTGACTGGGCGTTCCCATTTCCCCACAGACGGAAATTGAGACTATGGGCTTAACACCGTTCACATGTTGGTTAGATAGAATGAAGAACCTCAGGTTGGAAGACGTATTTAAATCCTGGAACGAGATCCCAAAGAAATGTTTTCATCTCAATCCCTATGAGCTTTGGCAACACCATAATTATTTAGTTGTGGAACACTGGGGTTTTTGTTTGTTCTTTTTGTTAGTTTGGGGAGTATTCTTTTTTTTTTCTTTTTAAGATTTTATTTATTTATTTGACAGAGAGAGACACCGCGAGAGAGGGAACACAAGCAGGGGGAGTGGGAGAGGGAGAAGCAGGCCTCCCGCGGAGCAGGGAGCCCGATGCGGGGCTCGATCCCAGGACCCTGGGACCATGACCTGAGCCGAAGGCAGACGCTCAACGACTGAGCCACCGAGACGCCCCAGTTTGGGGAGTATTCTTAAGAGGGGAATTCTGTTTAACTTTTTTCCATCCATTAAGTCTCTTGAGTAGTGTCCCTATCTGAAGGGCCTCTGGAGGTCTCTTACAATTCTAGAATTTATTGATGACTTCTGCTTTATTTGGAAAATTATGGAATTTAAACAGGGGATTCCGTTTTTATTCTCAGTTTCATTTTGCTTTTGATTTTTCCTGTGGCATTTACATGCCTCCGTTACCTTCCATTTCTGAACTTCTTTCTTTATCCATTAAGCAATTATTGATCAGCTCCTCTGTGACATTTTAATACTTCTTATGCAAGTTAGTGGTAACATAAATGAGAAAAAGTCTGAAAGAAAAGGAAGATACGTTTTCAATCGGCTCTCTAATTTATCACTGCAACTTGTATCTTAACTGTTCCTAGCCCCAACTGATTTTTTTCCCCAAATATAAAATGTCTATAATAATCTGTATCATATGTGATTTTGAAGCAGAATACTCTAATGTTTAAGAGCTTTGGGGGAGAGATAAAAGATGAAGAAGAAAGAAAAAAGGGGCTTTTGGAATTTGAGTCATGGCCACACCATTATTTACGTAGCGTGTTGCCAGCGGTTGAGTCCTGTTCCCCAGCCTTGGTTCTTGAGTTGGACCAAGAGAGAATTCAGAGTCAAACTCTTCGGCAAGCAAGGGTTTAATGGCAGTTTAAGCAAAAGTACACTCTCCAGATGAGAGAGAGCTGGTGGGCCCCGAGGGGGCAGCTGCATTGGGGGTCAGGGTTGTCTTTCCTTCTTATGTTTGAATAGGTGGTGGGTCATAGCTAGGGTGGTTCCTGAGTAGGGTGCAGCCAGTCAAATAAGGGACTCCTCCTACCGGTCGGGAGGGACAGTTTTTGGCCCTCTGTGGTCCTTATCAGAACTGTCAAGGCAGCCTTCGGGGGCGTGGTGTCGAAACTGTAGGACAGCAGCGGTCGTTTGTATGCGTGTCCCCTGGGGTCTGAGCCGGCTGGCTCTTTGAAACTGGTTTCCGTAAGAAAGCACTCGTTCCCTGCTCATATCTAACTGCCTACTCTATCAGTGTGACCTTGGGCAAGTCATTTAACCTCCCTGAGTATGTTTCCTCATATGTAAATATTATGTATAGGGTTGTTAGAACCAAAGGCACTACTGTAGTGTAAATCACTTGTGAAAATGCAAGCAAATAGTGTCCAATACATGAGAATTCTTAGAAGTATAAATGAGGCAAACTGCAGCCCAGACAATGTTTTTTTGGGTGCTGAAACTTACAAAAATAAATAAATAAAACAAAATTGCCATCATTGTTATAAAATGTAACCTAGTCTCAATGGGTGTGGCTTATCAAGAAGTTAATATGTTTGAGTTGAGGGTTTTGAGAGGTGTTGCTTTCAGAAAGAAAGAAAAAGAAGGAAGGAGGGGAGGGAGGGAGGGAAGGAAGGAAGGAAGGGAAAGGAAAGGAAGGAAGGAAGGAAGGAAGAGTTTAGTGTGGTATTTGTCTTCCAGTGATGTCTCAAACACAGACTTGTTTATTGAGCTACATTGATTTTCATGTACTTTCAGGCAATTCAAATGGAAATTTGGCCTAGGGGAAATCCTAATTCCTTTAAGCTACAAAAGACCAGCTATTTGTTTTTATTCTAATTCTTTAGTACAGTGGGAACCGGGATCATTAATGATCACAAAGGCATGCTTTGTTTGTTCAGACAAAACTTATACAGTAGTCAGCATCCCTCTATTAAATACTGTGGTTGCTCTGGGCTTTGGGCTGCAGAAGATTAGAAATTAAAGATGAAATACACAAAGCTGAGGGAGTTATCCACTAAACAATATGGGGGCAAAAACAAACAATGAATCGTGGAACACTACATCAAAAATTAATGATGTAATGTATGGTGATTAACATAACAATAAAAAATTTAAAGGAAAAAAATATGGGGGCAAAAGAGAGAAAGATCAAAACTATATCAGTGTGGACAGAGCTTAGCCTTGTTGTTCTAATTCTTATCTCAGGATAATGCTGAAAGAATAGTATTTTCGTTGTTAAATTTAGAAATAGGTGACAATTTGGGAGAAAAAAAAATGACCACTCTGATAGATACTTCACTTAGATTACAAAATCAATATTCTTTGTAACTTGTAATGTTCCCAAGTTGGGAATCATATTTATAATAACACAGATCATGGAAATTCTCAAACTATCTTTCTACATTTTTATTGAAACTTTATAAGTCCCCCTTAAAGGAATACAGGGTACCACATGACACCTGCAAATGAGTGCTCTGGGAGACATTTGGCTTCACATCTGTCAGAATGATGTAGTAGTTTGAAAAAGGGGTGTCCAGTGCCACCTGCCTGGATCCCTGGCAGGTCCAGTGACATACTTGTCATCAAACTGGAAAAGCTGGAGCATCTCACTTGCACAGCCCCTTCTAAGGTCTTGCAAGGGGACGTGGGTTTATATGGTCACATGTTCATCTAAAACTTGCAGATCAGTTAGGACCTTTATCTTTTTTCACTTCAACTTCCTTTCCATCATGCCTTTCCTTGTATAGGATGGCCCTGGAGTGACACTGTGGGCACTTTAAGGACTCAGCTAAGGAGACTTTGAGCTGGGGATACATTTAGTGTAGATTTAATTGGATATATTTATGAGGTGTGGAATCATTGCTGTCTGTGGTTGTTATTGCTAGCCATCCAGGAATATTCCTACCACCTGCTGACTCACCTAGTGACAAGGAAGTCCAGGGTCAGAGATTATATGAAGCTATGAATTTGTCCTGCGGAGCCCTGCACCAGACGTAAATAGGTAGTAAAGGAGAAATAAGGTTTGAAATGTACGGAAACGGAAGTTAGTCTGTGGAAAATTCCTCTTGTCATCAGAGGTATTATAAAATGCCTAATCAAAAGGGAACTTTCCTCCTGTCAGAAATGTACTTGACAATGGAACTTAGATAATTATAAACTTGCCAGAATTTTCTCCTTTTTGATGAGTATTTCTTTTCTGAGCAATTTATCAGAATTCTTGCATTTTGAGGGCACAAACCCGTAAGCAGTGTTGCAAAATTGAGTCCATCAGCGTGTGAAGTCACACGTGCTGTGCATCGCAGTGTAGCCCTGAATCGTAGGAATGTCGCAGAAAAAGATTTCTTGTTTATGTGACATGAAATACTGATATTGACAAAGATAATATAAAACTCAATATTCTGTTGTGTTTCTTTTTGTTTTAGGTTCTTATTTAAATTCTGGTTAGTTACATATAGTGTAATATTGGTTTCAGGAGTAAAATTTAGGGATTCATCACATACATACAACACCCCGTGCTCATCACAAGAGGTGCCCTCCTTCACGCCCATCCCCCACCTGGCCCATCCCCCACCCACCTCCCTGGGGCAACCCTCAGTTTGTTCTCTAGAGTGAAAAGTCTCTATGGTTTACCTCCCTCTCTTTTTCTTTTTCTTCCATCCCCTAGGCTCATCTATTTTGTTTCTTAAGTTCCACATATGAGTGAAATCATCGAACACTCATAATATTCTATGAGGATATCACAACAGAGTATCTAATGAATGTCATCAATTCAGAGTATTTAAGATTTGTTTATTACCTAATAAAGTCTTCCCAGCTTAGCAGTAATGCCAAAAATTTACGTGGCATTAATAATAACACATTTTGAAGCCAAATGAAACTTTTCTAAGCTATCAATTATGAAAACTATATTAAATAATTACATTGAATAAAGGCTAAATTATCTTTGCTTTCTATCGATAGAAAATATTACAAAATCATTATCTTATAAAGAAGCAATGAAAGAGTAAATATTGCCCAAAAATATAGAAAGAAAAGCGTTTATTAGAGACCAGTCAGGCACTTAATAAAAAAATGTTATGTGCTTTTCTGACACTTGTGGTGTTAATCAGCTCAGAAATAATTTCCTGTGATTTCTTACTCTAAATAACTCCTCACCTTATACCTAATTTCATATTCATAATTTGGTATTCTTTTTCTTAATGAGGGCCCCCCCACATTATGTAATTTCAGACCCCACAAAACCTGGATCCGCCTCTCTTCCCAGCTCTGTTTCTTGATAGCTGTGTGATCCTGGGGAATTCACTTCTGTGCTCTGTGCTGCAATTTCCTCATCTCCAGAGTGGGAGTGAAAATAGCACAGCTTCAGAGTGCTATTTCGCAAGAGTGTGAAACGACTTCAAACGTGTAGAAGAACACTTAGAACAGGACCTGGCACAAGTAAACACCATCTAGATGTTTCTTACTGTTACTGTAACTGTCGGGAACTGAAACTCACGTCAAGGTCACAGTGACTGATTCTTCCCTGCTGAGTCTTCTCTGTCTGCAGAGGAATTAGCCAACAGAAAGACAGGAGTGCCTGCTGGTTCCAGAACTGCTACGCCCCTCCACGTGCTGACCTGACCCACTGCCACTGTGGACAGGGATGCCTCCTGATCTGTCAAACATGGTAGAGGGTGGGTCCACAGGAGTCAGCAGGCACGGAGTGGAGTGGAAGGAAATTCTTCTAAGCCGACTTGGTTGGCAATAAAAATCCAGAGAGGCCAAAAAGCCTCCATGGGGCATGCAAGAAAGAGAAGTTCTTAAGATCCTCTCTGCTCTGCAGTCCTAGCTACTCTAAGTCATTTAATGTGACAAAGAGGACAGCAATTCCTAAGAGACCATTGAAAGCCCCCTCAGAGCTCATTGTGTATCCCATGATCTGAGCACCAGGCTGATTGTTAGATATCTGTTTTTTTCCTTTGAGGTCAATTGTGCCCAATTGGGGCCTCCCCGTGTTATTTTTTTCATTTTAGTCTTCTGTGTTCAGTTCCCAGTTTAGACATGGTAATCTAAATCTGTAATCCCCTCAGAATGGGTTGGGTTTTTTAATTTTTTTTTTTTTTTTTTTTTTAAGCAATCTCTACACCCAGTGTGGGGCTTGAACTCACAACCCTGAGATCAAGAGTCATGTGCTCCACGGACTGAGCCAGCGGGGTGCCCCTGGGGATTTTTTTTTTTTTTTTTTTTTAATGAGGCCCTTTGGTCCCTTCTAAAGAGGCAAAACTAGTCCCTTGACCTTTCTGAATGGTGGAGGCCCTATTAGGTTGTCAGTGCTCTCTCTACTTGGTTTCAATCTTTTTAAAACTATCCCAGAGATAATGCTTATTTTACTAGTTAATTCAACGATGCTGCATTTTGCTTCATTATGATAAAGAAGTGCCTGTTGGTGACAGTAGCTAGGTAGCTGTTTTCATTTTTTTTTTAAGATTTTATTTATTTATTTGAAAGAGAGAGAGAGTGGATGCACAAGCAGGGAGGAGGGGCGGAGGGAGAGGGAGAAGCAGACTCCCCACTGAACAAGGAGCCCAATGTGGGGCTCGATCCCAGGACCCCGGGATCATGACCTGAGCCAAAGGCAGACGCTTAACCGACTGAGCCACCCAGCGCCTGTTTTGGTGTTTTAATGGACCTAGCCTTTGGGTGGTCTTTTTCTTCACTGTAAGTTGTTCTATTGTAGGAGTCTTTTTTCTTTACGTGTACCGATTTCAGCATAAAAGGACAGGAAGTTGTGGGTTCAGTGTAGGTGTAGCCAGCACCTTCAGCAGGGGCCGCTCGGCACTCTGGGCTGAAGGATTCTTTCACTCTGAGCTTAGTAGCCGGTTGCAGGAGAGAGTCATCAACCAGCAGAAATGAATTTAGTGGGGGGCACCTGGGTAGCTCAGTCGGTTGAGCCTCCGACTCTTGATTTCAGCTCAGGTCGTGATCCTAGGGTTGTGAGATCGAGCCCCACGACGGACTCACACTCAGCGGGGAGTGTGCTTGGGATTCTCTCCCTCTCCCTCTGCCCCCCTCCACAAACGCATGTGCACTCTTTCTCTCTCTAAAATAAATAAATCTTTAAAAAAATGAATTTGGTGGTTGAAATTTGAAACTTTAGTAAGTTTGACTGTGTTACTGTCATATTTTAGTCTTCGGTACTGCGTTTGGTCAAGGTTTTTGCATCACTCTTAATTTCTGCTCACTTTAAGAACCTGTATCCTCTAAAGCTTCAGAGTTGTTAAAATTTGACTCCTCTACTAACATTTTGTGAAGTCCCTTGCAACTTTAACTTTGTAGCATCCCATCCCCCCTTACTTTGTTAACCTGCCTATGCAAGTCACATAACGTCTCGAGAGCCCCCTTAGAATTACATCCTCCAGTCCGACAAATCCTCAAGAAGATTTGGATTCGAATCTTCACGTAACTTTTGCACCTGATTTGCTGTGTGACCGTCAGCAAAATCATAGTCCCAAGGGCCAACTTGATAAATGTTCTCTCATCGTCTTGATGATTTGTTTCCCTAGACTTCATTTTCTTTACCCCTAAGAATGGGAGTAACTGTTGTAGACATAAACAACTTTTACTGTTGACATCAGGCATTTGAGTCCCCCTTCTGCTCTGTCCTGTCTTTCATGCTGTAATTTATCCCCAGAGAAAAGAGAGGCAGTGACCTAGCCGTATCCCCGAGCCGTAAAACCTCGGTGATGGTTAGCCTCTTTCGGGAAATGTTAAATGTGTTCTGTATTTCAGAAAAGGGACCTTTTATTTTTTATTTTTTATTTTTTTTTGGATTTCTAAAGCTCAGTTCTGAATGTAGTCATTGTTTTGTGGATGAATGTATTTGGATTAACATGTATTTTTCCATGTAGATGATTTATACATGGCCTTACAAGGATGAGAATTCTGGGTTCTTTAGAAGGAATAGGCTTCATATACTTTAGAGTCATATGATGATGAATTCTATACTATGATCGTTATTTGTGTACAGATTTTCCCTCCCATCTACGTGCTGTGATAGAACTTGGGTCTCACCAGCTGCTATAAATTAAGCTGATTCCTGCTCAGCTTTCACTGTAACTGCCACCGGCTATAGAGGCAGTATGTTTGGGGGAAAAAAATGGAAAATTAAATCCACTGTCATGTTTTTCAAATTGCAGCAGTGTATAAGAAAATGCTGATTGTTTGTGTTGTTTTACGATCACTTAGGTATCATTGAAATATGCCTGATTTCTTTGAAATTGATCAACCTCATTCCTTCCTTTCTTACTGTCTTGTGTTTATTTTTCACCGTGAACTTAGTGGTTTTCTAGCTAGCTTTTTTTTTTAAGTCTCCCCAAATAATGTACTGTGTAGGTGCTCTGCATCTTAGACAAATGATTTATAAATTATAATTATTATACCAAGGAATATTTTGAATCTGTTAATTTGAATTAAAATGTTATATGCCATAACATATTTTTAAAGTATGAATTTACCCATACCTAGGAGTTCCCTTTCGCTTTTTTAAACTTCATTTCTCATCTTGTCAATTTAAGTTCTTTTTTTTTTAATGATTTTTTAAAATTTACTTAGAGAGCGCACAAGCAGGAGGGGCACAGGGAAAGGGAGAGAGAGAAACTCAAGCAGACTCCCAAATGAGCACAGAGCCTGGATGCAGGGCTTGATCTCACGACCCTGAGATCATGACCTGAGCCCAAACCAAGAGCCGGACGCTCAACCAAACAGAGCCACCCAGATGCCCCTAAATTGTCTCTTAAAAGTTTGTAGAGAGACATGATATCTGAAAAAAAGCCAGTCATATGTCAAATTTTTATCATACTGTTTTATTAACCGCCTGCCATTGTGTTCCTTTACTAATATACTACAGTATCTTTTTCTGTTTGGAACACCTCATTGATTTGCATCTCTTAAAAACCATCTTAAGACCTGAATTTCCACCAAAAAGCTAGTATACAGGAGGTTTTAAAGCTCGACTGACTGGATATACAATTTAACTAGAAATAAAGATGGAAAACCCTCCTTTCAGTTCTTGCCAAGTTCATCAGAAGGCTTTTATTGAGGAGGTTAGGTTCAAGGCATTTGGGAGTGAAACCAGCTGCAAAATAATATGGTGTCAGCTATTTTACAATGGTAGCAAGGAAGGGAAAGGCTGTGAGTAGTGTCGGATTATAAATTATGTCCGTTCTCCTTAAAGCTCAGGCCGGGGAACTGCGGAGCGCCAGCCAGCTAAGGTAGTATTCTGTGTAGAGGGTCCTTACTACCCTAGTGGAGGAAATAAAAAGTCAGAACTTTGCATCCCGTTTAATCTAAGGGTGGAAGAATGAAGCCCACAATTTTAAGGGATATGATTCCTTCCCACAGTGGTACATTGGTATCCTTAACAATGGCAGAATTTACCTCTAGCATTTCTTGAATGTGACAATTTGAAAATAGCCTTCTCCCATCCTGAAACAGTTCCTTTCCCACCTCTCAGTTTTTAAACTTCAAGTGTGCTTCTGGTGTTAGTCCACACAGAAGCCATGCCTCCCCTTTCTTTTTGTATTTAAGATACTATATTCACAGATTACAGTGTGACTAGAGCCAGTTTTTTTTCTATTGCTCTTCTTCATGATGGGTTCACTGACCCTCTCCTGTCTGAGTGCCTCTTTAGTGAAGCTGGAAAACAGCTGTCTGAAATATGGCTATTAGTTCTAGGGTTTCGCTGACATGTGCCTTGGATAAATTAAGGAGCAGTCAAAGGAAGTCCATAAATATGAATCCTTTGCCAGTTGCTTTTCCATTAAACTCTGTTGGTTGAATGAAATTAACAAATAATTATGCTGGTGGGGAATCTACTACATCCAAATGTAATATAATGTCTTCCTTTAACGACAGAGCTTAATTTTTCCTGTACACCAGATTAGTTTTTAGGGTAATCTACATTGCAAATTGGCCGATTTGCATTAGAACCATGCCTACTTGTTCTGATTTGTCAACACCTCTTTTTTAAAAAAAAGTCTTTACCATTGAGCATGGGTGGGTAAGACCATCTGCTTGTGGAGCTCGCTGGCAGCTCCATCACTTAACACATGAGACAGGGTACAGCTGTTTAATTGTTATGGTGCTGAATGATTACCATTCTATTCAAAATTAATATTTATATATGTGTGCATAGAAAGCATGTGGTTAAACATAAGTGATCTAATTGTGAATTAATGGCATTAAGTGTTCATTAATTAGTCCCCCCATGAACAATGAAGGGTAAAATAATGCTTTTCGCATACACTCCCAACTCTTGGCTTTTAAGAAGAGTCCCCAGGAGTGATTATTATGCATGTGAGTAGTCCACTCCAAATGCATTGGTGTGTAGAGAGAAAAAAAAAAAAAAAAATCACTGTATACCTGCCATGAAAAACAAAGAGAAAAGTATCTATATGGTGATGACATATACCCTAACTCTTTCCTGCCCCCAAAAGCATGATCCTCTGAACTGTGACCCGTGTAGGTTCAAGCCACGCAGTGCAGGCCTACAGGTATGTCTGCTATGATTGCATGTACCAGCATGTCACCCACAGGAGCCACCACAAGCAATTGGGAGCACTTGCTCAGCTGAGAGTGGGTTTCCTCCTATACTTAGGAATGGTGACCCACAAACTTAACAGCATTCTGCTACAAAAAGTTAGCAACCTATATTCCATCATGTCTGCTCAGTACATTTGATAGTGAGGAACAAAAATGAAAAATTGTCAGCAAAATTGCAATGTAAGGATAGAGAAATGCATGTAAAATAGGATATTTAGATGTCTTTGTTTCCAAGTAGCTCCTATAAAAAGTGACTTGTATTTATGGATATTTATACAGATATTTATACGGCTTCAGGAAATACTGACTTGCCCTGCCCAAGTACGATTACTAAGGAGGGAACGTACAATATATAAGGACAAGTTGTGATGGGTTCTTTATTCCCAAAAGCTGAATCACATTTTGATTGGGAAGTATGTATCTACGCCAGTAGAGGGTTTATGGGAGACAAAAAAGAAAACTTCTGGCACAAAAGTGGAATTCCCCACCCTGGGAATTAGCCAGTTCACATAAAGAGTGTTCCCATGAAAGGGAGACTCTGTGGAGGAGGTAGAGAGTAAGAGGGCTTATCCTGACATTATTAGGGTGGAGTGGGCCTCATGGCTTTGAAGACAAAACCACTGGCAATTCCCAGCTCCTTCAATTAGTCAGATTTCTTACATTCTTCAGTCTCTTAAAAGATACCAATTGCTTCCTGCATCAGTCCCTTCTAAACTCTTACTAATAAGATGAATTAATACTACCTAGTATTTATTGAGTGTTTACTGTGTGCTAAGGCAACAATGCAACGTTCTCTGCATACAATACTTTTTTAATCCTCACAACCTCAACAGATAGTAGCTGTTAAAATCTCCATTGAGGGGCACCTGGGTGGCTCAATCAGTTAAGCCACTGACTCTTGATTTCTGCTCAGATCATGATCTCAGGGCCCTGGGATCCAGCCCCATGGGCCTCCGTGCTCAGCGGGGAGCCTGCTTGAGGATTTTTCTCTCCCTCTGCCCCACCCGCCTGCTCATAAGCACAGGTGTGGCCCTCTCTCTCCCTCTCTCTCAAATAAATAAGTAAAAATCTTTTTAAAAAATAAATAAAATTAAATCTGCATTGGAGGAATGCAGGCTCAGAGAAGTTACCTAATTTTTTTATGGTTGCACAGCTAATAAGTAAGAACCTGAACCCACAGGAGCCATCCCCAAGCCCATTCTCTTGAGCAATAGGCTATGCTGTCTCCTTTTAAATTGTTTTTGCACGGATGTGTATAGGGGAATAGGCAAAAATTAATTTTCTTCTGTGATAAAGAGAAATTAGTATCTATGAACCTGTCACAAAAGACTGAATTTTCATAGAAACTGGTGCAGTAATAATGTCAATGATGTCTCAATAATAAAGTGTCAGTTCTTTTATTCAGCAAAATTTAAATTATAGCTGATAATAGGACCCATGGCTTGCCAAAATAAAAGTAACAATTACAGCAACAAATAAAGGCTTGAGGAAAATGAATTTATACTGTGAGAGATTTAAGAAAATTGTAAACTATTTATTGAAAATTCCATATACCTAACCTTCCAAATTTTAAACTTACTTCCAGTTCTTTTCTCAGCTGAAATTAGTAGGCTAAATACCATGTACAGACATTGACCAGTGAAAAACACTCACAGTGTGTAGATGACATGTAACTAGTATCAGCAAATGCAAGTGGTAAACATCTGCACATGCTCTTCTCTCGCCCACAAATAAAGAAACATTACTCCCTGTGTAAGTCGCCTTTGAAAAGAGCCAAGATTATCTATGGTTTTCCCAAAATAAATTACGGTTTATCTTAGGTGAGTTAAAGATTGTTCAGTTATGTTTATTGTCTTCCCTGGTGTCTTCAAGAAAACTAATAAGAGGAAGACCCGATATATTTCACATAATTATTTACAAGTCTTATTCTATAAATTTTCCTTAAATACTAAATTTTACACAGAGGCAGAAGCAATGATGGCAGCCCAGAAATTATATTCATTGCTATTGATCAGTTCGGTCGGTTATTTTTATGGTTTCCTGCCACTCGACTTGTTAGTACTATACAGACATGACTTTAATCATTGTCATAACCAAGTTCATTGTATCAATTTAAAGATCCGAATATTCACTGATGTAAAAAATGTTTGTGTTACAGTTTTTATTTATTAAGGTTGAGAGCTGGCTCCGGATAGTCTTGTTCCCAAATCAAGGTGCCGAAACAGACCTGACAATTTTTAAATCTAGGAAACCCTAAGAAAATGTGGTTATGCTTATGTCTGCCAGGGAGTGCAGATCTAAAGGAGACGTGTGCTACCGACATGTTTATGTATGTGGTCCAGGGGATGAAGTCCCACCACGTGTGGAGACCACAGAACTCCTGGATCACATGCTGAACAACACTCATCTCCGTGTAAACTGTGTACTTGCCAACGTCAGTGAGTCAGTGTGCTGTCCCCATTCTGAGTGTGCCACGCTTCCTTCCATTATGTAGACATAGTCCACGGTGAGGCACGAAATTCTAAACTGAGGGAAAAATACCAAACATTTTTCTTTCGGTTATCTTTACAAAGCTTTGCAGCTTATGGCACTTTTCCAGCAATGCTGACTTGATGAAATTCGGTTTGTCTTATAGCCCCTTTTCCATGGAATCTCTTTTTTTTCTGGACTGATGTAAATCAAGAAAATATTCTTTCACTTCCTTGGAATGTCTTAGGGTAGTGGTCCAAACTGAAGTACGGTATTTTGCTGGGGTAGGGCGCATGTAAGAGGCCAGTGTATTTGTACAGATAATTTGTTTACCAAATTTCCAATCTATAAAAAAGAACAGAATATGTAAAGTTTCAAAAACAATTTGTTTGAAACAGGTTTTCAAAAATGCATTGCCAATGTTAGGGAAGCAAAAGCTCTTCCAAACCACATGCACACGTGTGTGTACACACAAATACTCACACAAACTTTTTTTCCCCACTGGCACACCTCACTTTCTAGTTGTTAAAATTCAAATTAAGTGACTTGTCTAAACGGGATAAAATATTTGTGATGTTTTATTCTAATCTTAGAATGAGAATTCTATGGTGAGGGAGAACATAGTCTAGTAAGGGGTCCGAGTAAATTGTTTTATGACATTTAAAATTAGATCACTGCCATAATCCTTTATGACAAGGTAATCAGTAATTGGCAGTGTGTACCAATTAAGGAACATCAAACCAATGGGTGTGCAGCTTGTACACTGATTTAAACAGTTACTGATTGGAATAAATGGATTTAATATGTACTTATTTGCAGACTGTTGCATTCCTGTCATCCTCCAGGAGCTGGTAGTGAATAATCTAAGAATGATACCTACTTACAATTTTAATGAGATACTAATGTGAATCATTTTTTTAAGTCTGGGTTATAAAGTATAAGGAAACACCCAATGCTAAATCAAAATTTGTCCTCAATTCCAAGGACGTTGCGGTAATCGGCATAGTGAAGAATATGGCTGTGTTTTATTATGTTCTCATCTGATTGAATTATCCTCTTCTGAAGACGGGCGCCCAAGATTTTATTGTTGTAATTAAACTGAGAAATATTTCCCGCTTCTGGATTCTGTGCTGTTTGCCTGCATCTAGGCTCTACCCAGGAGTCAACTCAGTGGCCCAGTGAAAATACTGTACCATTTAATATGCTCCAACCAAGCATACTGTCAACAGTAGAAACAATGTGAATAGAATAGTTTGTAACTATATACATCAGCAACTATGTATACACAAACGATTTCTATTTTTCCCTTGTGAGCTGTCTAATGGATATACAAGCAACTTGGTTTGCCCTTGTTTCTTCTTTGTGTTTTTAAGAGTTCTTTTGACACTGAAAGGAAATTTGGCATTGATCCCATTCTGTGTAGACCTCCAAATATCCTAGTTCTTCCCCCAAGGTGGACATACATCCTCCACTGACCTCTTTTTTTAAATGAGCAAGCTTCTTTTGGACTACCACTCAAAAGACATTTCTTATACAGAATTTATACCTTAACGGAACTACTTCTGTTCTTTTATTTTTCAAACTCACTTGTTTTAATTTTTTCTTGGTTTTCTCCCTCTATTTTAATATCTTGCCGGTTGGTTTTCCAAACTTTGGGTTTTTCGAACACGTTACAGCAATTCTTTTTTTTTCTTTTAAGGTTTTATTTATTGATTTGCCAGAGAAAGAGCACAGGCAGGGGGTGTGGCAGGCAGAGGGAGAAGCAGATTTCCCCGAAGAGCAGGGAGCCTGATGTGGGGCTCGATCCCAGGACCCCTGAGACCATGACCTGAGCCGATGGCAGACACTCAACTGACTGAGCCACCCAGGCGCCCCCGGTTACAGCAGATCTTATCATAAAGCTTTCTTTAGTCTACATAAAGTACTCTCATATTTATGAAGCTGTGTCAATAGATGAATATTTTAAATTAGTTTGGATTTTAATATTACTTCCTGAGGTCTCCCTTTAATTGTCAGTGTTGAATTAAGGATTTCCACATTTTTTCATCTTATTTTTTCATGCAACCAAGTAAATTTATTGACCATTCCAAAAACGGATGATGCTTCTAGTCTTCCATAGGTTACATAGTTCCGATTCTTCTGAGTTGTGACTATAGCTGATTATCAAGTGCATGGACTTTGGCCACAGGCTACTTGGTTGGAATTTTGGCCTTGCCACTTGCTGGCATTTTGACCTTGAGAAAGTTGTTTCACTGTACCTCTGTTTCTTCATTTATGAAGTAGGGAAGATAATAAAAGTACCTATTAACCCATAGGGTGGTGAAAATTAAGTCATCTCGTAAAATGCTTAGCATAGTTTTCAGCACTTAGTAAGAGTAGTAAATGGTAGTTATTGTTAATACTATTTTATGTAGTTAGGATGGATGGATGGATTGGAAGAGGGGAGAGGAACAGATGAATGAAGAGAGGGGAAGGATTTTGGAAACGAGGTATTGCTCACACATGCTTCTCAAAAAGCAGCCACTGTATTATTCATAGAGTTTCTTCAAAAGCTGCAAACACGTGTAAGATGTACTAGAACCCCCATAATAAGGACATTTAATCATTTTATTCAGCAGATATTAAGAATCCCTTATGAACCAGGCAATGGGAAGACAGGGATTAGCCTGGCCTTGGACTTTACATTTCTAATGGAGGAGATTCACACATTCAATTCCATATGTCTATATATCATTAAAGCCTTAGATTTTTTTTTTAAGATTTTATTTATTTATTTGTGAGAGAGAGAGAGAAACAGCATGAAAGGGGAGAGGGTCAGTGGGAGAAGCGGACTCCCCGCTGAGCAGGGAGCCCGATGTGGGACTCGATCCCGGGACTCCAGGATCATGACCTGAGCCGAAGGCAGTCGCTCAACCAACTGAGCCACCCAGGCGTCCTTTTATGGAATCTCTTAATGAACTGATCACAGCTAGTTCTTGTTTCTCCTCTTCTCCTTTCACATCTACTCTAGTGTCCATACTCCGAGACTTCTTCCAAGACAAGGACTCAGTGAGAAAAAAGGGAAGAATCAGATAACTAAAGGAAATGGAGGGAGGTGGGTGCCCATAATTTTGATAGATCAGCAGATGAGGCACCAACATGTAGGTAGACTTTCCCCGTTGCTCTTCCTTTCTAGTGTACTCATTAGGAATTAAAAACCGTTCAAGACTAAATATGAGCAAAGTCCCTCCTACGGGACCTTAGACTCCAGATCCTTCCTACGGGGTACAGATGAGAGTAGATCATTTTGTGTCTGCCTCCACCCATCTTCCCCAAAACACAGAGGGGAAAATACGATCATTAGGGTCTTTGAATAAAGAAATTATTCTTTTTAAAAAGAAACATCTGGGGGTAGTGTGTGAAAAGGATACAGTACTTCTCATTTGCTTGGGTGATACTGGAGGCCTCTGGGCTATTCATATGATAAAAATATTCTTGATGGCCCAGACCTTTCTTCCACATCTGCAATTGCACCGAATCTTTGCCCACATGAACCAGCAAGTAGGCCAGGAACCTCCAAACCCATGGGCTTGAAACCCGAGCAGTCATTTCATCTGTTACGTTCTAGAGATGACTGTATCTGAATGTATTTTGAAAGAGAGGCAACACAGACCAAGAATTAGCTCTGACGTTGAAAAGACACTCAACTGCATTCTGCCATTTAAGTTAGGTCCACCTGGCCATTTCCCAAGGAAGCCATGTAGAAAACATCTAAGAGACAGTAGAACTACCCTCTGGCTTTGTAGCTATCTGCTTAAATTCATGTTAGGTCAGGAATAATTGCAAAGTACTTCTGAGTAAGAAGAGGCATCATGACGGAGACGGTGCCCCTGCACACACTGTCTGTCCCTCCTCAGTCTCTCCATCTGTACTCACTGTATCAACTGTGTTTATATCATAGGGTTGTGGGGAAGATTAAGTGAAAGCCCAATAGAGAGGGCTGAGAGCAGTATCTGACACAAAGTGAATCTTTATTATTTTCAGGGAGTAGAGCTGGGATCAGAGTACTTTAGGCGTGTCCCCTACATTCTTCTGAATCTGGTCTGGACCTGGACCAAAGCTAGAAATTTGGGGATCATTAATACATCAGCCGGGTGCTCACAGTCTGCAATTTATAGGACCAGAGCCCATGGAAGAGCTGAAACCACAGACAGCATTTTGTGTCTGTAAGCATGCGTGCATTGTGTCGGGGGGCGGGGGGGGTGGGGGTGGAGTCCGTAGCTCACACCACTTTTCTGAGACGTGAGACCCCAGAAGAATTAAGAATCACTGTCTTACAGGAAATACGGTAATTCTCACCCCCTGTGTCCCACGCGGGTCTTTTTAAAAGATAAAGAACTGAAACTCCAGGGAGAGTGTTTTATGAATACATTTTCCTGGAGAATAGTTTTAAGAGGTTCCATCTTATACATCTAGCACTGATGTTTATAAGAGTTTTCTTCTATAAAGCAAATTTAAAACTTTTGGTGAGTAGATCTAATAGGAAGGATTTTGTTTTTGTGTCAGAGCACACAGTTTTCAAAGCAGGTTTTTTGCAACTTAATGTGCATTTCAGCCATTGTTAGGTATATTAATTTTTAAATATACTGTATTATTTTTACGATTATTGTTCCTAATGGCTTCTTGCAACATGCCTGCATTTTTCTGATAATTTCCTGTAATGATGTTTTTATTGTCGCATTATTATTTTTAATAATTATTTGAACCTCATATATCGACATCTCCTTTTAGCGTCTTTATTATTTAGAACGAGGCTTTTGTGCGATTGTCAGAAATTTTCATCTTCGAGGACAAAATATACGTGGTGGATTTTACCCCTTTCTGTCTTGGTTTGAAACTATCAGCCTCAAAAAAAAAAAAAAAAAGAAAAAAGAAACTGTCAGCCTCACAGTTATTTCCTATGATATAAAATGCAAATGACAAATCTTGGTATCTTTTCTCAGTATGGATCCTGTTCTTATGGTTGGTTTTAACTGTTTGCAACATTTGTGTTAAATATTTTTAATATCTAAAGTGTTATATAACTTTAAATTATAAAATTGACCTGTTGTATATTTGAACTATATTTGCTAATTTCATCTCCACTTTTGTTTGTTCTTTTGACCCAGTGACAAACCTACCTTTACCTGTAATCAGTCCACTGTTTTGTATAATTGATTCTGTTTGCTAAAATAATAGGATTGGCTGGATTATAAATAATCCATTCCTCCTTTAAAACTACTAATCCAGATCAGAATTAATTGCATTCCTTATTTTGGTTGTGTTACCCGAAGTGGACCATACATAAAAGCAAAAGACTGTCCAACTAAGATCTGCGTGATTAATTTTTATAAATTAAGAATTCCTTCAAAAATACTACCCTGTCTGAATCAGAAACTCCAGAATTTTTAAACAAGGCACTTTGTTTACATTTAGATCATCAGTTGAGCTATTATGAGTCTCTAGTATATTATATAATGTCCGCAAGGGATCACTGAGAAATCATATGCATGATGTTATACAATAGTACACTTTTATTTTAACATCTGAAAATAGAATTATTTTCATTAAGTTCTCATTTCAGAGTCATACCTACTAGGAGTGTTTCTTCACCTTAATTTCCCCTGCAATATATTGTCAATTAGTTATAAACACTTATGTTTAAATGCAATTCAAAAGCCTCTAATGGAATCCTGTGGCAACGTGAAGAATCCTTTTATATATCCACAGTACAGATGTGTCAGAAGCATTTATGGTTTTGTTTATGCACATGACAGAACTACCAGATCTGAGTGGCTCGACTGGAAGTTAGAGTTTAAATCATTCTGTTAGGAGTTCGGCTATCACTTGCATGTGTCAGTAATGAAAAATCATCAACATAAGCATCTTTGAAAAGCAACTTTAGATCATTAAAGATGTATGAATTTTGACAAAGCAAGAAGATTTCAGACTTATTAAGAATATATTACGTCTCTATGCTGAGTGAAGGGAGAGAGGTGTGTATGCCTCCGTTCAAGAGGAAAGGTGTAGCCAAATTGTAACCTCATGAAAGATTAAATGGACAGGTACAGTAAAAGACTTCAGGCTTAATCCTGACTGTTCCTACAGAGCTTCTGTGAGAAACAGAGCTGTTCCAGGACGAATCCTGAAAAGAAACAGGATCTTAGGAGAGTCTGTATCTCGTAATAGACTACATATGCGATACACCACTATCCATCCGACATGTAGTCAAGGGCCACGGGGTAGTCATTCTCTATAGAGTTTACACATGCCTTTTTCATATTATATTAAGTTTGCTCCATTTGCTCAAAGATTCTCAATTACTTCCTTTTTTTTCTTATTTACTAGACATTAAAGTTTGATAATATGTAAATACACAAGTGGCTCAAGACAGAAGGTGAGGGCAGCAGGATTTCAGTGTGTTTATCTCTCAGGTTGAAGAAAGCCAGCATCAGAACACACATAAATGGTTCCTCCACAGCTTCTGTGTTGTCCTTTTTGCCCTGACCCGTGCAACCCTTACAAAACTACTTTGTTAAAAGCAAACGCTTAAAAATTAGCATTATTTTGTTTGTTTATTTGTAATTCTCATCGGCCTAAATTTCGCAATTTCTTTAGTAAAAAGAATTGATTCCATTTGTTCTACTTAGCTATTAAAGTATAATCTCCAGAAGGATCCGGGTGGGTGCATTCCAGGTAATCTGTGAAAGGTAGTGTTAGTTTACCTGCACACTTCTCTTGAAAATGCTGAGTATTTCCTGGAATCATGACCACACTTACTGAAACATGAATATATTGCAGTTTTAGAAGATAATGAAGTGCATCTCTGTCGTGTGATGTGAGTCTCATGTTAGCTAGAGCTACTCGATTTGCATGTGAATTCTGAAAATTTCCTTGTCCCATGTGACACCTCTGAAATGTCTGTCTGTTCTTTTTTCCTTTTTAATTTCTCAAGCTCACTATTTGGATAAGATAGTTAAAGGTACTGTATACTTGCACTTTGTTGACATATCTACATATATATCTATATATAACCGTGTATCAGACTGTACTAGGTATGAAAATAGACTGTTTCTCATGCATATTTTTGTAAATTATAAATCAGGCTTACATTATGTGAAATGCCTTGGATTTAAAGTATTGAGACTTCAGTGTCCGTGTCTCATTTTTATAATTTTGGGTTATCACAGATCTCATTCCTATGTAAAAGCATTAGTTTTCACGGGAACCAAAAACTGAAGATAACAGTACATTTGCTGTTTTTTGTTTGTTTTCTCTTCTTTTGCCTTAAGATCTTCATTGTTGGCAATTCAGCTAATGAGCTTTAAATTCTGTCTTGAAGAATCACAAATGCTCACTCTCTTATCATAGAATAAGAAATTGTCAGTCTAAAGAAGATTCTGGCTAATATATGTTGAGAGAAGTCTCATTTATCCTTATATGGAAACTTCTTTGGCTTCTTCTAAATGTTTCAAAATATACGTGATATCATAATTTCCATTCTGTTATTTTCTGAAAAAACGACAAAATTACAGTGCATTCTGCCAAACAGAAATGATAACGTTGCTCAGCAGAAAACAGCAGATTCTCGTCTCTTCAGTTCTCGTAGAAATAGGTGGAAAATATTTTTTCAGAAGAGAAAATTCCCTCTCCCTTTCTCCTCAGATTACCTATTTTCTATTCCTTGTTTGTGCTTTTCATTAGAATATGAAAATATTCATGGCAATATCCAGGCTTTCATATAATAACTCTTATGTGCATGCAGTCAGCTGATGCACCTCTTCTTCAGTGGGGCAATTAAATCTTTCTTTTTCGTTAAAAACAAAACAAAAAACATCCGGAAGGAAAACTGACTTTTTTAGATATTGGAAATCCATAGATACAGATGATAATTGTCTAGGAGAAAAGAAGCAGCAAAATTAATCTTCTCCTAACCTGATGGTATCCATACGTATAATTTCATTTTCTCCTGCCACAAGAGACTGTCAAGATAGTCTTCTTTCTCTTAGCTCTCATCTTAAGAGACAGAACGTCTCTTTGAGATATTTTCAAGTTCCACAGTGGAGGAGGGGAAGCCAGTATATGAATAATTCTTTTAAAATGACATAAAATAAACATCTTTAAACAGATTGTTCCCTTAAATTTTGTCACTGAAACAAGAGTAGCATTCTAATTATAAGAAGCTGGATAACCCCCATGCTCTAGCAAGTATTTTTGGCTAGTATGTATTTTATGGTCAAATTATAAATAATTCTGTCCAAAGAGATCTGATCAATAGCTAATTATTCTTAACAATTTTGGAGCATCTATATCCTTGTTTCTGCCAGTGTCACATCACACTCATAGACAAGAACACCAAACTCTACCTAAGTGTCCATCCTCATAAACAGATCATGTTGGCCGCATGCCAGATATCATCAGTAGGAAGTGGCAAAAAATTGTTTTTTTTTTTAATGTCATGTTAGACTGAAACAATTATAGATTTTGGATATATTAAATTATTTTAATTGTTTCCCAAATTTTCCCTCCTTGCCCATAAAAGCAGACAAGATAGGATATAAAGGTAACAGCATAAAAGCCTTAGGGAGATTGTCACAAAATACCACTCTTCGCTCTCTGTCTTGAAGCACGTCACTACCGTGTTTTTGTTCAGTCTATCAATGTTTTATTGTGGTCCTTATGGTATTTCATTTTGTCCGTCCTAAGTAATCAAATATGCACAGCTATTACATTTAGTTGGAAATCCTGTCGGTCCTGTCCCATCCGTATGCAGCCTGAATCCTGATGTTTGTTAGAATAGATGCTAAGCTGCTTCACTATTTCCTGGGCTTTGCTTATTCTGTGAAAAGGAATGTACTCTTGGCATAAAGTATAGTCATCAAGACTGGCCTATACTTTGTGCAGTTATTTAATGCACTGTAATTTCACATGAATGTACAGCAACTCTGAGGCCAGATAAAATTAATGTTGTCTTTTTAACATCGTTCACATCCTCATACCTACTTTCATGCTTTTGAATTTAGAGGGAATTTTTTAAAGCAACAAGGTGCTTTAAGAAGGCATGTCCTAATGAGTAGCCGATAATGTCTACAACGGATTAAAAATCTATACCAGGGATTCTGAAATTGTCTTGTCGAGATGTTTTTTCACACCGTACGGTCAACCTTGTTGCTTTGCTAAAGGGGGAAAAAAAAGTTAATTTTGTCTGGCCTGCGGCTAGTTAGTGGATCGTTGCATATATTTCTGTCCTGCACAGGTAAGTGGTGTCTCAAGGGTCAGGCCAATCAAAGATGCCACTTGGATAAGAATTAGATTCCTTAGAGACTGTTGCTGTTTCTATCCATGTGCAATTACAGTATTTGTGCTGTTTACAAAGGCCTGTTCCCACTAAGTGTCCCTTATCTGTTTATTTTAGGTGCAAAAACTTTCAATACTCAAGTCACTTGTGTTTTCCTTCTTTGTCTCCTTTGATAGAGGGTTGTCCTGGGCTGTGCAACAGCAATGGAAGATGTACACTGGACCAAAACGGCTGGCATTGTGTTTGCCAGCCAGGGTGGAGAGGAGCAGGCTGCGATGTAGCCATGGAGACTCTCTGCACAGATAGCAAGGACAATGAAGGAGGTAAGAAATGCTGAGTGTGAAAACAAGTGTGTGCCAGAGCACAGGCTTATAAGTTACGTAGCTCTCTGGTGCCAAAAAAATGAGATCCCCATAGATTAGATTGATTGAAAAATGTATGAGTGCTGATCCAGTGATTTTGCTCCCTATTTTCCCCGAAACAAATGCAAGATTATTATCATTCAGGGAAAAGGCAAGGTAACCAAGCTACTGTATAATGTCCATTGTTCTCCATCGCTTTTCCTGATCTCCAGATGACGATTCTCCTCATCACGGTATATACGGCCCTGTGAATTGGGAGCTCTAAAGCAATATTTTAATAACTAAACATTCCAAAAGTTGCAGGGCATTTCCCAAGCTCTTCTGAAAAAAGGCACGGGTGGAAAAAAAAAAAAAAAAAACAGTAAAGAAAACAGCCTCCTTGAAGCTGTACTCCCGGTGTCTGTCTATCCTAAACTTAACAGCCTGCTAAAAGATTGTGATATTCCACCCAGCGCAGGCCCTTGGTTAAGAAGTAATTCTTTCCCCTGTTCGCATTTTCATTTCAAAGAATAAAGAGTGAGAGCCGGTGATTTCTTCTCCAGTGATGAAATGGGTGTCCCCGATAGCTGCTTGGTTTTGGCGTATCTTTGGGGCTGAGTTTTTAGAAGGGATTTAGTTCCTCTCTGGGCCCCTGTGGCCACTTGCTCTGTGCATGAGGATGTGTTTCCTCAGCCCCTCCTTCGTTCCCCCTGCTCTCTGGGAATGTCCACAGGAGCAGTAGTGTTGGGGAAGAGTGCAGATCTTCACTCTACCTTGCACCTGTGTGACTTTACAATTGCTTCATCTGTGACATAGGGACAAAAGAGTTTTTGAAAGGGCTAAGTGAGAGAATGCAGGTACTTAATACAGTGCCAGGCACATAGTTAGGTCATCAGTAGGAGTTGCTCTGACTCCCGTTTTCCTTTTGCTGTCGTCTCGGCTAGCTGAAATTCACAGGAGGGTGTCAGGGAAGATGAACAGTCTTTTCTTTCCTACATAGTGTGGATCTAACTACTGTTCTTTGGGAAGCAGAAGGACTAGAGCCGACCCTCAGCCTCCCCTTTGCCAGCTCCCCAACGCACATGCGCACATACTACGCGCACATGCGCATGCACGCGCGCGCGCGCAAGTGAGAGCACGCACACACGGACGCGCATGCGCACCCTAGCCCATGCCTACCGCCATTTTCAAGCCAGATGTCGTTTGTGTCTCGTCTTCCGGACGGCGGGCTGCCATTCTCACTTTTAGTTTCTAGCTAAATGTTCAGTTTTCCCTATTTTTTTTTTTTTTTAACTTGGGCTGTGGAGAAACCTGAGCCAAAGCTTCTCTTCCTTCTCGTCCTGATAGATACGGTGGTCCTTAGCCCTCAAACCTTTTCCTGCCTAGTGATACCTTGTTGCCTCAACTTTCTCTTAACGGTGCGCTTTGTAGAAATGGCAGCATTAATCCTCTCCGACCACAGCCCAGATGGCAGCGTTCCTCATTGCTTTTCCCCAAGAAGCCTCTGTCCCATTGTTTTCTATTGCCTAGGGAAGAAAGGGAGCTTCTTTCCCTCCTTGACCGTATATTCCAGATTTTGTCTTCTAAAGGAGAGTACATTGAGGTGGTTACCGACTCTCTCAGAGGGAAAACGACGGCAGGACCAGGTCTGCAGAGACATGGCAGAGTAATTTAGGGACTAATCAACTCTTTAGTGTTGTTATCAGCTAAGGAGGTTTTTCCCTTGCCCCAAACTTTCTCAGCTGTGAATTGGCCTGTTCCCCCTTTGTTTATTCTTATTAGCATGAAACTATGCTATCTCTAGGCTTCCGTCTCCAAGGGGAAATCTGAGCTAATAGAAGACCTCCTGTGGGTTCTTTACTTATTTCACATTAATAATTTCTATTCTTGTCCCTAACCTGATTTTGTTGATCTTCTGAGAAGGAAACTCAATGCCAGCTTTATTATACCCTGAGATCATAACCCGGCTGCCTTATAACCTAAGCTAGAGGGTTGTTTGGACTTAAGCATGGACTGTGTGAATAAAGACAGTATTTTCCACACCAAACCCCAAATCAAGGCATATAATCTGGCAATTAAGGCTATCATTGGCATCATATGAGGTCAGTAGAGCAGAATGTTTAAAATAAGGCCCGTACCTGAAATTTCATGACATACACTAACTTGTGCTGATATAGACCCATTGTTCAAAGTAAGTTTGTTATCAAATGGTGAATTTGCCAGAAGGTAGCTAAGTAGTTTAACATGTTAAGTGAGTAAGGAGGAAGAACAAATGAAGAGATTGGCTTGGCTCTAACCAGCATGTCATAAAAACAGCTAGTAGTCCAGTCTGAGCAACATTGTACAACACAATCTTTGTTTAAAAAAAATAAAAGAACAAAGAAGGTTGCTTACTATCCCCAGACCTGAAGAAGATACATTAAAAATGTTTAGAAAAGACAACATATTTGGGGAAATAATCATATTTTTTCTTAGACCAAGCATCTTCCTTCCCCCCCCTAAAATGTACTTTTCTTTACCAAATCCAGCTTGCCCCATCTCCACTAAGACTACAGATCCTCAACATCTAAATCTCACTAAATAGGTGTTCCTCTTTGCCCATGGAGTCCCATTTCCCCTTTATGTCTCTAAAATGTGTAAGAAAAGACAGTCTTACGAGGGAATTCTTTAGGAGGCACAGAAGGAAGAAGCTACCATTAAAGTGGATTGGGGGAATTTATCTGTAGCCACTCCCTTGACACCCACACAGTCATAAGAAATGAATCTCCTGTTCATGAGATGGACTTCAAACTGTGGACCGTGTTCCTTTAAGGCTCAAATAACTCTTGTCATGCACTCAGGGTCACCAGCATTTCAGAACTAAGGGCAGTCTGTAAAAGCCACAGTAAAAGCCCTGACAAAGATCCCCACTCTGTATGGAATCAACCAGTTGCCTCCCCAAACTGCTTCTCGAATCTAGCTCCAGGTATCAAACAGAGGCTGTTGGAGCAGATCCTCTGGACAAAGGCAGGCAGTGGAATAGACGATTTTTAAATCACGCCGCGGAAGTGAGAAATGAATAGTCGCTGGACCAGGTAATTGTGTATAACATCTCCCAACAGAGCATGGAGACGCTTTGGGAGCAACCTCCCCATACCCTGCCCTAGTTGAGAAAACTTTCAGGGCAAAGAACGAGCGGTGCATGCCTAGCCTTGGCTTCTAAATAATTCTTCTTCAACTCTTTCCACACCTACAGAGTCAGCCTCCCTCTGGG